>NC_139045.1:27965627-28379968 GCF_965140915.1 Aythya marila | reverse complement strand
AGTAGAACATTAAATAAATTAATAAATGGGGGGCATAGAGACTGGATCTGATTTAAGAAGGGGCTTAAACTGAACAACAGCAAAAGTCACCAGTGCATTTGTTCTAAGAACTACAGTTAAAAGAAGCAGTACCAGGCTTGCTAATACAGCACAGTTCTGCAACCTTGAGCCTGTCACACAGTATTTAATGCATGCTGTTCCTTGTCTCAAAAATGAGTGGTTGTTCACATTTATACTAACAGCATGTATAAAAATCTAATTACGCGCAACTGAGACAGCTGCCCCATCCATGTTTTCTTCTTAATCTACAACTGTAATCATTATATTTATGACGATGTTAAAATACTGCGTAAGAGCAATCTATCTGGTTATAAATGGCTTGCATGTTCTGAAAGAACACAAGCAATTCATCCTATTCCTTAACCTGCAGCAGCATTACTGACATAAATGAGAAAAGGGACACAGCTGGGTCCCACTGTTTCTAACATTTTCCACTTATGGATCAAACAGTAGAAATAACGTTAGCTTAGATTGAAACTGACATTTTCAATCAAGAAATGAGTGGACTTGCATTCAACCACATCTTTATATAACATTGCAAGTAACTTTGCAACCCTGAGTTTGGAAGAGGAAAAATCTTGAGTCCCATCCCACAACTTTAGCATGTGCTTGAACTGTCATGTAACCTAGATGTACTGGGAATGGCCAGAGATATCCCATGTTGAACATCTGAAGAACAGAAATGGAAAGAACAACAAATTTTGGAAGTACAACAAATAACAGACAGAAAACAAAACAAAACTCAAATACCAGGAGAGAGTAGATATCTTAGATGTAAAATAAAGGTAATGGAATTCTATAACTCAGATCTCTGGTCAAGCTTTGCAGATGGCCTCAGAGCTAGCAATACCAGGTAAACTTCATAACCTACATTATGATAATATTCAGTTGTGACAACTGCAATCGAGAAAGAAGTAACAGGAGAGTAAGAGAGGGGGGAAAAAAAGAGAGTAAATTATAAGCTCTTCTTTTGGCTTGTTTTCTCAGCAAGTCTGTCTGATCAGCGTTAAATTTGATAATGCAAATGTTCCTCTTTCTAGACAAACCAGAGTTCTTGCAAATAAAATACTTGGTTTCCAAGGTATTTTTTTTCTCCACAAATTTTCAAAAATTCTTGTTGGTCTGGATGGCCAAATAGGAGCAAAAAGACACAAAGAAAACAGCTAGTCTCAGCCCATGTTTTCTTAGTCTACAACTGCAACCACTACACTTATAAAAATGCCAAAATACGCATTTGTTGTGGTCTGTAGAAAGCTTGCCCAGAAGGGCCATTATGAACTGCAACAAAAAGAGACCATGGTAGTCAGATATATATATATACGTATTAAATATATATATATCAATGTATACATGTATAAACATACACAGGAGAGAGAGAGAGATGCCTGGTGAGGGATTGTTTTATTTTGTTTTACTGCATGTTGGCTTCTGTGAACTTGGTGGTACTGCATGGTAGAATAATGTAAAAACAACAGTAAAAAAATGATGGAAAAAAAAAATAAAAAGATTGTGAAGGCTCATGTATAATTTAGAAGTAGAGAAAAATGATTGCTCTAGACAATGGTTAACAGAAAGGGTCAATAACTGCTGGAAGTTGACAGGCTGGATTTTTCCATACCTAAACGGAAGCTTCTAAGTTCCCTTATTGTTTTTTTAAAAATCATTGCAAACTACAGCACCAGCCTTTGGATCCCCAGATTTGTTCTGTAAATATAGCTGGCTTTCATGCATGCTATCATTTGTTCTTTTATCACCAAGACAGGACAAATATCAAGAGGGACATAAAGCCAAAGCATATGTGTCTTGACCGCAGCAAGCCAACAGGCAATGCTTAGGGATTAGTTTTAGACACCTAAGCCATAAATATTTCACTTTGGTGCATTTATTATTTTAAAATAAAAGACCGTAAGAGACTATGCTGTTAGAGAGACTGGTTTTGTTTTTCTTTGCTTTATAGAGCTTGATTTTATTAAATAGTCTATTGATTTATTTTACATCTGAATGTTTTTTCAGTAAAACATCTGGAAAATGTTATTATACTTCATTAAAATGTATATACTTATTGCTTCAACAGTCCTTATGAATCAAATCTCAAGAAATCTATCATGCTTTTCTGTTGAGCATGCACTCCAGGTTCTTCTATATTAGTCTAACAGATTCTGTTAGAATGTGGTAATAAACAGAGGTAATAAAAAGATAACATGATAATAAATAATCAAAGAACATTAAGGCTTTTTTGGACTTCTCTGTCTCTTGTTAACTTCTGAGTTCTTTTAATTTTAATCTAGTTTATAAACATGTAAATTACTGATATGTACATTTTTTAATCTAAATTTAATTCAATTTGGTATTTAGCATGCACTTCGTATTCTTAATTTTATTTAGTCATCAGTTTTCGTTCTACTATCTTTAGCTCTTGTTTCCTGTTTCCTCACAGGAGACACTGCTCAGGTACAGTGCAATGCAGCACAAATTTCTGAGGCATGGCAGCAACAAGTCCTCCTGATTGTCAGCAGCTATGAGATTTCTTTTTCTTCTGGGGCTTTATTGTAGCACACTGCATGCAATAGTGCACCACTGTACCCTAGGCTTCTCAGAAACCATAGGAAGAGGATGTCAGAGCTAGAAAAAGGCAACAATGATCTTTGAACTTAGGATTTCAGGAGAAATGAAATAAAATACTTTTTCAGACATCCAGCTTGAGTCTTCATTATATAGCAGAACCAAAATAAAATAAAATAAAATAAAATAAAATAAAATAAAATAAAATAAAATAAAATAAAATAAAATAAAATAAAATAAAAAACACTTTAAAATACTGAATACCTTCAATAACTATAAAATTTCAAGTGCTACTGATACCTAAAATAGTTCAAGTGTGTTCCAGTATAGCTTTAGCCTAACTAATGGCCTTCTAAGTCCTATAAAAACAGCTGCTATATTTCTACCCAAGGAACATTTAACCCATAAAATATCTTAAGTTAAACACCAGCTTCCAGAGGCTCTATACAAACAACTGTGATGCAAACTGAGACTAAGTCTTGCTTACAAACATATGCAGTAACATTACTTATGTCCCTCTACTGAAAAAACATATGACAATAACAATCACATCAGCCTCCCATCAACACTGCCTTCTAAAAGAGAAGGGGCTTTGTCTCCTCTAGAAACGCTGCAAGAAATGCCCATGCACAACTTAAATAGATATCATTAATTATCAGAAAATTTAACATACCTTATGCAGAAAACTCTCAGTCACTGATAGTCAATTACCAGATGTACAACTGCAGCACACAAGCTTATTTTCTGATAAATGGTCTTTCCACTGGACACTGTTAAACAGAATTTAAAATGTTAAACAGATAGTTGACAAATATGCCCTTAAAATGGGCTTGAGACTTTTTCAAATCCAAAATTCTAGTTCTTGTGGAGGTTTGTACTAACTAGAGTTTGCATCAGTTTTTAGTAGCGACCTGCAACTTTGCTATCCCATTTTTCCCTCCTCAGTTTATTCCAGTAATAAACTGGATTTCTCTTTAAAATTAGTGAACTGATCCCTTTTATACTACAGCAGCACAGCTGTTTTCTCAGAACCAATACACTCTTATCATCTTTCTCAACCCTTTTAATACTACAAATGCCAATAGGAAAACATTATTTTGAAGTATTTTTCATTCGTAACAATCTCCTTATGAAGAAGAGGAGCAGGTATCTTCTACTATTAAAAATAAAAAAAAAATCCTTTATTACTGTCTATACATGCAAAATATGCATTCCTGGATGTGTCTCAGAATTTCTAAGGACTGTTTGTGTCCACGTATATGCATGTATATATGTACATGTGTATACATGTACATATACACTATGTACATGTGTATACACATTTACAGCATCTTCATGTCCAAAAAAACCTGATTTGGCCAACAACCCAACTTATGCAAAAGGAATCAACAACATATACCCCATGTCCCAGAGTAGTATTTTATGGAAACATCATTCTTTGAAAGATGTGTAATTGTTCTACTGTTTGTACATTTTATTATGTACAGAAGGAAAAAAAGAAAAGAAAGGAAGAGAGAAAGGAAGAGAGAAAGAGAAAAGCAACTACAGTTCTGCAGTTCTTCCCTTCTTTTTACCATCTTTCCTTTCAAAATATAAAACAAAATTATTTCAGTGCAATATCTGTGAGTTTTCTGATCCTCAGAATTACTGACAGGAAAACAAACCTCTAATATCAGTAGAAACCATGACCTAAAATATGACTAGAGATTGTGGCAAAATAGAAACCTTTTTCTCTACACTCTTATAATGTATAGGAAAACAACTAAAGCCATTGGCATGCGTCTCTAAACAAACAAGATTCAAGTCAAGCTGTCCTGCTTCTGAAAATTTGTGATGGCTTGAAGCAACACCTAAAAATCAGCTCTGCTCCAGCAATGCACATTTAGTACTTGGTACATCAGAGAAGAACTGGCATGCTTTCAAATACTTACTTGTCCCTGCACGGCCTCCTTGTTTCTCATGTTTTCAAAGGCTGTGGCCGCTCATCTGCGTGCAGCTGCTATTGTCTGATTTGTTCCAGCTTTAAGCTTCCATTTTTGTACTTCTGCTCACAGTCCGTACTCTTGGTGGAAGGCACTTCTCTCAAAATGGTGAAGATTACTCATGAGTGCATAAGTAGAGCTGGTGGAAGAACTGTGAGCTGGGAAAATAAAAAATTAAAAAAAAAAAAAAAAAAAGGAAAAAAAAATCAACTGCACAAAGGAGAAAACATCATCTTTTAAAATGTTCCCGTGGCTTCAAAAATATGTCAGCTGTAAACACATTGGAATAAAATTAACTTTGAAGCTTCAGCACAAATAAATATGAACCATGCTCACCACTGACCTCAGCAAGCCCAGACACACAAACTGTGGGTTCAGCTTACCTAGGAGAATAGAGAATTGTTTTAGAAGATACAGTGATATTCTTTAAGGAACCGAGCATTATTCAGTCACTGACTCAGAAATTACAACACAGTTTAAGGCAAAAAGCTGCCAAGATTACATAAAATTATCACTGTCCATTTTAACTGTCCATCATGACTGTGTCTTAAATTAAAGGTCTAGTATCTCAAGAGCTGCTGTGCTACAAAAACTCATTCCTGTTAAAAAGGGTCTTTAAGGGAGTCCTCAGTTTCTGTTTTTCTAAAGCAGTATGTGCACACAATCTGGTCACTGTTGGTGCAAACATCTCTTCCTCCGCAGCTTCTGCCATGTGAATCTGTATGTCTGTATCTCATCCAAGCCAGGCATGTATGCATAATTTTAAAATTTAATTCCTTTGTTTTCTTCTTTCTTCTAAACACTTTATCAGTTATCTTGGCAGTCTACTTTAATTGACTTATTTACAGTTTAAAATATTAACTTTAAATAAAGTAGTGCAGGACAGGTTGTTGTTTTTTTTTTTTGCTAATGAAGTTTACCACAGATTACCAAAATCAGTAGATGATAATCTTGACTTAAATTAATTCTGCATTAAGCTTTCTGCCCTGTAAAAGCCATAATTCATTTAGGATCCTCTTGAAGCCCTTATACAGCTTCTAAGTGATATGGTCTTTTACGTATGTAAACAGAGGGCACTCATCAGTTTTCAGCTACCATGACTGGGAGTAAAACCCATCTATCAGCTATTTCATTTTTGGTACCCTTGAGAGCACAGTTGTGAAAAATCATAGAACATTTTCAGGCTTTTCATAAAGTGAGTTAGTAAGAGACACGAAATCATCAAACGTGCTTCCATCAGTGGATGGATTCCATCAGTGACTCCTGCTGACATCAAACCAGATTCTAAGTACGAAAACTCTTGGTTGACAGCTTTCAAGAACAACATTTAAAGGTGCCAAGTATCAAACTAAAGATATATTAGCTCCTGCTTAAATCTTTTACACAATCACACTTTTTTTCCTTACTAGCAGAATGCAGGGCAAAAATAGCCTTGGCTGAAACACGAAGCTGCTAATCTCTGAGAAAAACCAGCACCTCCTCTTCAGGACTAAGACTGTTGCTGGGATGATAGAGGAAGCTTCCCCTACCCACACACTGCAGAAAGAGCAAAGGCTTCCCTTATCACAGTGACGCAACCCTTTCTGCAGCAATATATCCACTCATTTTTTGAAGTTAATTTCCATATAATCAAAAATAGATTCGGTATCACAAAATTAACTTTTTTAATAATACATATAAAAGATCAAGAAAAATAGATCAAAACTTGGTAGGCATGATTTTTTTTTTTTAATGGATTCAAGTTACAAAGATTTTGTTGGAAGAAATGTATGCTTGCAGACTGAAAACTTAATAGCAACTGGTTGGTATTAAAGAGAAACCCCGTAACATAATTCCAGACAAACATGCAGTGTGTTTTCTCTAGATTTTTCCCAAAATAGTCAAACTGGAATTTATAGAGTTCCAAAGAATGATGAGAAAGTAATAATAGTATTTTGTACTAGAGGTGGAGAATTAGCTAGCATGGTTCAAGTTTTTTCAGACAGATGTAAGAGAGTCTAAATTTAAAGATGCACATTGTTAGTTGAATAGGTAGGGAAAACAACACCCTGTATTGTTAAACATTAAAAAAAAAAAAAAAAACTGTATTTGACAACATGAAAATGGGTGACACAACGATAAATTGAATTTAATTTAGAAAAGAAAAATCTATAATATGTCAAACAAAGATTATTTTTTTCCAGTGAAACTAGATGAAGCACCACAGTTAAATAGACAATTCAAAGATATGTTGGAACTAGAGCAATATTTTTTATACTGCAGCATCAAAGATGCTTCAGTATCAAGGGCACCAAAAATATCATCTTTCATTATGCCATTTGTTAAGAAAATTTCTTCAGAAGCAGCACATGAATGAGAAGGAGTCTTTAAAATCCACCATATTAACAAAGCTGGGAGTTCAAATTTAAAATTCTTTTTAGTCCATGTAAATTCTCTCTCTTTTTGTCAGGGTGGTAGTCTCAGATTTATTCTATGTTAACTATGTTATGTATGTACACAACCTTGGAAAACTATTTTGAAAGACGAATGGTACAGATTAAAATAAGAAATAGGATAACCCACTGTGTATCCAAACACTTGTGGATCTGTGTCTTCACCCGTTTTTTCTTCTCATCTTTACCATCCCCTAAAACAAAGAAGGAAACAAAAACTATGTGAAAACAGGGTGAGGCTACATAATGACAGCTGGAAACAACAGTTCCTACAGGATTGTAATTCAAAGTCCTCTGTCCAGGCCTGCTTCCCTCTTAATGTCCCTTGACTACAACGGGTTTAAGGAGAAAATAAGAAACTCAGCTAATGGATTTCTTGGCACACCACGTTTGTTTTTCCAGAGTAGCATAATTTTACATTTACATTTCATTAATAAGTTTTACCCTCAGGGTTCAATTCTAATTAATTAAATGTGAAAAAAAGGCCAGGTGACTTTCACCCCTACAACTGCAGCTTGACTTTAATCCTTTAAAAGCAAGCATAAACACCAGGCCTAGAATATAATTTTCCTATCAGAAAAAGCTAAACTCAACACAATAGCCCCCAGCTGAAATAACCCTGGAAGTACAGAGTGACATTTGAATCTTAGTTCAACTACATGTATGCATAAGCAGTCTTAAATTTTTCTGCTTTTTAATTTATGTATATTTAAAAAAAATCTTTGCCTTTAGAAGCACAGCAAGTCTCCAGGACAACAAGCTTTGAATATTTGGTTTTCTGTGAAGATTTTCATCCATGACAAAAGCATTCATAAAGTACAATGATAATTCATAGTTAAACAGTTGCAGTTTTCTCCAGTCTTCAACTATAAAATAGTAATATGAAAGTTTTCCACTACATACTCCTAGGCATGTATTCAACCTTTTCAAAAGGATGCATTTGTGCAATTGCAAAATTACAATTGTTTCTTCTCATGAGACTGTGCTATGGCAGCATCCTTAGCAGGTACTCAAACTTACTGTAGGAGCTACTGACAGAAATTATTGATATGTGAAACAATAACTGCAAAATAGAGCTTGCCAAGAAACTCCACTCTACAGAAGGCTTTGATGTTTGCAATGCTTGTGTTCGCAAATTAGGTTGCACAGCAGCTGCAGAGATCTTTCAAAAAATAGTAAATTGTGGCCTTCTGTGGGAATCTTTGGCAAATGACAGATTGTGAAGAACAACATAATCGTTAAACAAACCTCTGGATCTGTGAACAGCTATATATGAACTATTTCAACTCCTGGATTTAAGAACTGTGGGAGAATGGTGGGGAAACAGTTGTAACCAATCAGCTACAACTGATTTATTAACCTCTAACCGTATGGACATGAAGGTCTCACTTTCCTTTGTTTTTGATGGAAAAGCTGTGAATTACTTCGACATGCTCACTTTCCCAGCAGGACCCATCTACCGAAATACAGGAAATATATTTCAGGAAATATACGAAAGGAGATCTTTAATCTTGTAGCCCGAGGCCCTGACTGGAACCAGTACCTGGTCACAGTGAAACCAGGGGCAGACAGGCAGCTGCTTCAGAATCGAAATGCAGCAGTGAGTGAAGAAGAAGAAATTTCAGTATCACTGTATAAAACAATCTCAAATAATGTTTGCTTAGGAGTTGTTGCCCTTGCCTCTGTAAGCATGTCTGTGTATCTACCTTAATTTATGTCTGTTATGTTCCACTGAACAGGGGTCAGCTGAGCAGTTTGGTTTCTTGCTTGCTAGGTGACAAATCTTTCTTCAATGGCTTTGGGAAAAAAGACTGGCAAACATTTTAAATTTAAAAACAGATTGTAGCAGATTAGGAGAGACTCGAACCTGGTGGATAACAGACAGAAAGACAGCTGAGGCAGGTGAATGGACAACCATCAGAAGCAACAATCATCAGAAAGGCAATGGAATTAGCAAAAGACCTCAGTCTGGAGTACACAAGGAACTTGATGTGGTTCCACAAGAAGCAAACAAGTATTTCCTTTTCTAGGAAGCCTCACATGGAAGTGGAACATGTTCAGCTGTTGCACACTATGTAATGAGATCCTACAGGAATCATAACATAACATAGTAATAGAGAGCATAGGAACTGGGCTTAAGTTGAGCCAGGGGAGTTTTAGGTTAGATGTTAGGAAGAACTTCTTCACTGAAAGGGTTGTGAGGCATTGGAACAGGCTGCCCAGGGAAGTGGTGGAGTCACCATCCCTGGAAGTCTTTAAAAGACGTTTAGATGTAGAGCTTAGGGATGTGGTTTAGTGGGAATTGTTAGCGTTAGGTCAGAGGTTGGACTCGATGATCTTGAGGTCTCTTCCAACCTAGAAATTCTGTGATTCTGTGATTGTTCTGTAAAGGTAGACATTAACATAAACATAATAAAACAGTAACGTGTTAGTGAGATTTTATATTTTTTCATCATTCCCTTCTGGTCTCTTAAGCACAGGTCTCTAAAGCACTAGCAAGTTACTTCATTCCATAAACTGCTGAACTTACTGCAGCTGTGAGCTCCGCTAGCAAGACCATCTGGTCAAAACAATACCCACAGCATTTTAATTCAGTACATCTTTACACAGAGACCAACATTTTGTCACCAGCTGTGGTGGTTTTACCCAGCTGGGCATCTGAACTCCACCACAATCACTCTCTCACTCCCCCTCCTCAAAGGAAAAGGGAGAGAAAATAGAAAGGACAGGGAGATCACTCGCCAATGGCCATGGGCAAAACAAACTCAGCACAGGAAGATTAATATAATTCATTGACTATTAACAAGCTATAGCAGTGACAAACTAAAAACAAACTAAAGACACCTTCCCTCCATCCACCCCCTTCTACCTCCTCACCCTGAGCAGCGCAGGGGAACAGGAAATGGGGGCTGCAGTCAGTTCCTGAGGCTTCATCTCCACCACTCCTTCACAGTCACTCTCTGCTCCTGCTCCATGTGGGGTCCCTGTCTCTTATCTAACATGGGGTAGGCGATGAGCTCTTCTCACAGAGGCCACCCCTGCAGCCTCCCTGCTACCAAAACCTTGCCATGTAAACCAAATACACCAGCATACATTAGAGAAGCTCAGCTGCAAATTCAGAAACTTACATTTCAGTTATCAGAGGAAAAAAAAAAAAAGAAAAAAAAGTGTGTTTTTTACAGTATTTTTATACAGCTTGCCTTTCATGCTTACATGTTCCATACACTTCTATTTCATCTGGCAGAATCTGGTCCCCTTCATGCTGTTTCTGGGGCATCAAAGCATATTTAATTCTCCAAAGAAGCATGCAATCTCTCATGTGCTCGGGGGAAGGAGGAGATGTTGTACTGTACAAGTATACTCATCTGCTTCCAGGGTATTTT
This sequence comes from Aythya marila, assembly GCF_965140915.1. Lineage (NCBI taxonomy): Eukaryota > Metazoa > Chordata > Aves > Anseriformes > Anatidae > Aythya > Aythya marila. The sequence continues at coordinate 28,369,549 of NC_139045.1, read as the reverse complement.
TGCTAGAGCATGCCACCTTTGAAATGTCACTAAGCTGTTTACCTTTAAAGAGAGAGAGATGTGCTATGACTCGAAATTGGGGGTCTCAAAAATACAGCTAACTAGTTTGTAACATAATTGTGTGCAGCAGAGAAAGGAACAGGATTCTGTGACCTACGAGGGCCTATCCAGTCCTGTATTTCTCATTTATTTTGTTCAAAGAAGTCAATAATGCAGCAAACATTTTATTCCTGATACAACTCTAAACATTTATTGGCAGGAAATGCTTCTTTTGGTGTCACATACCTTCAGCATTTATGCATAATGGACCTGAGAAAGATTTCTACTTACCTTCAGTTTACTTTTGCTCTTGCTGAAGGTCACAAATGCAGAAAATGTACTTTAATTCACATTTTCAGATCTGTGAATCTGACAGGAGCAGTCTAGGTACCTAACCCCGCTTAAATGCAAAACTGTTTTTCAATAAATAGTGCTTTATATCTCCTTTAAACTAGATGTTGCTTTTCATTGATAGAGCCCATAAGAGAAGATAATCCCCAGTTGATGAGATTATCCAGAAATAGCAAAATGGAAAAATGTTGGGTGGAAAGGACCTTCTGGCTTTCATAAAGTATGTTTATTTATAAATTTGTTGTGAAAATGGTATTTTTCCATGTTTTCTTAACCATAAAACTCTGAAATTTCTAAGAAACAAATATAACCCCCTATTACTTGAAATGTAATTTAACCACACGTGTAAAGTTCCCATTATACTATACTTAAAGAGAGAAAAAAAAATACCAGGACATGCTGCATGCATAACACATGAAATTTCACAACTATTTCATCTGTCATATACACAGACAGAAATGCAAATAGAGAACTAGGAAATACATATCTGTGGGGACAACGCCATTTGACCTTAGGAATACGCTCCAAGTAAATTTACACCAACTTTTTTGAATGTGTTCCAAAATACTCCACACGACTATTAGTTCAACTTATTTCTCAAGTTAAGATGATTCACTGAAAAAAAAAAAGTTCAATTCACATTTTTCCATTCTCCATTTCAGAATGCAGATTACATATAAACCAAAAACTACTACTGAAGGTTTACTTTGTCGTAATCCTTAACAGAATGAGAAAAAATAAATATGCTAAAAAATCGCATGAGCCTATGACTAACAACTCCACACCTCAGACACAATTGTTATTTCAACCAGAAAACTGTTTTCAGCATGGAAAATGCATCAGTTTCCTAAGACTAGGACCAAGGCAACAGAAGGAATTCCTTTCTTACAGATGAGATAGTACAAACCATATTCCAACTGCAAGGCTCATTCCCTTGAATTGCCACCACCTACACATTACAGACCACAGACACATAAATCACAATGTCTGCCAGAGGAAGCCAGCAAATCAAAAAGTGCTAACAAAACAAGCCTCTTCACTCTAATTTCCCCTTCCAATAAAGGCAAAAAAGTAACGATAAAAAGCAATGTCAGATATTACCCCTATTACTGAATGGCTACTCAAATACTCCATTTTGTTATAGCATATGGAAGTTTACAGAATGCAACAAGAAATGAAATAGGAATAAGAAAAATAAAAACAGAAGATGGATGAATGCTGTCCCTATGATTCCCACACAGTTTCTAGACCTCAGAGAAACAATTAAAAAACATCACTGTTTTCACTGTTTGCCTTCAAGCCATTTAGGAGTAATAGAAAAAAAAAATCAGTTCAGAGGCTAAGGCTTTCAATGTAATTAACATTTCATACATAACTGGAGTGCTCTTCATTACCACTGAGCTTCTCTCGAAGTCAGAGGAATCACACAGCATGTGCTAAATACCCTATCAAATACTTCTATAATTGTGAGCCCAAAATACATTCCTGTAATCTGTGTGCATTTTCTACTGTGTCAGACCTGAGTTGCAAAACTTCTGTCAGGGTCCTTTTGTTACTATTTAACACATAGGCTAAATTAGCTGAGTCAAAAAACAATGTGAACAAATAATATTAATTTTTCAAATAATTCAGTACATTAAATATGCGGTTTTGCCATGAAAAAAATAAAGATCAGAGAGACTCATTTGGGCAAAACTGGTGTAAAACCAAACCACACTCAAGAATGAAAACACTCGACGGAATAGGTAACTCTTAGGCAAAAGATTTCTCATTTCAGTTCAGGTTTGTAAGGGAAAAGTTTTATATGAAATGTGTCTATTTTAAAGTAACTTAAGTAACTGCAACATACTGAGGACTAACCTTTCTTTCTTTGTTAATGTTTATCAATTTCAAAAGCAGAATATCTGAAGGCTTTTTAAGAGATTTTGTTAACAATTTGAGTTTAAATTTATTTAGCATGGTGGACATTTTGTGGATTTTGTTTTTGAAGTGTAATATAATGAAACTGAAAATAAGTTTGGGGCATAACAACTCTGATTTGTTTCTAAAATTAATTATAATCCTCTTCCTCAAATAGGAGCTACAACTTCTCAAAAAATTAATTAGCCAAAGGTCTCCCCAATAGGTCAATGGCAGATGATGGTAGAAAAGGCAAGGAATAAATTTTGCTTATGCCGTAAGTCCTATTTTATTTCTGTCACTCAAGAACACAACCTCACAGCAAGCCTACTTCTAAAATCACCAAACTTCATTTGGACTAGTCCACATGGAGAGCTGATTGCTAATCACAGCATGCATTCTCCGAAGCAGGTGGCCAAAGTCATAGTGCCCGCTTTTCTTGACACTGCCCTTCAGAAAGTTCGCAGACTTGTACCGATGACTACCCCATAAATCAATTATTCATCTGTCACTTCTGCGTTCACAGTGTACTTCATCCTTAAAACCTCATCATTTTCAAAGACCTCCAAGGGATTACTATATTTATAGCATAATGAAAAAAGTTTTTTGTTTTGTTTTGTTTTTGTTGTTTTGTTGTTGTTGTTGTTGTTGTTGTTTTGTTTGTTTTTTGCTGCTACTGTTGTTTTTTGTTTGTTTGCTTTGCATATAAAAACAGAAAGATGTTTTTAAAAAGACAGCTTGGCAATTAGGCACTCACCTCTCTGGAATTAGACTGAAAGGTTACTCGGGAGTTTTTGGACCAAACAAATTGCCTGTCTCTTGAGCAAGAAGTAACAAAAAATAAACAGTAGAGTATAAATCACATTGTGCAAATATGCAAGACAAACTTTTTCATCTGCCTACAACCACCACTACGTGCAAAAACATCACAATGTCTACTTGGTTAAGGAAAAGCTACTCTGTCATCTACCTAAGCATCCGTTCAAAGGTAACTTGTGTGAAACAGTGGCCCAGGAATTGCCTGAAGAACTAGGGCAAGAGATTCAGACAAAACAGATAATAGGGGAAATTAGTACAAATTACAGCTGAAATGTGAATACGTGTAATATATATATAGATATACATACAAATTATATCTATATATATATAGATATGTGTAGTTAATTTCTATCTATAACATATACATTGATAGACAGAAATAGACAAATGATAAATAGAAATCATATGTACCTTACAAAGAAACCATACAGAGAAGTCATAAAAATATATGACTGAAATTAAAAATAATGCAGAACTAAAATCTGACAGAGACATCATCAGATCATGGGGTAGAATATAAAAATAAATAAAAACAAACAAAAAACCACAAAGCACTGCCTGAGTATCTCAGATGAAAGTTAGTTATCTGTAAAGCTGGAGAGGTTTCCAGGAAGGAACAAGGTGCCTTTGACTTGGTTTCTTATTTCTATTATTTATCATCAATCCGGTTTTATGATTCTCTTCCTTTCCTTTTTCATTTCTGCTGCAGCAAATAATATAATTTTCTTTACTTTATTTTTTCATATTTTTAAAATATAATAGACTTTTATACAATCTTCACACTTCATTTTTTTAAAGCATTGTACCTAGCCCTTTGGGTAAAAAAAAGTTATCATTTTTACATTTTGAGAGAAGGCTGAAGCTGAACAGATATAACAGTTTGCCTCTCATTAAGCAGCTAAACGTCAGCCTTAACCAATTTAATGTCCCTCAGAGCACTTCTGGGTCATAAAAAACCTATCAGGTTCATTGACAGTTACCTAACCTCTGACTCTCTTTTCTGTTTTGTACAGCATAGCTATTTTTGTAATAAATATGAATGGTCAAATTCCTCTTTTCTTGATCTGTATTTTCTTTTTCTTATGTATTCTTTTTCCAGAATCTATAACTTCTCTGTGCAGAAATGAGCTAAAAATTTCTATAATCTTTATCTCCACAAGCGGTATGTTGTTACTTCTTATCATTGTTGCCCTACTTCAGTGGAGTTTGTAGGTATTTTAGTAGCCTGACAGCACTGTTCAGTCATATCTTTTTCTTTTAAGAGCGTCATACAATATAAGAACATTGTTTTTTGCATTGTTTTTTGTAACACCGTTGTTTTTTGCATGGATTTTTTTTTTTCTTTTTAATTACAGTACATCATCAAGATGCTACTGCTTCAAAGAGATGGTGCCTGAAATACTCCAGTGCTTTGTAATCGTAAGCACCTGGCACCATTTGTGCTTCAGAATCAAAATATTGAAGCATTTATTATAAGTAGTTAATAGAAGCTGCTGGTATTTTGTGGATACAACTGTTTTACCCTAACTTTGAACGCTTTTTTTGTTTTGTTTTGTTTTGGTTTGGTTTGGTTTTGTTTGTTTGTTTGTTTGTTTTTCCCTTTAGCTTAGCTGGAAAATTAAGAGAATATAAAGAAAAAAAACCGACTCACTCAACTTTATGGAAATCTGTGCTTTTTCTCAGTATTCTCTTTCTTCCAATAGCTCACTGCTCATAAGAGTCAGATAAACTCTTTCACTCCTTCCCCAGCCTGTTTTTCCATGATGTCTGCTGCAGAAATGCCATTGGTAACAGACCATAAGCTTCTGAAAAAAAGAAGTGAAACTGGGCAGGGAACATTACTCTTGGCAAGGTGGAGGCAGGAGGGCAAAGGGTGACCATTTGAAAGGGAAGAGAAGTGGAGAAGGCAGTGGGACTACCATGCTATGCACAGATGTATGCTGTGAGGCTGGAAAGTGAGGGAGGTGAAAGCAGGACACTGATATCCTTATTGGAAAGGAGGAAAGAAAGCTTGAAACTATGCTACAAAAAAAAGAGTAAGAGAAGAAAGGCACATGTGATGGAGCAGAACCAACTCATTACCATTGATATTGTCAATTCTGAGCAAAGGCACCTGAAAAAAAAAAATCACAGAACAATGAAACTTGACATCATCTGAGTTAAAGATTACTATGGTTCAATTTTCCTCATTTTCCTCACCATGTCAACATTTTCTCCTAGTCACGAAATATACTTAAGGATGTAAAAATGTACAGCATCAGACACCTGTGAGCTTAGGGTGCTCCAGCACATTTATAGCACAAACAGGTCTTGTTCAGAACATTAAGGGAAAAAAACAAAAGAAAACAAAACAAAATAAAAATAAAAAAACAACACACACACACACACAAAAAAACTTTTTTGCATCAAAATAAAAAAAAATATCAGGCTCTAAGACAAACTCTCATTTTTGGTCAGCACTGCTAGTCACCTGTTTTATACACTGTTGTTGTACAGGCCATCTAGGCAAGACTTAGAGTGCTTGTGAAGCCAGAGCACAGTTATATGGCTTCAATGGAATTGCAGTGGACCTGTATTTAACTCTTATTTAAAGTATAATTAAAGTCTAAGTCTCAGTAATTACTTGTTTAAAGTGGGAAGGCATAGGAAAATGTATAAGTTTTGCTTTCATTTAGGCTGTAAAAATAATACTTACACCCAGTCCCTTGAGAATCATTCAATCCCTTTAAATGCCAAGAGCATAAAAACTAGATATCTTTCTTCTATGATGGCATAACTTTGAAATTCAGTGTTGTTAGTTGTTGTTTTTTAATGCAGAAATACTACACCCCTGATTGTAGTAAATTTGTCATTGACAGACTGCTCTTAGTGTCATTTAATGGTAGCTATGGAAACAGAGTTCTGCAATTATCGGTTGTGGGTGCATGTTCTAGCTAAATAAATAGAGATACCATCTGAGTTATGTCTTTAATTACATCTGCATAATTAAGAGCTAATCACAACAATTTTAAAAGGATCTCTGCATTATTGAAATTTTAATCTGGTATTGATATTTAGGTATGTGTTTAACTGCAGTCTGAAAATGTGTTGCTAGCAGATAATTTTGTTGCCTTGGTTTGAATAAGCACTGTAGACGCTTCACTGGGAGGAAGATAATCCTCTGACAACAACTTTTGGTTGGGAGTCCATTCAGTTGCACTGCATAAAAGTTACTTTGGGGTTAGAGTCCGTTCCTGCTTAAGGGAGGGAAAGATAGCCACTTACTGTGGTGGGAGCACCCTTCTGTATTTATAAGGTTTTGTTTGTTTGTTTGTTTGTTTTTAATAATAGACATAGAAATGAATGAGTCTTGGATTGCATCCAACATGTTTCTTTAGACATTTTAATGGTAAGTCTCATCTGGTTCTTTTCAGGTAAATTGCAATAAATTTGTTCGTGCATTTTTTCCCTTTGGCATCATACAGGCCAGATTTATTCCAACATGCAGACAAAAGAGAATAGTTATGAATAAGCTTCTTGTTGATATTTTTGCAGAGATTACACTGGTCAGGGAGTAATGCACTAACTAAAGATTATAAATAGCACAAAAGATGTTTAAATTATTATCAGATTATTTAATTTACCCTTCTGATATGCCCAGTTATTGGAGTAAGTCTGTGTAATGAATCCAGGAAGAAAAATAATACAGGTTACTTTACTATGCAAAATCAAAGACTTATGAAATAACTGTAATAGCTGCAGTATTCATTAATAAGCTATTGTCGATGCGACCATGACATTTTCCTCATAAAATACTTTACTATGTAAGTTATGTTAGTACTAATAAGGTAATAAAGTAAGGTAATATTATCAAGTACTGGTGATGCATGTTATTTTCTATTACCTTGCAAAATATAGCCCCTGTGTCCAAACCCACAAGCCTATATCTGACATTTTCTTACAGCTTCTGTTTGTCACTGCATGACCATGCTCATTTAAAGCATGGTAGCCTATAACAAGCTCCATAGGGTGAAAAATCCAATCTTCTTTTTAAGCTTCCAAAGATATCTTTCTACATGTGATATGCAGAAGTAAGTTTCTTCAATCTTTGTATTTTTTCAATTCATCACTTCTAGCCATCTAATCATTTTTAATACCTAGCAGGATAAATGTCAGCACTGAAAAATATTAAAGCCTTGTTCCTGAAGTGGAAAAAACATTACTGCAGATAAACTTTAGATCAGCTCTTAATCAAATTTTTAAAAATACAAAATAGCAAAATATAAAAAATAGTATATAAAATAGAGCATTTTTATTTGAATATTTTAAATTCTTCATTATATCTTGCCTAGAGAAAAAAATAAAATTTCTGTGTTGTCTCCCTTTCTCTCTGATAATTACAATGCTATACACTGAAAATGGCTTAACAAAACTCAAAGTTAGTATCTGTGGTGTGTTTCAAAGATGCCATTACAGGTTGCATACAACCTCAAACCATCCTAGCTTGGATACAAAAAGCATGTACCACCAAAGAGTTCAAAGCATCCTCCACAAACATGTCAAGTAAAGTGCTCAGCATCTATACTAATCCTGAAATTAAGCAATAATTTTAACGCTGATTCACTTTTAAACCAGAGATTTCTGTTTTAAGTATGCTGCATTCCTATCTGCCTGTTGCAACAGAATACTGCATATTAAGAGAGAAAACTACATTAAGGGAGAACGGTGCTATTAAATCATCCTTGAACATTTTAGCTTCAAGTAAAAAACATTGATTTGTTTTCTTGCTGTGTGACACATTGTGAAAGTTGAGATAGCACAGAGAGGATAAGCACAGTTATTAGCAGTACTTTTTATCTATACATGCTGTTACAGAAATAACAGGGCTTTTGATTGATTTAGATACATTTGGTTGCAGATAAACACTTGGCTTAGGTTGCTGCTAGGAAGCAACGACTGTTTGTGGCACCAATGGAGAACACAGTTGAGCTGAAGACGACTAATACCTACTGGCTTTTGCCACAGCTTTTGCTTCCAGAAAGACACACAGTTGTAAGAAAATAGTCTTGTGTTACATGGTAAATTCACTCTGCAATTTTATTATTGTTATTACCCTTTTCTAGTTGCAATTCAACCTTACAAGTGACTATGAGTGATAGCTAAGGAAGCAATGAGCTTTGTTTTCTGTCAGGTAAGCTTAGTCAAACACAGAAAACATGAAATCTTAACACAAGGATGAAAAGAAACCTTGCCAGAATGAAAATATTAGAATGTCTTTGATAAAATAATGATCCAAAGAAAACCTGTCCAGGTGACCCAACAGCACCTATTCATTCAATTCAGCACCTCAATTCATTCAATCAGTTTCTAGCTCACCAATACAGCTGATACTAAACCATCACTGTCATATTGAACATAATGGCTGCTGTGCCACTAACATTTTAGTCGGCATCTTTCAATGTAAATACTTAATCACAATTAAAACACAAGAGTATCAAACCAATTCGCCCACATAAATATTGTTTTAAAACTAACTGGTGGCCATAATGCCCTTCACATCCGCAGACTCTTGCTATAGTGCCCCAGTAGTAGTTGAAAACCTTTCTACTAGTTTTGATTACTAGCTTTATTCTCCATGAATGAAAACACAGAAGCATGTAGCAGTTGTGATTTTTTCATTATTTTCCACCAATTTCCAGTTCCTTGAAGTTCTAGTTGATATCAAAGTTATGCATTCAGTACATCTCAAGAGAAGAGAAAGACAAGAAAGAAGAGAAAAAAAGAAAACCAGAATCACCTGGGCTTTTTCTTGCACATGTATTTATTCTTTTCTTGGGTTTTGCTATACCTGTTTTAGAATAAATTGACCTACATGTACATCTCATGTGCATGTGGTTCAGCATCAGTAAAATATTGCAGCTAGAAGAGTGATGTCTATCATGGTCTATCTAGTCTGCTACCCTGACAAACTAAATTAACTTTCAATTTTATACATTTTTACTCGTATTTACTTAAATTATATGAACACTCAAAACATTCATGTCTTCTGTGATCAGTGCTGCAGATCCCTGGGAATCCCAAACATGGAACAAGAGTAGAATATATAATAGAAATCTGCAATGCAGATAAGATGTACGCAGTGCACGTCACAGAAGTTTACCTCAGGGAAATAATGGAAGCCAAGTGATAACATCTATATTCATTTCTACTAGCTTCATTATTCATTCTAATAAAAATACTAATTATTTCTTCTGCTAAACTAATGTAATTGTCTTATAGGTAAATCTTTATTTTTTAATATTTTCAAATTAATATATAATTGTATTCTAACTTTATAAATCTGTCTTTTCAGTATTGCATGGAAGTCTCAGAACATCTTTCACTGAAATTAGATTGCCTATTTCTGTGATGCAAATTAACTTATGAAAAGGAAAAAAAAATCAATTTAAACATTGTGTTGCACACATAAGCAGGAGAATAGAGGTAGCATTCAGACAGGCAAATTTGAAAGTTATGGAATGAGAACATTAATCCTTACTGTGATTTCACTACTTTAAAATTCTACTCCAACAAAGCTTTTATAAGTTGAAATCTGGTATCTTCTTCAGATTTTGTTATTCATTGAAAGTTCATATCATTTTGGGATCAGCCATTCACAATATTATCCTTTTCAGCCACATGGTTCATGGTATTAACATCTTTTTTCTCTTCTCCCCTCCTGCTCATCACATTGACATATTGAATGTCATCTTAAAAAAGCTCTAATACTGCAATAAATGTTACTAAGACAGACTTTTTACATGTATATTGAAATACTTTTTTTTCTGTGCAGATGGGTGTACACACACACAGAGGAAAAAAAATACAGGATAATCACAGCCTTTTTAACTAAGACAGAGGCAGCGTGAACATTTGTACAGTTTACGTGCTGGATTTGTAAAAACTAAACATATGACACTACTGAAAAGGAAATGTCAAATACCTTTTAAACCATAATAATACTGTGCAACATTTCTAGTTGAGGCAAATAGAGCAGAACTCCTTCTTGGTGTCACCAATACTTTGTTGAGCTTTATATTTTGAGCCAGAAAATAAGAATCTTATCATAAAAATAAATATCACGGCTTTACTTCAAATGCAAAATTCACTTCCAATCATTTTATCCAAGAGATATAGCATATCTTACAAAAGGTTTCAGATTTAAGCTATATTGGGAATTAAAAAAGCAGCAGCACAAACAAAAGTAGAAAAAAATGGTTAGTATATGAGTCAATAAAAGGGGAAAAGTAATAAGATACAAAATTACTGGTATCCAGAAGTTGATTCTGACACTTTTTCTTTTCCTATACTAAAGAATAAGAAGACTTTTAATGAGAACAAATTCTTGGGCCTTTCCAATGATTTCTTTCATTTCTTACATTTTACAGAAAGACTTGTCAACAAGCTCAATGAAACCTTATTAACCTGCAATGATAAGACAGTTTTTGGTCCAATTCTAAGATAAACCACAGGTTTATCCTGTGACTTTCAAACATTATGTGCACTGTTCATGTGCATATTCAGGTAAATGGTTTGAACTATGTTTTGGTTTTTTATTATTCGTTTGTTTGGGCAGAGGGAGGGAGGGAGGAAATTTCTTGAATTATATCATGTTTATACTAAAATAGTTGACTGAGTCTTTAGTTATGGAAGATAACCAGGTAAGTCTGAGCATGTCAAAGACAAATTTAAGAAATGCTGCACCATCTGCAAGCCATACCACAAGAACACTCTACATGCTCTTTTGATCTAGCTTCTGAGATCTTCCTTCACAACTTCCCAGACATCATGATAATTGGTGCACATTTCTGTCAGGATTTTGGCAAGCTAATTTACTGCTAGTGGTGTGTAGGAGGATGAGCACATATACAGCCAATGTGAGTAGGTCAGACAACACCACCCAAGGGAAGAAATCAAAGATCAGTGGTGAGAGCTTGCATAATAGTTCCACAGGGGCTAAATGCCCCATGAAGTGGGCCAAGATTTCCAGCTCAAGATTTCCACAGTGGAAAAAGAACTTCCAGAGAATGCCAGAAAAAGCACTTAATTCCCGAGATAAGTCCTGCTCCTCAGGGAAGGCAGCAAAAGCACCATTGCTAGCCTTGTGGTGCTACATGGGTGCCCTTAAATTGTCAGCATCTGAAGTTCAGTCCTGCTTGAATTTAAGTGGTGGAAGGGAAACTTGGGAATTGTGTTTCCCTATGCCAGAATGCTGTTAAAAGTCCACCTACCCAACCCTTAAAAAAAAAAAAAGAGTTTTTGTATAACTCTTGCAAAGCTGCAGAATGAGGCATCCAAGTGGTGGGAGATTTATAGACTATGTTATCTGTTTATAAGTCACATATATATGGTGTGTTAACAATAAAAAAAGGATAATTGCAGCTCTTCAGTACTGAAAGAAAATGTTTGCCCAAGTAGTAAAAACCCAATTAGGAGCTCTGATTTTCCCTCCGACATCACCTGTAGTGGATAAATTCAGAATGTTTGGCTGTAGCATTATCTCAGTCCTCTGAGGAAGCATTAATAATTTTCTCCTATTAATTAACCATCATTTAATTAAGCACCAATTAATTAAACAGCATACATTTTCATGGAGAATTTGCATCCTTAGAATTCTCCAAGGGTTGTCTAAACCTTACAAACTTATTGAACCAAACAGCCTGACAAGTGAGGTAAACAAGCTTCGCATTTAAAGTAGACAATTAAGTTTTAAACTCATTTAAATTTTAGTCATTCAGAAAGTTCAAGTTTTCCTGAACAGTGCTGCTAGGTGAAGAATTAAGGACTATGCTGCATTAATAAAACAAGATAAAACTGAGAAAGTTGTATAGACCTTCTACAGATGGTGGCAAGGACATGCATCCTGAAATATTATCTGACTAAAATACAAAAACAGCATTCATATGACATTTTGTATAATCACACTTTGATATTTCATCAGAGTGAGAATTCAGGTAATTGTCTACATTTCCACGGATCCACATCTATGTTTACATTTGCATTAGTAATTTACAAAAGGTACTTCTAAGTCATTTACATAAACACCAAAGTCAAATAAAAACTCCTACTGAATACAGACCATCTAAAGGGACCTGCAATAGTAAATAAGTTGTATTAGCAGACCCAAAAAAAAATCCCATCACATCCTTAAAATCCCTTTCTTTGAATGTTCAGACTATCATTTTGTCATCTCAGCTGGAAGATAACATTTATTTTTAAATAAATACAACTCAGTCGCATTTTGAAATTGTTCCTCTTATCTGGAATGTTTGCAAATAATTCAAAAACTACTTTTAAAAAGAATTGTTCTGTGTGCTTCAAAGAAATTGTTTACCCCGAAGTGACATTTTCACATCATTTTTTACACAGAGGATTCTTATCCTTCCCATAAAATAAATTTACATCTATTAACTATGTTACTAAGTAAATTAATGACCACTGTGTATTAAATGCCTTACCAAAGCAAATTTCCCCACAGATCTGTCAATGGTTATTTTTAAATTCAGGAAATTATGTTCTAATGTTAGGAAATACATGACACCTGCATATGCCAGATATTTTGTAGTCCTGTGGCTCTTCAGGAACCAAGTTATTAAGGTAAATATCACAGTGAATAAACTATAATAAATATCCTATAATATACTCTAATAAATATCAAAGTGAATATACTATACAACACCTTAAATCTCCATCCCTCGACTTACTTTCTTTAGCTTTATTTTATGACATTGTTTTTATGACTGATGCTGAAATTAGAACACAGCCTTCAGTGGACTTTCCCATCAATAGAAATTATTGAATGTTAACTGGGAGACCATTACAGTAGTCTAAATATTAAATCATTTGTATGATTAAATAATACTAATTACACTAAAACTATATATTTCCAGCAAAAATATTAGAACAGGATGAAAAAAAGTATTTCAGTGAAACATGAAGATATGAGTCACCTCCGATTTTTTCTTAATTTGTAAAAAATGTATTACCTTCAGAAAAAAAAAAAAAAAAAAAAAAAAAAAAAAAAAGGTGGGAATGTACAAGAAGAATACAAAGATCAAACTCCTAAGGCTTTCTTTTACTGTTTTTGTTGTTGTTTGTTTGTTTGTTTTGTTTTTTACTTTTGATTTTTTTAATCTTCTTCAGGGTGAAAATTGGTTTTAACAAGATATACTAACAAATGCTAGATTCCATTTTTGTTGCAATCTGTTTGGTTGTGATGCATGAATTGCGCATTAATGATGATATGCAGAGAAGGTTAGTAAAAATAAATATTGCTTTGTTTACTTTGGTATCTGAAATTAACTGCTGTATTTGAGGAAATATCATCTGCTAAATAGGGCTATGTGCATGCTTAGAAATTTAAGCCTTGTTCTCTACTCTTGTTTTGCTTCGGTTCATGTCTATGCACAACACGGCATTACTCTTATTCCAGGATTCAGTTGAATTGCTGTCTGTTGGGTTTCATACAGTGTTGAACAAAATAGTGATGTCCTGCTGAGAAGCAGCATGACATGACAGTTCCATATCAACTTTCACCCATTCTGCAGAAACTATGGCAAACCCATAGAACAAAACAAGATATGGCTGACAGTACTTAAGAGCTGTACCAGATCAATTGCTTTTGCCCCAAAGTAGGGTGTTTTCAGTCAAAGATGAATTGATCACATGTACTTCAATTGTATAGCTGTAGTCAGATTTTAAAAAGTTTGGTACTGAAAACACATTTTTGTTTCATGATTCTTGCTTGCAAATCAACAGTCCAAAAACTTAACATACCCATTTCTTTGCATCGTATAGCAGTAATTCTGCTTAGCAATTAAAGACCCCAACTAAGAAATTCAGTCAGTATAACAGAAACAAAAATCTCAAAGATGTAATTAAGTGATATTACACCAAAAAAAAAAAAAAAAGTATTTACACAGGCATATTTTTTCCATTAAAAAAGAAACTTCCAAGGAACACCAGCATTTCATTCCAAAAACACTTCTCTACTGTTGTTTCAAAATACTCCGTGTAATTCGTCCTTGTGGGGTAAGATTTACTCCATAACTTCATATTTATTCTATAAATAATGCATGAAATTCCCCTCTCCCTACTCCTTAAAATTTACAAGCAGTCACAATGCCATCTCAATTTATCTTCTAGCCTTTCCTCTATGAGAAATACGGGTACGTTAAATGCATTTGCACCACATTTAATGCCTGCAGTATTCAACAGGTAATTTCAAATACCAAGTCCTCATATATATTAGACAGCTTTAGACAATTCAAATGCCCCCTTTTGTGCTACTTTTATTCATTTTATCACTCATTGCAAAGCATTAGGAGAAATAACAGCAGTTTCCAAATGTCAGGGACTGTACCTAAGGGGTTCTGTGTGGGACTAACTTTATTGACCTTAGTTTCTCTAAGATACAGAGAGAATAGACACAGTACAGCAAACTGATTCTTCTCTACAAATTATAATTGCCATAACTGCTTTGATGTGATAAATAATGATAAAATAAATGTTGGGCCTAGTTTAAGTGTTTACTATACCTAAACACTACAGAGAAACACATTCATAGAATTTAGGGCTGGGAACTAATTTCTTGTGCATAATACAGTTAGGAGTCAAGCCAAGTGAACAAACATATTCTAGGCAGAACAAACTTACAGAAGTCTTCCTAAAGATGCATAGGAATAGGTAACTAAGTCTATGAACTAAGCAAAAAGTTCATTAAATTTCATGCATAAAGAATTCTGGGTATGAACAGTGATTATGGATGTGAGAGAAAGAGGTATTAACAGACTACAGATGCTGATGAGAATTCAGAAGGTCCCCTTACATGCCTCAGTATCTCACAGCAGTCAAAATTAACAGAAAGTTCGTGTGACTGATCTCTCATTTTCTGCTCTTCTACTGGCTATAAAATGGAAAGGAAGCTTTTACAAATGCAGAGGCTGGTAATGAACTTTAGATTTTTTTTTGACATCTTCCAATTTCTATGTTATGTAATTTAATGTGAGGAGTGACTAAAGATTTCACCTGTTAATGTCATTTATTTTCACAGATGGAAGTTCAGTGGCCCAGTACTTTCAGCTTCAATTATCCTAAGATTTCTTACATTTTTCTTTCATTCCTACATGTATTTTGTTCTGCTATGAAACCTAGCAGTCCAAATACAGTTTACATTATGCAAATCAAAAATACAAACCTAAAATACAGGACCCTTTATTTTTCTATTCAGCTGCAGTACTTCTCACAGTTAGCCAAATGTGCACTACAGACTATCTTGTTTTGTTCAAGAGAATAGTAAGATGGAATTAGTGACATTTGTTGCAATTTGTTCATTATGGGTAGTCCATTTAAGTACAAAAAATGTGCTGCTTCTTTCATCTAATAAAATTGTTAAAACTGTTTGCCTGTTAGAAGGCAAAGATGAACTTTCCTCTCTGTAAGCCATCTCCTTGTTACACTGAAAAAAACAACACTCTATGGCAACTTGAAAGTTGGTTATTACAGATGGCTTTCTGACCTGTTTATTATAGGCTTTCACTAGCTGTTACTCTATTATTTTTCTGTTCTCAGAGATTCCCAAAAGAAAAGAAGTT
Source organism: Aythya marila (assembly GCF_965140915.1). Classification (NCBI taxonomy): domain Eukaryota; kingdom Metazoa; phylum Chordata; class Aves; order Anseriformes; family Anatidae; genus Aythya; species Aythya marila. Next base: position 28,353,830 of record NC_139045.1, on the reverse strand, counting down.
CAAGACAAAACAGTATGTTAAGTCAGCAGTGAATAGGTTTCAGCATCACTTATTTCCAGAAGACCAAGATGAATTTGACTACTTTTATGTATTTTTTTTAATTATTGTTGTTTTGAGAAAATACATGACTGCAATTTTATTCTCATGTTAAAAAAAAAAATAAATAATGAAGTGAATTGAACACTAAAATGAAATTCAATCTTTTATATTTATACACCTGTATCGGCTGCTGTCATCCTCCCATAAAAATATTAAATGTGTGTGAATATTGCTCTGTAGCTGAAAAAAACTGTGCCAAGGAGTTAGAGTTTTCTGGATGAAAGAGGAAGCTGGGACAAAATTTGTTTACTTATTGTTCATTCAGAAGCATACTAAAGCATAAGAAAATATTAGTCTTCTGGGTCCTAAAGACTGTGTACAATTAAAAGAAAGGGTACCTTCCAAAGAAGGTTCTAGGAAAAAAGAACAAGGAAAAAGAAGATTGAATTAAAGATTGAATTAAAGATTGTCCATATTCTCTAGGTTATTTTATATTGGTGCCTAACACAAAATTTTAGCAAAAAAAAATATATGTAAAGTTTGTAACTCTGTGAAATGGGGCTTAAGTGCCTTTTTTTTTTTTTTTTTTTTTTAATTGCCTCTCCTTTTAGAAAATTTAGTTTACTGGGTTGAGGTTGGGGATACATGTCACTTTCAGGATGAGCTATGCTATATACCATGAGAGAGCATCAGTAGTGTCCACTGCCTTAAGAAAGGGTTGCACAGATCTTCTGCTTCTTGTAACCACTCATTCCACAGAAGATGAAATTTAGTCTTCCTTTTTTTAACTAACAAGTACTCTTATTACGTGCTTAACAACTGCATTTTTATAAAGGTATTCTCTCCTAATATGCCCTTTCCCCTAGAGCTGTTCACTCCACACTTCAGATAAATTCTAGTGTTACAGGTTACTGAAAAGCCATAATTTTAAGATTCAGTGATTCACCTGTTGTGCCTTTTATTATTCCTAGACCAGTGGATCTGATGTATAGAAAAATAAAATAGTTCATTACTTAAATATTTTGAAAACCTTATTTGAAGTAGCCTATTAAGGAATTTGTAGCTTTCTAAGGAAACGATGTTTTTTTATACAAAGCCAATTGTAAAGTTTTTGCTTTAAGTAATGCCTTGCCTCTTTGAGTCTCATTGATTTCATGGCTCCTTGCAATTTCACACGCACTTCACTCAGTTATAGAAAATAAGCAAACAAAAATGTGCTTGGCTGAATGCATCTATCTGAAGGAAACACATGGGACATCATCAACACAAATACATTACCTGCTTCCTCTAGTAACATGTGCGAAAAAATACAAACAGCAGGAAGACATCTTTTTCTTAGTAAAGAACAGCATGTGCTCCAAACAGCCATTGCACACAATCCAATTTAACAATCTTGTAGGAAAAAGAATCAGCGCTGAAGGGAAAATTAAAAACAAACAAATAAAAAGAAACCTGACCATTTTTGCTTCCTGACTAGAAGTCAAAGCCCAAACTATTTGAACTCATGTCACTGCTTACAATTCACAGGGCAAAATTACTTAGAAGTCACAGGAAGAGGAGTACAGAATTCAGTTTCCTCAGTGCTCAGGCTTGAACAAGCCATATGAGTTAACAGAAGGGTCTGTTGTGATCAACAGAAAAATGGAAGTTTGTCAAATCATAGCTAAATCAAAACATTTGAGCAGCAGGTTCTAGTCAAGGTTAATTTTAAAACTGCCTGTACTGCTCTCAGTGTAGCTTCTTTTTTGTTACATTCAATATTTCAATCTTGGCTCAGATTTTGCTAGTTCTTGAAGTACGTGGATTTTATAAATAGCTGTTCTTTCTCTGGTAATGAGCTCCCTATGTTTAATCATCTGCACTGTACCAGAACTTATGTATGAAAACTGACAAATTACGCCTGGTCAATTTGCTGAGTTCTTCCCTCAGCTGTTGCCATCCTGGTACACAATATTTCTGTAAATACATTGAAATATGATAGATATTGAAACAAAATTACTCAGTGATCATAAAAATACAGTTTGTGAAAATGTGGCATTTTAATTATGTACTTATGATACTTCTGTCCATAGCTAAGCCTGACATGAAAAATATTTTATTGAACCATGTATCAACTCTGAGAAAGTGAATTTTTATTCCAGTTTCAAATTCTTTGGGGCCACATTTTATTTTTATAGTATATTAAACAACAGCAATTTATCATACCTATTTCATAGGTAAGCCCAGACCCAACCTGCAGAATGCTTAAACTGTTTACTAGTACCTCAACCTAGAGGATTCACTTCCACAGTGAATCTACAGAGTGAAGCTACTACACTTCCAAAATTGTAGTAGCTTGTTTGTACCAACACAACCTCAACTAAGGAAAAAAGAGACATGCAGTTTTCATATCCTCTCCTAATTATTGACACCTACTTGCTTTTTGTGGAAGCTGAAACTAATATAATTAAGCTTATTTAAATTAATTTTAAAGTTACTTGATTAATCAAGAATCTCATAGGTGATACCTTATTTCAAAGAAGAGATCTAACACCCTTCTAGATGTTCTAGAAAAAGTTTAAGACATCCATGTACTTCTTGAATTTAAGTATGCATTCTTCTTCAAAATGAAGCATGGCTGGAGCTGCTCCTTTGACTAAGAATAAACTGGAAAATTTCTGGCCCACTAACATTTCTTCTCATAGAAAGAGCTTAATTCCTTGCTTCTGTCTTGAGATTGCCACTCACCTAACATGGATTCAGATGCACTATTACCTCTTCTGAGCCCTACAAATTTGTAGAGAATTGCATGTATCCAACTTTGCCAAACAGCCATCTCTTGGAAAAAGTGCTAAGGTTTCTGTAATTATTCTTTTATTTCCAGGTTTTCCCTTGAGAAGACAGGTATACTACAACAGTGGCAAATATGGGAAGCTTTTCTTTTGCATCACTTTTCTTTAGAGAAAGTTTTCTTTAAAGAAATCTTCCTAACAAATCCCATCAAAATTCCATCAACAACTACATTACACCTTAAGGACAAGCAATCCTTCCTATACGCCTTATTCAGGAACCTGATCCCTTATCCCAGCCTCACTATTACATCATAAACTCAATTCAGGTAATGCAATGACTTCTTCCAGTAAAGAAAGAGTTGTTCTCAAGGCCACCTGAAAACAGATATTTTTTTTTTTTTTAAAGCTACCTTTCTCTATTTTAAGTCCACTGGGAAAGTTAGGAGCACTTGCATTACCATGAAATTTCAATCCTGTAAAGAAAAACTTCACTGCTTCTCTATTAATCCCTTTAATTTTTCACACCTGACCAGCTCTAAGCCTGGATTTATAAATAGCACAACATTCTATGATTCTATTACATAAAAAATACACCTTTTTCCTTATATGTTTTAAGATGAAATTATAATAATGGTTTTGCATTTTCTAGGTAATTTTTGTGCGTGTTTATTCCATATTTTTTTTGTACATGTGTCAAATGCCAAACTGGCACAATTCAGAAGAATTAGACCAGCAGAAGAACATATCTGGAACCTCCTCCTTCATTAGCATCATCACTTCACACCATGTTTTATTTATATACTTGTAAACTACAACATTTGGATCTGCATGGTCACAGATTTCCACAGTTTGCTCCCATTACTACCCTCTGTAGACCCCTCAAGCACATTATTTTATTTTCTTCTGCCCCCAAAACACTTTAAGCTGTGGTTCGTATCTATTCATAGTCACTGGCTACAGCTACCAGCCTGCCCACATAGGAGCAGGAGCCTGCTCTGGGATGTGCTGGAGTAAGCAAGGACTAAATTGAGACAGGTTTTGAGAGCAGACCCTCTGGATTTTTCAAAGGAATTCTGTACTACATAAGCTGGGGAAGGTTGCATTTAAAACTATCCTAGAAGACAGTGTTCCTGGAAGGACTATTCTGTTATATTAAATAAATTTGGAAAAAAATACTTTTCTTCACCTCTTGAGATAGAAGTGAGACCTTGATGTGAAATTGCATGAATTTATATACCTACTTACATTTAAGCCTTCCTTTAAATAATTTCACTTTTCAATGGTACAATTCTTGCTTCCATCACTTAACGTACCAAGAAAGATCTCATCAAAACCAATGCTAAACTTCTTTATCAAAATTGCAATGAAGAAGTTCATCATGTTCCAGGGACACACTTTGCACTACCATTTATCCTCGTTCACTTTCTGCTTCTGCTATTGGTGAAAGAACAGGGTCAAAATTTATGATCCTGAATACAGAGCAGCAATGAAAGTATCCCACTACAGGAAATAAATCACTGGTGGTTATCCAGAAGAAACAAAACGTAATAAAATCTGCATTTCAACTAGTATAGACAAATTAAATACTACAACTACATAAAAGACTATTTCAAATGAAGGTAGGACACTTGGCACAGCCTTAACTCATAGCTCTCTTTCAGAAAATTCAATTCACTAAGCTGAGATTGTGAATACACATCCCTTTTAGGATAAGCTATGGTACACACCATGAGAGAGCATCAATAGTCTCCACTGCTTTAAGAAGGGGGTTGTACAGATCTGCCTCTCATAGGCAGGCTATTGGCCTGCCCACATGGGAGCAGGAGCCGACTCCAGGATGTGCTGGAATGAGCAAGGACCGTCCTTGCTTTGCAGTTTGAAAGAGATTGAAGAAAAACCTGCAGAATTATCTAGAATTCTCCACATGACTTTCCTATCCTTCTTATCCCTCCCCTCTAATAAACATAGCCCTGTGGTGTAATATGGATGTTCTAAAACATTCTACATCAGGCTTTCCTTCTCTTCCTTTAAAATCAGGTTCTATAATGTTTTCCTCAGTATTTTTGACAAAACTATGACTATAGAGTTAAAAAAGAGACATTAAGAAACTCAAGCAAATAAACATATACATTATCCCTGAAATGCATAGTTCATGCAGTACTTTTGACTGTGACATGTTTTTCAGTTTCACAGACCTTGATTATACTTATAGTCACCATCAGTTAAATAAGAAACTCCAAGATTACTGCTGCTAAAACTAAGCTATATGGACATTCCAACTTGAAAACATTCTGTAGGAAGGCAAGATAAAAAGATTTTGTACATACCAGTATCAGATAAACCGAACAGAGATTTATTAAGCTAAGTCTTGCAAGTTTTCCACAAGATTTCTGAACTTATCAGACCATTCCACTTATTCTGCAAGTGTACAGCTTTATGAAAATGTTCCTCCAAAAAGCAAAATTCATACTACATTGCTACCACCCCATCTTCACACCCCATGCAAACACAAAAAAAAAATAAATAAAATAAAAATCTATACCATTACTATTCATTTAAAGCCTTAGGGTTTAAACAGTCTAACCAAGAGGGTTGTCTTGCCATGGGAAGCAAGCATTGTCACATTGTGTTGTGTTGCCGAACAAAAATAATCTGTGTGCCTCTAACTCATCAATAATTTTACCTCACTACTCTATGCAGTATAGTATAGTATAAAATATTTAGTATGGATGATAAACTTCAGATATGCTTGTGCCACTACACTCACTCCAATATCCAATTCCTTGTCCAAACTCTTGAAAAATAAATCATCTGCCCAATAAAACAAGGCTATTTGAAGGACGAACATACAACCCCATGCCAGTCACTAGTAAAAGAGCTCTGGGCATTAACGTGTGCGTCCTGTTCCAGTAGCTAAAACACATCCATGTGAAGTGCAGTGTGAGAACATTGCTGAATAACACTGTGTGGAATCACGCAATTTCCTTCATGTATTTGTGGTAAACTTTATAATAATAATAATAATACATTCGTGGAAATAAGCAAAGTGTTGTTTTAAGCTGCAAATAATAAGGTGCTAAACTATATAAAATATGATATAGATGGATATTCACAGTTAACTGCAATAAAAAATACATTTTCTGTTTTTTCATCCAAGACTTCAATAAACAGGCATTTTTGGTACTGAAAATGTACATTACACACAATCTTCCAAGGCTACAAGTTCTACAATGAAATTTCTGACAAAATAGGTCACGGTGCGTTATAAAAGTAGGATCATAAAGGCTTTAGCAGACAATAATTATCAGAGCTATCAGGTGCTGCCATTCTACAATATTTCAATTTTCCCAGACTGATATTTTAACAGTAGCTTGAAAGATGAAAAAAAGAAATTACTAAGATGACAGCTCAATTGTGAAGTGAAACTAAGTCATATGAAATACAGACATCCAATGAAGAACCTCTTCTTATCGCTGAGTTTTTGCCTTTGTAATCTTAACATATGGTCTTCCCTGGTGCCAAGAAACTGTCAATAAAAAGCTTTCATTCTTGAAATGCACCTTTGTTCTTCCCAAACCTTAGCAACTGTCCATCGGTTCATGGATGAAGTGAAGATGAGAAAACACTGAGTATGGAAGAACTCATTATTGCCTGAGTCCAGGCAATAACAAAAAAGTCTGAGGCTAACTTGTAACATGTAGATAGGGGAGTACATTGGAAGTAAGTCTGCATTATCAACCTGTGGCTAAAAATCAACTGCAATTTCAGGAAACTGTGTTAATATTAGTTCAAAACTGCTGAACTCTATCCCTAATGACAAAACCACCAGAAATTGTAAAAAGCGTCTCCCCTTTTCTACTGTTTATTTCAGATCATATCCCTTGAATTAAGTACCAGCTGATGCAGCAGTTTTCTGCAACAGTAAAAGATATTTTTTTTTTTAAATTGGATTTATTGGGATGAGCAAACTCTATTAAGTAGCTAGATTAAATACAAGATATAAAATTTTCTTGCCAGATTTTGCTGAGAAATTCAGAATCAGACCAGAGAGCTGTACTACTGCTAGCTGTACTACCACATGCAAAGCTGAAGAAGAGCCACACAACATTTCTCAGTTCTCCATAATTAAATTAAAGAAGGTAAGCCATATATTTGTTTAACGGAAAGACCATAACAATCTTTTATCATCTGCATAGGAAGAGAATAGTGAGAATAGTCTAATCAGGATATTCATGGCAAGATCACAATTTTAACTTCCGTTCTCTCTGATTAAAAAATCAACTTGAGAAGACCCAGATCACAACTAATATATAAAATACCTTTTAAGTAAGCTTTTATTATTTACATATACAGTACCCTTGTCTGGATTCAGCTGACACATGGAGTTCTGAGTTTAGCCATTCTTCTGGTTTCAGCAGGATCACCAGCCCATGGAGTTTGCCAGATCTCTGGGGAGACCTTTTTGTGCTTCTTTTCTGTACACACATTTTTGTCTCTTCAACCTTCTCCTTCATGTTAATTATTTCTTCCTTCACACATATAGATAATTGTGCCAGCAGGCCTGTTTATGTGGAGATGATAATCTGCAGGCCAAAAAAAAATGGGAAAAAATATTGGACTACAAAGAGGAGATACAAGTTCAAGGTAATTTGACACAGATAAGCGTTGATAGTACTGAGTTCTTTATTACTTGACATTTTTGTAACAAAATCAGATATTTTTAATAGCTGAATCATAGCTCAGTCATAAGTGTGAAAATTCTTTGAAAAATTGTTCTTTTTGTGATAGCATAAATCATAGCAGAAGATAAGAATAAGCACTCTAGGTTTTAAAGCACCTTAATTTAATCATGCAACCTGCAACCTTAATTCTCTCTTCAAAAAATGGATGATTTACACTATTCTAAAAACAAACAAACAAACAAAACCCCACAGACTTTATAGCTACAGCTGCGTATTTATATCATTTTAAAATGTAACTGTCAGGACTCCAATGGAGTGGTCTCAAGAAGCTGCTCTGTTTGCTTCCCATAGATTAATTATTTCTGCATCCCTTTCTTACTGGTGAGGTTATAGTGATTTTCTTCTGTGGGTACAAGGTAAGCACCCCCAGTAATGGATGTGTTTTAATTATGACTAGGAACATTAAGTTCAAATTTAAGACAATCCACTTAGCTTGCTATAATAAATTCCTTGATTACTACAAATACTGAGGGTGCCTGATACTTTCTTTTATTATTATTTAAAACAGCTAGATAACGCTAAAATAAATACTGTTTTGTTATCTAAAATCTCAGGTGACATGGCCATAGCCATACTAATGTTTTTCTGTACATAATAAAAGTTAGTATTTAAATCAACCTTTTTCTTCGGTTTGGGAATTTCTATATGATGATAGCCCAGCTGTGAGATGGTCAATGCCTGAAAGCTTTAGACTTAGTTTTGATGTTTCAAATAAAGTTATTTCAATTCACACCAAAGAAATTAAGAAGCCAATTGAAAATCTTCAAAGAGAAAAAACTACATATATTGATCTTAAATAGCTTTATACCAGGCCTGTAATTTAGCTATGTGCTGAGGCTCTCAGGAGCATGCCCTTTTAAAGAAGCTTCTCATTTTAGTTTCATGCAGATCAGAGTCCTCACAAATGCATGACACTGTGAATCACTTCAGCTTTGGTTAACCACTTTAAATAACCACAGTTTTTCTTTCATAAGAATTCAGGCTAAAGATATGGTCATCTCCATTGCTGATCATAACTGCAAGTTCCTAAAAGACAAAATCTCCAGCAGCTGAAATTATTTCACTATGAATTTAGCTTTAGCTATTTTTTGTGTGGATGCATATATGTATGCAGTTAAGATTCTTCCTGAAAACACTTTGTATTTGTAAGTAACTAATTTATGTTCAGACTACAGTTCAGAAAAGGCTTATAAAGAACAAGGCGTTCTCTGGTGAGCACCATGGATAATCTTCAAGGGAACACCTCTGGGGATGGACTCACTCTCTCACAAACCGTTATTTTACTATCAAAATATCTTTCAAGAGCACATGATAACCCTGCACCATTCCTGGTCACACTGCCAATGTAGCTGCTGATATGCACTGATTTTGAAAACCTGGATCAGGACAGGAGAGAATGCCCTTCCGTGGAAAACAACCATATGTGCAATCATCCTGCAGAGGATCATTTCTATTCTGCTTCAAGGCTCTGGACAAATAAAAAAGAAATAGTTAGGGTTGTAATCCAAAACAAACTCAGTATGCATACAAACAAGGTTTTATGTTGGATGCACTAGCCAGAGAAATAGAAATAGAAATAGAAATAGAAATAGAAATAGAAATAGAAATAGAAATAGAAATAGAAATAGAAAACAGCCTGTCAGTAAGGTGTTCTCATCTGTCAGGGATGACAGAGACATGCAGAATCCCATAGGTCATTGTAACTAAATTCTAACACCTCACATGCTATGACTTTCCTGACAGCCTTGAAGAAGGCTATTGACAACTACTGAGGCTTTAGGTTGCATATTATCAGAAAGCCTGAAAACCAGAGAAATCACTCAATGTATATCCAACACATGACCAGATCTGCTCCTCGTACCCATACTACAGAAACTTTGCTCTAGCAGCCAACCTAGCAAGGATAGCAAGATACCATCACTGTGTTCTCTATCACAACTAAGCCAATAAAAAAAGAAACATGATGCAGACCTGATCTGCTGAGGAGTCAAGGGCTGGGTGGTTCATCTTCATGCTTGCTTTTTCCCAACCAAGCAAATCTCACAGTCTGTCAAGTTTGGGGAGAGCTACTTTAGGAAGAAGGGCTGCAGTAATTGTCTGTGAGCCTTTCTAGCAATTTTAGGTAGATCACCCATGTAGCTTATACGATGTTGTGGTCGTTTTACCCAGCTGAGCAGCTGAACTTCACCACAAACTCTCTCTCACGGGCTGCAGCTTCAGCCCAGGGTTTGCTCCTGCGGGGGCTCCCCACGGGCCACAGCCTCCTCCAGGCCACATCCACCTGCTCCACCGGGGGCTCCTCCACGGGCTGCAGCGTGGAGATCTGCTCCATGTGGGACCCACGGGCTGCAGGGGGACAGCCTGCTCCACCAGGGGCCTCTCCACAGGCTGCAGGGGAACTGCTGCTGCATGCCTGGAGCACCTCCTGCCCTACTGCTGCACTCACCTTAGGGGCTGCAGGGCTGCTTTTCACTCCTCTCTCCCAGCTGCTGTGGTGCAGCAGAGCTTTTTGTTTGTTTGTTGTTGTTTGCTTTTTTGTTTGTTTGTTTGTTTTACCCTTTCTTAAATCTTTTCTCCAAGAGGTCTAAACAACTTCACTTACTGGTTTGGCTCTGGGCAGCGGCAGGTCCTTTTTGAAGCTGGCTGAAACTGGCACTTAACATAGGGCAGTTTCTGGACTCTTCTCACAGAGGCCACCCCTGCAGCCTCCGGCTACCACAACCTTGTGATGTAAACCCAACAGAAATGAATAGTCACTGATCACAAATCTTCACCATTCTTGTTTGTGCACATTGTGCACAATGTGAAATGAATAGCACCTAAATAGCATGTGTAAACATTTTACATATACATATATTACAGAATTCATCCTCACTATTGTCACCATTATTAGTTGGTTCACCACAATAATCAAGGATTTAAATGCAGAGATAAAGAGAAGCTAAAGTCTTTTATTGGCATTAACAAAGTAATTTGGTTCAGACAGGTTACCATCAAGGGACAGTAAGTCTATAGGTAAATATTTTGTAAGACATTTATTGTTTTAAAATATCTTTACCCCTCAAAAAATGTTTACTTTTTTTTGCTAAAATAATTTTTTTTCCAGTTTCTTTCTCTACCCAGTCTGAATATCCAATGAGAGAAATACAGCTATGCAAACCCAGCTGGACATTCACAGTTATGAATTGTCCAGTTTAAATCCATTTCTACACTCAGGCTGGAGACAGTACAAAATTCTTATCCACTCAAGTAAAGAACAAGACTTCATATCAAGTAGTAAAATCAGAATGCGCAGCTCATTCAGTTTCTAGGACATAATTCTCAGGTGAGTGATCAACTGTGAAATAACTAAGAAGATGTTTCTTTTATATCATGTTGAGGGCATGCAGACCTACTCATTTGAGAAAACAGAGGAAGTTTTGCTGGTATTTTTAAGTCTCTCATAGTGATTGTCTTCAATCTTGCTGCTTCTCTGTGTTCTTGTCCTTGCCTCAGAATGCAAAATGGATCCTTAGGAAAGGCAATCTATGGAATAGCCTATAAAATTTACATTTCTTACATATTTCCTCTGTGGAAAATATTTTAGCTTCTACAGTATTGCTCCAATTGCTCTGAAATTATAGACAGTTTACCTTTTAATTTTTTTTTATTTTTATTTTTTAATAGTCTTGAACTACCCTCTGTAGCTGAATCAGAGATAAAAGCCTATTTCTAACTGCTCATGAAATCATTTTCACTCGTGCTAGATCTCAAAATGTCCAAAATAACCCTGTGGGAGTTTTATGGGCAGCAGGGTTTGAATATTGAACAATGTTTATAGAGGGGTTAAAATCTTTTTGCAGAACTCGCAATGGCTTTGCCATTTCAGAAATAAAAAGGAAATTGTTTGGGGACCAAATTTTTTTTTTTTTCATTATTTACTTTCTGGTCCTGTGAGATCACTGTGCCATGAAAAGAATAAGAACAACCCATACAAACATGTTTGCCTACAAATATAAGGACAATAAATTGAAGTCCAGCTTACACCTTCAAAGAGTAATCCTGGTCCAGGACCTGAGAGCCTGAACCCACATGGTGTTTAAGTTTATGGTGTAAATAAATGAAAAAAAATGTCTCCAATTGAAGTATCTTTCTTTTTCTTATGGTTCAGCATAAAATAGTACATTAGAATTATTGTTCCTACTCACTTGGATTTAGTGGCATTCAGGATGTCACATAAGTTGTGATCCATTGTTCTGTATGTTGAATAGATATCAAATGACAGTTCCTGTGAAGAAAAATATACAATTTACACAGGTAGTAAAAGTTGATACAGGATTAAGCAGTTGGGCACAATGAATAAATTGAACTAAGACAATCACATCTGCTTTGATCAGTATAAATGACTAGTTAAGAAATCAAACACGCTCCTTCATGAAAAAGGGCAAATTTTAATAACGTACACTTGAAACAAAACACTACCATATTTGCCAAAGATGAACAAGCAGTAATCAGTGATGCCCATAAGAATGTATATGTAAAAACCTACGTGAACTTTTCAGTTCCAAATCTTGTCTTGAATTAATGCTTCAGTGCTATATCTTTCAAACACTAATCTCTAACTGTGCTGAATCAACACCTCCACAAGAACAGCAGGAAAGGGAAATACTAGTACTTGAGGCTCCAGTCAGCAAATGCAGAAGAGCTAGGTAGCTTGGCAACAGGGGCACAAGTAATCTTTAAAATTTCATCCATTTAATTCTTCGGGGAGAAAACTTAGTGAGCTGAGGTTGCTACTAAAGTGATTGTACAGCACCTACAGTAACTGATCAATTTAAAAATGCAATAAAAAAATAGAATGATTGAAAGAAGTACAGGGCAACTGATTTTTTTTTTTTCTCTTAGGATTACTTAGATTTGCAGGTTAGCAATGAATAGCTGTTACCTAGAGGACACCTGGAGAGATTAATTCTTGCAGTACTGTATAGTCTTAATTCAGGGTAGGCTTCGATTCCTTATTATTTCCTTGAAACACTGCCATCTCAGTAGAACTATAAAAATAAAAAATAAAACCAGAAGAAAGAAAAAAAAAACTTGTACACTCAAAGAACCTGTGAGGTAAACAGCTTGTTTTTAAAAGTCAGTTTCCAATCCTATTTACATTTATTGTCCCTAATATTCAAAAGAATTCAGAAGGCTGAACAAAAACACTTACAAATTTGAAACAAATAAGATGGTTTATAGAGAATTAGCTATAATGTATAATGTATCATTCTTTATAAATATAGCCAACTATATCAACAGTTCTCTGGTTCTCTGGTGTTATTCGTGAGCTCTTTTAAGTGGTCAGGAAAATGTTGATAGCCTAGAGGCCACATTTACCTTAAAAAAAATAAAAAATTATACAATGAATTTTATCACAGAATGTTGAGTGACACTAATACTACCTTGCAACATGCAACAAGGCAGAATTATGCACTTCCATGCACAGAGAGGCTATGTTCAGAAGTCCTTACATTTAACATGACTACCACTACCATTTGTACTTGCTTACATTACACCTATTTTAACAATATTTTTTCAGTCTAGATTCCTAACAATACCGTTTTGGACATTTATGCTGAGAGCTTTTTACCTGAGCAACTGATATGAGAAGATATCCAAATTATACCACTGTTGTTGCTGTTCGCAGCCCAGAAGACCTACTCCTCAGTTCCCAAACAAGAAATTAACCCCTAAAGATGACCGTTTTGTACAATTTATAGGCTGAGTCTTGTGATTCTTGAATTCTGTAAAGGCTTGTCTATAAGCTTTCTATAAGCTTATGCTAGAAAGCATAAGGCTTTCTATCCGAAAGGTGTTAATTAGAATTTTTGTTTGTTTAAAGCAGAGCTCCTTTTCCAGATTGGCAGGGAAACAGAAGAGAGAATAGTGGAAGGGACCCTTCCAACCTTTCTGTGCTCTCTTCATCAACTGCTCCTATTCATAAGCAAAACCCTTCACTTTTTCTCCACAGCTACCCTCTTGCCGCTCCCTTCCAGAGGATGAAGAAGGGAGGGGAGGGGGGAAGGGCAGATCTTCTGTTTCGGAAGTGCTGAGACCCTTGATAGAACTGGAACTTCTGGTGCCATTGAGAAAAAGCTTCCAGCACTTGCTGGAGTAACTGAACTCTCAAGTACTTTGAAAGTTGGCAGCTGCAACTCTTGTCAGTACCACTTAAAGAAGTGTCCTTGGTAAATTTAGAGCTTGTGAACAAATAGAATATGATTAATTTTGTTGCCACTCCTAACAAAGACCAAATCCCAGTGAATCAACTATGTGGGAACCAAAATACCACAGTAACAGGCACTTCAGAAATACATCATAAACTCTGTTCTGTAAACATGATGGGTTAAATCTTAGCCCTATTGAAGCGAAAGCTCACTCGAAATCAAAGAATACTACTTAGTGTGCCTCTAGGGAAATTGTTCAAAGGCTTATCTTGCCAACAGCACCAGGCTGCTTCTCATACCTTGCTCTAGTACTAGCTCTGCCTGCCGGCAGGTTGCATCTGCTGTGCAATCTTGAATAATTCACTCACCTCTCACCTCTGTGCCCTGAACCTGTCTCTGAGACTAAAGCTTTGCTTTAACAGGAGATGGGAGGCTTCCTGCAACATAATGCAAGCAGCTGCTACTCGGTACCCAAATGCCGCTATTATATTACCTCTGGCAACCACTGCAAGTGTACTATCTCTAGTCTATCTTCAGAGAACTGGGGATTTTGTTTTGTTGCTACCATCCTATAAACACCATCTTCTTTCCACTCATGAATCTGGGCAATATACAAGAGAAATTGCCTAACAGAAAAAGAAGCCATGAAAGGACTCACAAATCTATCACAGACAGGCCCCTATGTGGTAAGCAGGATGACGGCATGTTCCAAAATGAGATAATGCATTCTGAATTGTGAAAGAAAAACAGATAATTTAAGGAAAAAGTCACTGAGGTTTGCTGCTAAAAGCTGTTCAGAATCATGTTAACCTCCAAATAGGTAACAAATTAATCTCTATAAAATCAGGCAAGGTCATCCAAAGCTAACAGTTTCAGCTCAGCACTGAACACACAGTCTGGATGCTCTTTGAACAATGCTGAGTTCATATAAACAACAAAGCAATAAGCACCTTAACACACAGGCTATTCAACAAGTACTGAAAAATGCAATTTGAGCAATGTGATAAAAAAACATGGCTATAGCACCATGTGGAATAGAGCAGACATACTCAAAAAGCATCTAGGTAATTGACCCTCCACCACTACAACTATACCTTGAGGCCATTCAAACCTGTGGAAGAATTTCACCTGAAATACCCAGATACAGTACCAAGTTTTATTTCTGCATTGGCATCCTCATGAAGTCAAAGTGGGCTCCTGATGAGAAAATACACAGTATTTACCTTCTTTTGCTGCCTATGCAGCAGTCATTATGGAGTATTTGTCATGCCTAAATCTAATATCTTCTGTATGGTAAAGACACTCAGAATGGAAATGGAACTACTTATTTTGGAAAATAACCACAACAATACAGTCTGAAGGGGCACAAAAGCAGCTGCATATCTGGCCAAAGTTAGGTGACGAGTGATTCTCTTGGCACAGGCCATAGGAAGAATTAGGTTCTGGAATAATGCACATCTATGGATGTCTGCAGCTTGCTCTTCACAAGTTCTTCAGTGCCTCTCTCTTGCTTTTTCACAGCAGTGATGTAGTCATCCTGTGTCCTGTCTATAATTCAGTGCTTATAATTTCTTAGTGACCACAAAAAGTCTTTCTGCTTTCTGTTACCCTCTTTTTAGGCATAAATAGTTTCCTGGGATAAAAGAGAAGTATATTTCACTCACTTCTAAACGAAGCTAGTACCTAATGCATATTTTTAAAGTTTAAACCTAGCACTAAAAAGCAAACAAGGCTTCACATTTTCCTTAAAATTATGTCAAAATACAAGGACAGAGGGAAATTATTTTCAGACAGGGCATCAGTCTAAAAACTGTTGACCTCTATGATGTTACATTCAAATATATAGCAATAGTCTTGATCACTTTAATGAGAGCCATTTTACGGGTATCATAAACCATAAATATCTATAGTATTCAAAATGATTTCTCTAATTTAAATTTATTTAAAATGATTTCTCTAATAATGTCTCTAAGTATCATCATCCTCTGGAAAGTAGATGAGACTATTATGAACAGGAATATATGCAGCTGTTAGCCATACAGCTTCATAGAATATTTACATGATAGACAGCTCCTCTTCTGCAGATGCCCTGAAGCAGCTTATTTAGTGTTTGCAAGCTTCTCTTTAACTATTTTTATTATTCTAATATCTGTTTGTACCAGCCAGGTGTTAAATTTATATTCCTTACTTTTTGCTCTTCCCCTGTTGACTACAGTACATTACAATACTTCGCTGTTTTTCAGATATATTCTTATCTTCCCAGGTAAGGCCTCTACTATTTTTTTTTTCTTTAAGAGCTTTCTACATATGTCTTAAGTTCTGTTGGGGGCGGGGGGGGAGGCTTCCTCAGCTTTGGTTTAGCTTCATCTGACCAAGGTTTTCTCTAAGATTTCTAATCTCGCTATCTTACTGTTGGAAATTATATTGTTTAAAAACTGATTAAAACCAAAATATTCTTCCATTATTTCAACTTATTTACAAAAGTAAATAAAATACATTCAAACATATTTTACTTTTTCCAAGAAGAAAGTCAATAAATTTTTCAAAACCTGTACTGCCCATTCTTGACAAAACCCAAGCTGATAAATTAAGTTTTGCATACGTGACAGAGATGTGGGAACTTTACTCATAATTAACCACCATTTGCCTTCACCAAAGAGTAAGCAACAGCAGAGGAGACAGAGAGCATAGATGCTTTTTACGAGCTATCAGACACTGATATACATACTACATATTGTAGTACCTTAGAGCATTATCATAACAAGGTAGCATAAGAAAATCTTCACTACTGAATGAAAACCCAAAATTTATTGAAGCTAACTAAAATCGGTAGTTTATCCTTTCCTTTTATTCCTTTATATGTCAATATCCACCTCCCAGTCTGATGGTTCTCCTTCAAAGATGCTTGCTTTTGTACTTAATCACTGAATACAACTGAAACATTAGATAAAAATACATTTTTAAAGACCTACTTTTCCTTTATTCTATTTTGGTTTTTCTTCCTATCACTTAGAAGTACATAATTCCCAGACTTTTCTGTAGGGAGCAGTAGAGTTACCATGTTTTACACTATACCTAGTACATTTTCTTCTATATTGCTCCCTGTGGTTCAAGCAGAGACCTAATATGCAAACCCAGTTCCTTTGTGGTAGAAAGTAAAATTACATATTGAGTCAGGCTTATTACTTAGTGTAATATTATATCTAAACAAGATAATAATAAAAATAACAACATAATATTTCTTTCACACTGAGGAATAATAGTAATAACAAAGCATGCTAACTGATTTCCCAGAAGGCCATAAAAATGAACAAAGATCTAGTTTCTGTGTTTAGAAATTTCCAAAGCTGTCACCCCAGAGAACCATATGTCAAGACAACAAATTTGGTCTTTTTTTTTTTTTTTTTTTTTTTTTTTTACTTCTTAACTCATGACTGTCATCATGGTTCTTTGTGGTTTCTCCACCTCAAACGCTACATGCATTAATGCCTTCCTGCTTTACTCCTTCCTCTGCGCTAGGCCAGCATGAGCATCCAGGGAAGCTGGGAAAAAAAAAAAAAAATCATCTAGCAAAATAGACAGTTAGGCTGCCCAAGTTGTTATTGCTCCTAAGAAGCTATTGACCATATTTCATCTTTGAAAAGTGCTCAAATTTTGTACTAGGTCCATATTTTTCTGTAGACCAAAAACTTGTCTAGGGGCATTTTTCAAGTGCAGCTACATTTGCATAGAGGCTGTTTCAGCTGCTGGCACTGTAACCCTCTTCCTCTTGGGTCACTTTGCTCAGCAACTTCTACCTCAGCAAAGAGACTCCACAAAGCAAGATACACAAAGTTGAAGAATACATAGCAATTATTTACTTGTGAATGCAGATCAGAGCTGCCTAGGACTACAGAGCAGGATGACACATAGACATTAACATCTTACTACTTGTGGCAAGCAATGACTTGTCAGTGATCTCTCTTGTTCCTCAGAATGGGCTAATCCTCAGCCTTGCTGAGTTGTCAACTTCTAATTCACTTTTTTTTTTTTTCTCTTATGATTTCATACCTTTTCTTGTCTGTGTTCTTCCTTTTGAATCCTTCAGAATTAAAAATAATTGGCATCTTCATTTTCAGAGTAAAGCTAAGCTGTCACACTGCTGTGCATCACCAAATTAGACTTCAATCACAAACTGCTGGAACCCCAGCTGGGAGTTAGGGTACCCTTGTAGCATAGCACTATTTATTAACCTATAGAAATAAGAACAGCATTTGAAACAACCCTAACTACAGTAGCATTTTTATAAATGCTCAGATCTTCAATATACTTATCTCCCTATGTAACAAGATTCTTCTTTGAGTTCACACACCTATCTTCACAAAACTATCTCTTTAACTCAATTTCTCTAATTCCTCTAACCAAAGTGTTTAAAAATAAATGACAATGTTTGACAAATAAATGACAAAATAAATGAGCAATGTTTGGAAGTCATTTTCTGCTCTCATTAGCCATACAGAGCCGTATAGATTTCAGGTCATTGAGGAATACATTATGGGATTTATTTCTCCAGAAAATAAAACTGTTTATCAGACAAATGAAGCACTGAAGTAAAACAAAACCTTGTTATTTTTGTAAATACCTAGATGAAAACATGCAATCAGAGAGGTTTAGGACTTTTAGTTTGAAACCTAGGTTAAGATAAAGAGTCCTTCACCAGGTGAGCATTTACATGCTTGTTCCCATAAAAATTTGCAGTCATCCCACATTTTTGTCATACCTACTGTTTTTTTTTATCACTTTCATCATAGCTCTTGTAAGTGTAGACATTCTTATTCTTTTGTAACATTAAGCACAGACAAAGCCCCATGCATTCAACAGATTCTGTTGATAAGAATCTAAGGGGAAAAAAAAGGAAAACGACACTAAGAAGCCTCTGCTGTGAAAACTCACACTAGAAATGTAACGAACATAATACCAGTTAAGAGACCTGTCCACTCATTTTTTATTTATTTATTTTTTTTGTAATGGACTAAACAAATAAAGCTTTCCATAATTGTCACCACTGGTGAACTGCAAAAACATGTTTTAACTGGTTTCAGTGAGCAGCTCTTGTGAAAGCCATGACATGTTATGCACTTCTGACATTCTTGTTGCTAGCACCTCTATTTTCACACTACTGAAATCTGCCTGTTTCCTCCCTTTACAATTATTTTTCATTTTGAAAGGAGAAGAAAACAGAATCGTTGGATCTTTGTCAAGAGGCATGTATTCCTGACAGAGCACACACAGTTGTTTTTACCAAAGCAAATAAGGTGAATGAAGGACAGAAGAAAAATAATTTTTCAGCAAACGCAACCATAGTAACATATAGTCACGTAAAAGCTTTTTAAGAAGCTTCTGTATCAAAGACAGAACCACTAGAGACTCAAGCTATTTGAAGCACAGCAAGTTCCTATATCCTAACCAACGTAAGTATTTAATTGGAAAAAAAATAATCAATTTAGAGCCAGAGACTCATAATTTTCTTTTTACAAAAATTTGAAAGACAGATAAGAGCTTGAAACATAGTGTGAGAAAAATCAGTGAATTGGGTTTACATGGGAAGGGTTTGATAGCAGGTGGGCTCTTGTTATGAAGACGTCTGTCCTCCCAACCAACCACTACATGAGGCCCTGCTTTCCAGGACATGGCTAAGCACTGCTCGTGGATGAGATGTAGAAAACATACATATTTTTTCATCCTCCTCTTTGCTTCTGCAGAGCCTTTGCTTGTTTCTTTTTTTTTTTTTCCTCCTTTTTTTTTTTTTTCTTTTTCCCTTTAATTAAATTACTCTCATGTCAACACATGAGCCTTTTTCTTTCCATCATATTTTCTTCTCTCCCTTTCTTTTGAAGTGGGGGAGCTAAAGAGTGATTGTGGTGGAGTTTAGCTGCCCAGCAAGGGAAAACCACTAAAACAAGAAAAAGAGCTTTGAGCTTGATACAAAGTCTATTAAGTTAAATAAATTTTAATGTAGATGGACACTGAGTGCTGAATACTAATGTGAATGCATACTGCATCTTCCTTCATTCGGACTGTAATGAATTTCTAACTTTTTCTGTGTATGTAATCACTTGTAATAAAATAATATCCAGGAAAAAAAAAGAATTCAGGAGGTACTACCAAATGAATATTACTACAGATGTGTTTTGTGGGTTACGTTTTTTTCTCCTGTTCTGATGGCTTCAAAATGTTATAAATGAAGTCTCAACTCAATCTGAATTTTGTAATATTTATACTTATAAAAGGTATAAAAGGCGAGTAAACAGCGCTGGGTGTGCGGGGAGTCTACGCTCCACCAACACGCACACACGAACATCAAACATTCCAAATATACAGAACATTGCTTTTACATACTAAACCCGAGTACGCCTATATATATGTACAATCAAAAAGGGTAACAAACAATCCTTTAAGTTCCATGACTTAACAGTCTCCATTTTCCATTCCTTTTGAACAATATGTCTTGCTTTAAGTTGTCAAGCAACTCGGCCTTCGGGCCGTATGTATCCCATCCTTCCTGGAGTGAAGCATATCCATCTCCTTTTCAAGGCCAGTAAGGCCTGGGTCAAAAGGCACGTCCAGGTCACCAGGAGGCGTAACAGCAAAAGCCTTCAATGGCTGTGGCAGCAGAGGGGCCCATGGTGTAGCAGTCAGATCAGTAAAGGAGCCCGCAGCTCCCTCACTGTCTGGCAAACCACACGTTTCTGACTGTGGTCCCACATGGCTCTTTAAGGCCTCAGAGATTGCTCGCCAGGTGCCGAGCAATCCCACTGCAACCTTGTCGTTTTTAGTTGCAGAGTCCCGCACCTTGACATCAATTTGGTCCCATGTCTCAGGCTCATAAACTGTCCGATTGTTAATAAGGAGAATAAGCTGTAAGGTTACCAGGACGGTCTTTGTTCCTAAGGACGTATGATTCCCCATAATGCGCAACTGCTTACCAGCGAGGGGCAGTTGTGTGCGCGGGTCTGCTCCTCTCAGCTTCAGCTTCTTCCCAGCTCCGGTGTGCCCATTTCCAGCGACTTTCTGTCCGAGCTTCTCTGAGCGGTTTGCTGAGTCTGGCCGAACCTATCTTCATAAGGCGATCAATGTGCCTGTTCCCGTCCTGGTCTCCATTCTGCCAGCCTGTTCCTCTTCACTTCTTTTTGCTGCTTCTTTATTGATGACGTAACTTCATCGTGTTGCCTTTTTTTTTTTTTTTTTTTTCTCTTGAGGGCAGGCTCCCCTCTTATACCCTTCACCCCACAGCAGTTCTTTTCAAAACAACTTTTCATTGGTCAAACAACTGTGACTTCATGAAGTCTCCTGAATCACCCTTCTTTGTTCCCTCTAAACTCAGTTACATTCCTGATGGCCTCATCGTTAAGAGTCTAATGTTACTAACCACGGGGCTTGCCGAACCCCATGGCCACACATTCAAATCTTCCCCTTCTTTATTAATATCAACCATTTTCTCGACACGAATTACCACTCCATATATAACATTTCCATGTTATATTTTCTAAGTGTACCTATTTATATACTATGACGTATACCTGGTTTATTTGCTGTCTCTCTGGCTTCTGCATGATGCTGTAAGTAAAAATGTGAAAATAATAAAATGCTTGTCAAGTGGTGTTTTTGATCATCAAGATTTCTTGATCTTCAAGAGGTACCATAATTACATCTGGAACATACCAAATTGCTTCTTGAGTTCAAAAACCTACTCTCTTATAATCACAACTTTAATGGAATTTGAAATGCAATAATACATGCCAGCAGAGTTATGTATAGGAAACAAACTAAGTTAATAATTTTAAAACAGTAGCATTAAAGCTGAAGCTCAAGGTTGTTTTATGTTTAATTGTTGACACTGACAGTGCTGATAAACTGAAGATAGATATAAACATGTACACATATGCACTCAACAATGAAACTGCAGTTTCAAAGACTTAGAGATGTTAAGAACTGTGTTGTTCCCAAAAAATACAGATGAGCATCCATTTTCAAGACAGTATGTTAAGCTTCACTGTGATTCAGCTCTTCTTGAGATCTTCTTTCTTAATAGTAGGTTTGCTCTTTATCCGAATCAGAAAACTGATCTCACTAGAAAAATAAATAAATAAATAAACAAACACATCATCAGAAGAAAACAGGCAGGAACATATAGAGTCAATGGCCACCTTTTCACAGCATTTTTACATCCACTTAACTTGTGAAACCACACCCTGAATACTGGAAAAAAATACAACAAACAGGCAGCAGACACAGATCCCATACATTCTAGAGCAAGGCCCTGATGTGCAGGCACATCACATCATATAGCAGACAAGAGCACCCTAGGAAGTGACTCAGGTG
This sequence comes from Aythya marila, assembly GCF_965140915.1. Lineage (NCBI taxonomy): Eukaryota > Metazoa > Chordata > Aves > Anseriformes > Anatidae > Aythya > Aythya marila. The sequence continues at coordinate 28,331,726 of NC_139045.1, read as the reverse complement.
AGAGGAGCATGGATCCTTCCATTTAGTCACTTGCACAGGGAAAACACATGGCACAGCTGTCCCAGCAGACAAGGAGAAAGCGGGGAATGCTAGCTGATTCTCCCCAAAGCAGAATTTTCCCTGTATCATGGGGTAGGATAATTTAAGATTGTACTCTATACAGCGCAAAGAAATAAGGGCAAGTACACGCTCAGTGAGCTGACTCAGCAGCCTTGCAGTACCTGGTTAAGCAGTGCTAATTCAGTGATTCGCAATTTTCTGTCTGCTGCTGAATAATAGCCTAAGACAGGCTAATTTATATTAGTTCACAAAAACTAACAAATCTTGGTACATGTACACGTACCATTTATAATAGTATATTTATCTTTTAAAGTGGATATATTATAGATAATTGTTATATATACCTATCCACATTTCTTCAAATTGATACTAAAATTGTTTACCAGAAACAAAACATGAAATGATACTTAAGACCAAGCCTATCAAAAAAAAAAAAAATCTTCATTGATAAAAAGGGGATGTGCTTCTCAAGGTTACTTCTAAGGATTAGAAGCTACGCAAGACATAAAGCAAAGCTATAACGATTTTCTTTGTCTCCTCTTTTATTACATTATAGCTGGCTCAGTCAGTCATTAGTCTTTGTTTACTCACTCACATTCTCTACGCAGCGACTGAAGCAGAACATCACAAATTAACTGGATTAGTGATTAGCCACCTGTAGGAACTCAGCCACTTTGCAGGATTTGGTCTTAAAAAAAAAAAAAAAAAAAAAAAAAAAAAGGACCTAAAAATCTGACAGATAATTGAAGAATGTTTTCCAGCTATGGCTGCTAAATTGAACAACAGTCTGAAACTAAGGCACCAGCATCTCTATAAGTAAGCATTTAACACGGACGTTTCCAAAACTACCGTGTTCAAAAGTTCAGTAACCCACATCAGTGCTACAAAATTTCACTCAAAACTCCTTAGATGTCTGATGAAAGAGAATTTTCTTAAGCTCCAGGAACAGGTTAGAGTTCTTACTGACAAGTCTCTCTGTGCCTCAGGAGATGTAATAGATTTACTTTTAGGTTTACTTGGTTTTAAGTGCAATTTATGAAAAAAAAAATCTACCTTTAAGAATATTATCACTGGACATTGAAACATCCAAAATTCAGGAATGCCAAGATTAAGCATATATTTATAGACAGACAATTGTACATACATAGAATGAAAAAGAAAGAAACTGGTGTTTAAATAGCTTTTCAGTTAAAGACCCAGAAGTCTTCCACATGTCATTAAAAGCAAGACTTTTTAAAGCAAGACTATGCACTGGCAATATAGAATCTATATGTAAACTACATCATGCAAAGATCTGAGTTATCACCAATACACTTGGCACCTGAATGATGAAAAAAGGCAAGACAGATTAGTCTGTAATTTTCAAAATGGAATTCCCTGAAAAGTCAAATCAATATTCTGTATGTCAAAAAATCCTATATTTTCAAGTCTCACTTGCACCAGGATTCAAAGCAAATAATATTTTATCCATATGATAAAAATAAATAGAAAAACATCTGATTCTTCTAGTATTTAAAATTATTATGTCAATCTTTTCTCTCAAAGGAATTTTAGGTTAACATTTCCATAGAGGACTATGCAAAAATAAAAAAAAAACAGGGGATTTTGAACACATATCCCTTTAACCTTTAAAGAAGATATCTATCTAAATCCCTTATACTTTAAAAAGGCTGAGTTATTTTGCTTTTCTCAGATCTGAGATAAAGTGAGTGTCAATGAGGTATCTACACTAACCCAGTTTCTACTCTAGTCTTTTGCCTCACACACCTTTCATGTTCAACAGCTTTCTTAACACAATAGAATAAATGACAAGTAACTGTCAAGGAATGCCCCGTTAGAACAATGAATTAGCCTCATCAAAATAATGCAGTCTTAACAAAGCTATTAAAAATACTTAAATCTCTGAAGAGAGATTTTTTCTTATTGAATCCACAAGGATGTTATTTGTACACAACACATGACAAAACATATTTTTTGCAGCAGTTAAATGTTATTTTCTCATTGACATTGCACAGTTGTAATTTAAGTGTATTCTCCTGTAAATTGAAGTCAAAGTATACCTTTAAGATTTTACTAATCAAGTATACCTTTAATATTTTACTAACCAAGCTATCTGCAGAAATAACAGAAAATATATATACTAAGTAGAACAGATGCACAAAGATAGGTCTGTAAAAGTTTCTACCTGGTTTATATTCATCAGCATGGGAAAAGAACCTAGTACCTCATCCGGAGTTCTGCCTGAAATAACAAATTTAATTCCTCTCAGGATCCAATATTTAATGTCTTCCAGACATCTATTCTGTCTGAAATCACAGTTTGAACAGAATCTCAAAACCAGTAACAGGGCACAAGAAACACAGACCTAGTTTGTGACAAATTAAAATAACCTTCTCTGTAAAAGCACAGTTTTTGTGTTAGCTCACCTTCCACCAAAGCAAAGCCTGGGAACCTCGAACTTGACAAAATACCGTAGCTTTCCACTGTTTTTTCCCTCCTGATTGCTTATTGGAATGAATGATTGATTTGCCTAAGAGATTGAGGGTGATAAATCAATGATTTGAATGTCCTACTCTGTCACACCCAGACCCACCACAATTTTGGGGACTATGCTAATCCCCTTCTTGCTAAGGTCAATAAACTCTCCTCTTGCCAGACTGGAGTAGTAAGTAGTTTGACCTACATAACTTACCCAATGCTGCATTTTTCTCTACAGTACAGAAGTTATTTCCATATCAAACTAATATCACCACTTTATCACCTTATGCTGGATAGATGAAAATCTTTCACTGCCAGAGCAATTCCAGGTCCAGAATAGTAATGATAGCAAAAAGTAGCATACTGTGAAGAGAAAACATGATGGGTATACTGGAAACCCTGTAAGGGAAAATCTAAACATGCAGTGACCAGATGTACGTGTAACAAAACATAAAACTATCTATGAAATAAATGTGTCCTGGTAAAGAGTGTAACCTCTCCGCCCCCCCCCCCCCCCCAAAAAAAAAAAAAAAAAGACCACAATTTCTGAGAATGTTGTTCGTAAAAATGCCTCTTTATGTTTTTAATAGCTTGGTTGGAGATAAGGGGTCATACTGTTTATTACTGTTTATACAGGACAACCTAGGTATGGTGGAATTGAATGTGTGACCATCCAATGGATAGTTAAACAAGTCTTTAAGGCACATAGCCTAGGTATATTTTTCATTTGGAAACTGAATACTGTAGAAAGTCTATTTTTAGTCAAACATTCAATCACAGTCTTCATCAGGAACTCCAAAATGTACTCTTTTCTTTGGTTCTGTCTTGAAGAAAATATTAGTTATTTCAGACCTGAAGTCCATTGAATCCTCACAAAACAGGCCTAAAGTTACCTAGTTTGCATATAAAAATAAGTAAAGATGATTAAATGAATATAGGAAGTGACATTTTTCTTTTCTTTAAAGCAAATCTTATCTGCATCACTTCTTCCAAAAGACTAGACCTCAGAAATTTCTAAATTTTCACAGCACCTACCAAATGAAGTCTTCCTGTTCAAAACAATGCAGGTAATATACTTGGAGACTAACTATATGCAAATTTAGATCCTTAATAACCATCCTCACTGCCACATTAGTTTCAGTGCTTGGTAGAGCCATGTTATTTTATATCTGTGAAAGGTGTACTTGGATTACTCCTCAGGTGGGCAGATAAGAGCCAAAGAGAGGAAATTCTATTTCCAAGGTGAAAGGTAAAGTATGCGACAGCTCCCTGCCGCTGGCTCTGTGCTAATAAAAGGCAGGCATTACACATGATTAGCATGCATTTCAGACCCCACAAATCATAGAGAAAAATCTAATAAAGCCTTTTGGCAAATCATTACCTACAAAAATTACGTCAGATTCACAGGAAAACAGCAATAATACTTTTTCATACTTAAAGACTTCATTTACCAGCAGATGAACACTACTCTGTGTTGTCATTCAATAATGTCAAATAAACTTTTAAGTGACTAGGACAGAGCATTATTAAGTCTTTCCAAAATTATACATCCTTCCTGAATATTAAGCTGTACTGTAAGTGCCTGGTGCTATGCCTATAGTAATGCTTTCACTTGCTATGTCATCCCTCGGAGTCTGCTATATTTTACTTGACTCTGTAGCAGATTCTGTTACCAAGTGTTCTGTGCAGATTCAGGAACTCTTCATTACTTTTAAGTCTGACTGTGTATGTCACTAAATTTACTAGACAAAAATAACTGACAATACCTTTGAACTGCAAAGAAATAGAAACCAACCTGGAAATTGCTAAATACAGCATACAAAAAAAAAAAAAAAAAAAAAAAAAAAGCTTATTTCTAGTTTTGATCTGTGTGGCACCAATGTTTGTGATGCCATGAGTGCCCAGCATGATTCAAAAGGTCTCCCCTCTGACAAATATCCCTCTGTTAGAGGACATGAAACATAATTCCTGCTTTTTTTGTTTGTTTGCTTGTTTAAAGTAAATAAAGCAGTTTCTAGGTACTGTTATTTGTTATACCATTCTCAAACTAAGTTGCACGACACAAAATGCCTTACCCCTTCAGAGAAAATGACAGGAACTAAGACTTTCATCAGCATTAGTTCCCAAACAGCTAATAAAGGAACAATTCCTCAAATCAGCTTACATCCAAGTGAAATGGTAAGTTATTACCTTCCACAGCAAGTCCAACTTCTAGCACAGCATGGATGCTTTAGATACAAATATCTGTATGATAATGAAACAGCATAACAGCACAAATAAAAAGCCAGGCTTCCTAAACACTGCTAACTCTGGCTGGACTGTCCATGCCTTTTGGTATTGATAGACAAAGTCTGTAGTAGGAGTAGAGAACTCCAAAAGAATGACAGCATCAAGAAGATTAATTTAGGTTGGTCAGTCTCAAGATCCTATGGTCCAACTCTCCGCTCAGTGTGAGGCTACCATGGACTGTTGACCAAAGTCAATTTCTGAATCCATCCAATAGCGTTGACTCCACCACTTCCCTGAGCAGCCTGCAGCAGTGTGAACTTCCCCCCTACCCCACAGTATTTGTCAACATTTTTCTTCAAGGAACCTACCTTTTTCCCTTGCCTGTTTGCCTCCAGGAAAACTCTGATCCCTTTCCATTGACTCTTGTTCAAACTGGACTTAAAAGCCATCAAAATACCAATGATGATTATTTATGAGTTTAAGAGAAATGGTGTCAGGTACGTAATTCCAATTTCCATTTTCCCATGTTACCATAGTTACAGTCATTTATATAATACAATAGTTTATCACCTCCATACTTGTATCTAATAAACGTCAACCTTGGAGTAACTGCAGTCAATCTCCTCCCTTAACCTCTGCTTCTCCTCTAGTTTCTCTCCCCTCCCCAGCTCTTCATTCCTCCCACGCCCTAAGTCTTCACTGTAAGGTGAAGCCCACAAAGAAATGTCAAATCGTATGGAAGAATAACCAAAAATGTTTAAAAAATGTAGCAGAACTCTTGCAGCACTCTGGGCTGAATCTGCAAACAGACATGAGTCACAGAGAATATAAATACTGGTCTACTAGAAACCATTGCTTAAGACTTGCCTCTGACCTGTCACAGCACCAAAACATAACAATCACTGAGCTACTGACTACTTTTGACACCTGTGAAAACTGTGTTCTGGACTTTAAACTTTCCTGATGTTAACATTGCTTTAATCCCCTCTGCGAGGAAAGAATAGCTACAAAACAAAAAATGTTCTCTTCTTCTGCAGGGATTAAGCTTCCCAACTATCTTATTGAATGAATGCTATTATAAGGTTCTAACCTAACAATTTAATAAAACCTAAATGCTCCTAAATCCTAATACTCAGATGAAAAAGTGAGAAAACATTTAATATTACATAAACATATTTGGGATTCGCAGAACAAATACCTTATTTGAAAAAAAAAAAATCAGTATTCCACCCTAAATAGTGGATTACATTGGCTAGTTGAACGAACGTAAATGAATTTGCAGGTTAAGTTATTCCACATGGAAGATAAGGCATAGTAGCATTTTCCTTCCACTCCTATTCATGTTGAACCCCTGAACAGCATAGCTCACAACGCATTCACTACGAATTATGAAATACATTTTCTGTATTGAAAACATGGTGACTACCCAGACTTGCAAAGCCCCAGTGCAGGGGCTCTCCATGGGCTGCAGCCTCCTCCAGGCCACATCCACTTGCTCCACCGGGGGCTCCTCCACGGGCTGCAGGGGGACAGCCTGCTCCACAGAACTGCTGCTGCATGCCTGGAGCACCTCCTGCCCTCCTGCTATGCTCACCTTGGGGGCTGCAGGGCTGCTTCTCACTCCTTTCTCCCAGCTGCTGTTGTGCAGCAGGTTCCCCCCCCCCCCTTCTTAAATCTGCTCTCACAGAGGCAAACACAACATCACTTACTAAGTCAGCTCTGTGGCCAGTGCCTTTTGGAGGCATCTGACCCCCCCCCCCACCCAACATGGGGCAGCTTCTGGACTCTTCTCACAGAGGCCATGCCTGCAGCCCCCCACTACTGAAACCTTGCCATGTAAACCCAATACAAATTAATCTTAATACTAAGCAACACCTGGCAAGCCTAATTAGTCTTTCAATAGATATCCAAAGAAACTAATGAGGCCAGTGAGTTTGAGAATAGAAATATTGAGCACACAGCTCTGTAAATCAGTTCAATGGTGTGACTATGCTTTAATGTCTGTCCTGCTTCTACTGTAGCCAACCAGCCAGAGAGACTCCATTGGAGGCTATGGAGGTGCAATTGTTGGATAGACCCTTTGGCCAAGAAGTTGTTCCAGACTGTCTTCAGTTGACTAGTCTGCTCCCTCCCAGAAGCGGGCTGGCAAAGTTGATGAACCTCATTGTTTTAGAGGAGACAGTTTTGACTGTAAAGACAGCCAAACAGCATCCAGTGCTACCTGCGTTTTGTATCCAAAAAAACAGGTTAGAGAGATTGACAGCTTTTCTTTTCCCCAGTCCATGCAATTACATCCTAAAACTAATTTCAAAACATCTGTTCAATAGGTTTCACTGTTGTCCTTCTATAGCTACTGTAGGATACTAAATCCAACAGAGTAATTTAGCTGTTGGTCCAGTCTGATCTAGCTACTGCAGCAATTATTCTAACAGACAATCCAGCTCTAGTCTGCCAATTAACATGAAATTAATGAAATGTTAGAAGCTGGATCACAGGAGTTTATACCTTACATAAACAGGGGTAAGCTTGGCTTAAAAATTAGGTATCAAATTTTATTTTCCATGTAAGGAGATTTCAAAACTTGCACAAATTCAAACAAGTGACAGCTCAGCATAGCAGTATCCAATTCATCTAAGAACTATTAAAAAACATCTATGCCGAATATCCCCTATCACCATGAAAGAGCAGTTATTAAGCTTCTATTTAGTACAAAACACTTCAAACACTATACACCAATCTCTGAAAAGTTTTTATTATCACCCCAAGCTGGTAGATATTACAAAAATAAACCATTATATAATAATGTAATTTTAATCATACATTTTTTGAAACAGAAAAGAAATAGAAAAAAATTTCTGTGGATATCCCACAAAGCACTGAACTCTGCATTTGTTCTATTCTTGCAGAAAAAAATAAAGTATCTCCAAAATAATGGAATGCAGTCTTGGCAGCCATAAGTTTATGGAAACTTAGCAAGGCTTGAAGTGAGATTGATGGCTATCTTGGAGGTGGAGGTGGTGGTGGCAAAAATGGGTACGATGAGTTGTACACATTTGGGCCCATCCAAGCCACGTTTAGATTTGAAGGTGGATGGTGAAATTGATGCATCTGATTACTGGAACCAAAAACTGGAGGAGGAAAGGGATACTGCTGCATCATTGGATTTTCACTTCTGTAAGGCTGCCGGAACACCGGAGACTCATGATGTATTCTGTTGTCTGAATAGTATGCCTGTGGCGGTCTCATTTGAGGTCTTGAAAATCCTCGAGGTCCTGATGGTGGAGGAAATGGAACACCAGAGAACTGTCTGTCATGGTACCCCCTTGAATAACTTTGAGCAGGCTGTTGCACTGGCTGATGAGCTCCTTTGTACTCATCTTTAAAACAAAAAAAAGTTTTAGTATTTTGGAAAGTTTAAGTTTAGTCCTCACAAACCTTTCAAGAATCACTTCTGTCTTCAAATACAAACAAATACCTAACCTGTATTGAGAGAGCTTACTACAGTATACAGTTAAGTCTGTTTTAAGATCATACATCAGAAGTTGAAGTCAATGAAATTGGAAGCGTAACCTTTTCTACAATACTGGCAAGTAGAACAAAGAAGTACTGGCAAGTCTACTGTTTAGCAACTAATCTTTACTTATTGGAGTAATATAGAAAGAATGATCCTGAGTGCTGCAAATTCAATCATTAAGAAGGAAACTTCACGTTCTTCCCCTCTAGGCATTTTCACTTGCATTAACAAACCATGCAAACACTCCAACTAAGTATTTTAGAAGTTTCAACATAAGGCCAGATTTAGCAACACACTACAAAGATCAGCAGTCCTTATTCCATCTTTAGTTTTTCATTTTCATTTTTAGTTTTTCACATTTTCATTATGCTGCAAACTACTACTGGAATTACTCAACATTAAGCACGTAAGGATATTTCCTCACGTCTTCCAAAGTTTGTGGTGTTAAAATCCATGTGCTTATAGGTGTAACAGAAAACAAGTTATTTTACTTAACTAATTGCTACTCAAATAACTACTGCAAATGTGGTGTCAAAAGTTATCTTAGTAACAACTTACTATTCAAGACATATCTAGGCAGATATATGACAGATATTTATCATGTTTTAAGCCAATGTACTAGACACTGCATTGATTGCACTAAAGTGCTACACATCTTTCAGACACATCTTTGGTATTATAGCAGATACAGGACAAATTGTTTCAACTCCAATTTAATGAAGTTAATCAACTCTATCGGGGGAAAAGGCAGACCTAAATCTTTAGCCAATTAACTTCCAGCATTCATCTTTCAAAGATTTTTTTCCTGTACAGGTCACACTGTAAGCATACGTTTAAGGTTCATGATAAGTGTGCAGCCAGTTTATATGAATACTGTAAGGGTATTCATGACATCCATTCTGTAGAATTGCGTAAGGACTACATGAAGAGCATTACAACATTACAAAAACTTCCAGGAAGTTGCTAAGATATTCAAAAGGCTACAGAATTTACACAGACACATGATCTCTTAAAGATTTTAGGGTTAGAAACACAAGTAATAAGTAAGTACATAACACCACAACAAGGTCATTGAATTTGAGTTTTATCTGGACCTAATCCTTGGTGCTAGATTGCAAAACAATTTCATCTGTAAAAAACAGATCTGTGAAAACAATTAATACCAAGATTCCTAGCTGTTTTCATGGGGGATTAGGACCTTTGATTCCTTTGCTGCATCCAGCCCTTTGGGAAGCACTCGTAAAATTACTTCATGTTCTTTTAGTTCTTATTAAAGACTGTAACAAGGAGCAATTTTTAATGTACCTGGAGTTTTATGAAAATGCAACCATATAAAACTCCAGCTGAGACTGAGTTTGTGCTCCAACTTAACAGCCATCCTTGCTGCTGAATTCCATAGCCAAAAGTAAACTGCAAGTAGCATCAACTTTAAAACGTGTTATTTATGAATAACAAGCTCAGTAAATCATAACTCATACTTCCTTGAAACACTGAGAAAGCTCGTCCTGTTCTGTCCTCAGTTATGTACAGTAGTTCAGTAACAGCCTCAGCAAGCCCTAGGAAAGACACGTCCGCAGTAAGCTGGCAGAATAAGGACATGCTAGAAAATACGCCTTATGCAGTGCAGATAAGCAGAAACCAGGAGAGAAAATAACAATCAGCTATGAAAGAAGGGATGAACTTTACACAGAGGAAAACAGTTAAAAGGACAGCTGCTGACTTACAAGCTATAGAGAAAAGAGGTTCAGTGGGTGGGGGTGCCATGCCTAGCAACTGTACTAAAAGGCAGCAAACTCATGGCAGGAGTCAGTCCAAGAAAGATTTGTCCAATGGTATGACTAATAATGATTTTTTCAATGCAAAAGCAATGCACGGCAAAAATGGAGCAGACAGAAGCAGCAAACTGATATGCAAGCAGTAGCAGAAAAAGAGTGGAGGTAAGGTGGGTCACCAGTATTTAAAAGAAGTACAGAAAGCACATAACAGAAGCATATCAGTAATATCAAAGTAAGACTGAATTTAAATTTTTCAGCCAAAATGACAATAAGAATGTTTTCGTCACTAGAGACACAAGTGAAGACATAGGAAAATTCAGTTACTGCAAACAGCACAGCCACAAACATACACATGCAAATGATCTGTCAACAGCAGGAAGAAGTGAAGAACAGTGCATATATTATGAAAAACTACACAGTTCACTAATCTACTCCAAGTTTATCTAATGACTATGACAGGTGAACAGGGGATCTCAGAGAGCTAAAGACAGGTCATTAATTAAGGAGAGGTATTAATATGCCTTGGGTGAAAAAGAGCTTCCTTTCAAGGAAGAGAAGTTCTGCATTGAAGACTGGCATCCTCTCCTTGAGTCTCAAATAAACGGTTTTCCAAAAATCATACATGGTTTTCCTTTATCTTCTCCCTATATTCAATGGCATAGGTTGAACTTAGGCCACAATGACCTCTGCAATAAGCAAGCTCCGAAGTCTGAAAGGTGGCATGTGCTCTCTATCCTTGCTGTGTATTAGATCACACCATCTACCTTAGAGGCTTTGAGTCTCCTCTGACAACTACCCTGCTCTATACTATTTCTTTCTCAGCTTAATGGAAAAAAAATTGCTGATTTTCCTTAGAAAGTAAGGAACAGTCACAGATTCAAACACTCAGCTTTGGAAAGTACACAAACATTTATCAACTGTATGAAAACAATTTTTAAGATATGCTGTATGAAAAGCACAATGGTATCTGACAGATGAAAGCACTCTCCCAGTGTTCACTCACCTGATGTATTTGTTTCTGATCTGAATTTCTTCCTTCCTTGATTTTGAGCCTTCTTTTTCCTTTGTTTTGCCTCTCTCTCCTTCTCATCATCACTGTAGTCCAAGGCCTGGTTAAAAAAAGAGGAGAAAAAAGCCATTAAAATATTAAAAAAATGTACAAAAAACTTCAGTTCTAGCAATAAATCAGTATTTAGAAAACACTGCATCCTGCAGTCAGCTTTGAAAAATACTGAAGCTGCACTTTCCTGTTTTGCATTCTAAGAGCCATCATATGTTCAGCTGGCTTCTCAACAATCAGAACCTTAACACTCCACAAATTTCTCAGAAAACAATTGGACAATTCTCAGTTATTCTTTCCAATTTTCCTAAAAACAGCAACATTCAAGCACTGAACATATTTTTGCCTTGAAGTTAGTAAGAAAAAAAAAACAATTGTATGACACGCAACAGATTTAAGCGCACATCCTTTTTCATGAATACCTTTCACAGCTTACTGCTAAAAACTGCAGTGAAGATTTTCAGAACTTGCATGCAATTCAACACAAGTCTACCAAGGATTCTATCTCACTCTTCCCAATCCAACCCAATACAGACAATTCACCTAGTTCTCACCAAAATTAAGAGGAAAAGAGTAATACAGCAGTAGCTGAGTGAAACTGAGGAAGCTGGCTAGTAATTACCAACAAAAATCTTGCAAGGGGTTACATGTTATTTAAAGTACAGAGTAGGTAAATTAATATATGGGTTATTTTAATAATCTAAGATTTTCATGACCAACACTGAACTGAGCAGTTAAATTTAACTACATTAAGCTACAGAAAATTAATATGTACTGACAATTTTAGACTAGTGAGATTCTAATAATATTGTTCTTGTCTGTTAAGCTTTCAATAGCAATGTTATTTCAAAGGAATTTTCAGTTTTGAAGAATGTTGTAATTTACAGTAGACTCAATGCCACTGCAACATTTTGTTCCTATTAGGCAAGGTTTTGCTACCTTTAGAACCCTAGCTTACACACAGAACAAGGAGGGGTTATTAACAGCAACAAAGAAATCTGTTAGCATAACTAGTTCTTCAAAAGACTGCTCCCTTGTGTGACTAAGGGGGGTGAGGGGCACAACCCCTACCTACCCCAGTTCCAAAAGGAAGGTTTTTGCTGTTTCCTGATGCATTGCTTCAGAGCACACATCTAAAAAACCCAGCACGGATACACTGCTAGGAAAAAAAGCAACCTAAATGTTAATTCTGAATACAATTACTTCCTCTTCTGCGTAACTGGATTATATTCTTACACTCCAAAAAGCCACAAGGAATACAACAGTACTACATACTATGAAGTAAAATCTCTTGCTAGCTTCTGCATTTTTCTAAGGACTAAATACATCATCCTCAAGCAGAACAGAAGTAACAAACAACAGGTACCTTCTGCTGCCACCTCATTTTCACATGACACTCCACAAAAGCTACCTCAGAGAAGTCACAGTTATCTCCTCCTGCTGGCCTTGCACCAAAACACCATGCATTGTCATCCTATGACCCTAAAGACATCCTATGACCCTAAAGACCCTAGAGAAATTGTACTGCTGAGTCTACAGCTAAAGTAGGCTAATTACAAGCCTGTGGCAAAAGAAACACTTATCCCATACCTTAAAAAAGGTAAGAAGCATGAAAGACCTAGCCAGGATTAAGTTAAGGTTCATGGAAAAATAGAACTTCATAGCATCAAAAGAACTGACTCCAAAACTCCACGCAGTTCACTGGGGGAGCTTGCCAGACAAGCTATGGAATCAACTGCCAGCTGAGGGCTCTGAAGGAGCCTGGCTCTATGAGACAATTTCAAGCATCAGTAGCATAAAATTAAATCTGCACCCCTGTCAACAGTTATTGCCTTCAAAGCAGAAGATACTTTCTACCAGCTCATCAGCTGTCACAGCCTGGTTATCCCAGGGTAATGTGTAACTACAGAACTATCCAAAGATGAGCCTAATTAAGGATTACAAGCTGTTGTGTATTGTTTTCTACAAAACAGTAAGCATGCACATCGCTAAGTCAGAAAGGTGTCACAAAACCCAACTAGGTTGCCCATCCTTGCCAGCAATGATTTCTTTCAAATCTCCTTCCTTTCTTCCTATCATGAAGTACAGCAAAGTTCCCTCGGTACTTTCAGGTTCTAATACTCAAAGACACCAGATCATCTTAGAAAAAAATCTTTTTTTTAAATAATTATCAACTTTGGAAAAAGCAGTGAACCTGTATCTGCTAAAGACTTGAGTGCTTCACTGTACACAGCCAGATTTTAAAGTTATTTAGACACCCACAAATTCAAATTAAGCATTTACATGCTTACCCCCTGAATAGCTTTAAAATACAGCTATGAAATTAAGAACTTACCATTAACCTATGAGCACATTTTATATCACCACCAAAAAGCTAGGCTTAGCCAAAAGCATACAGTCTTTCAATGCTCTGTTAGTCACGTATCTACAGTCTAAATCTGTGCAACACTTCTAATTCTCAAATGATAATTCTTGGTGAGATGTCTTCCCAACAAAGGAAGGAAACCTACATTCAGAAGTGTTAAACAAGCATTCTTTGTGAGAAGTTCACACTGCTCAACTTAATTCAGCTTGTGGGAAGAAAAAGTATTTTGAAATCCATACCCCATACTAAATAAAGCAACATTCTGGATTGACAAACTGATACATCATTACAGCACGTATCTTCAAACCTTACAAAAAACTCACATATTTCTCCTTCAAGCCAGAACAACGAACCAGGATAAGGTATGTTAATGCAGTATTGCTTAGAACAACAAAAACATGGAAACCCACTCAAACAACTAAAAGCCCTTTCCTACCTATAGTTTATATTTGGAACCATGTTCTGTGGAACTACACTAACCTGTCAAACTTTCATAAAATTCAGAAAAAGCAGTTAATTTTAAGATCATTTTAGTACACTATTTGAGGCTTCTAGGACTTTGAGCTATTTTGTGTAAGTTAGGCTTAAAGTAAAAATTGCATGGAAAAATGGGAGCTTTAAGCCAGAAAAATCAGTCTCATGATGTCACATCAATAAAAACACCGTTTGTGGCTGTTAATAAAGAGGCAAATAGTCATGAAAAATAACGAATCAGTTAAAATTGGTGTTAAAGAGCACTAGAGAGAAAGGCTGGTCACTGAAGTCATTAGAGATCCTACAATAAGTGATGGTTGTGAAGAGCTCTTGTTTCTGTATCATCATATATGACTGCCTTTGTATGGAAAAAGCTCATCTTGTTACACTGGCATTTTAATAGGAAACAGTAGGGAAACCTTAACAAGGAGCCATTCAAAGAATGCAACAGAACAGGTGTCACATTAATCTAAGAGACTAACATCCAACCTTGTAGAATACTAGGAAACCTTTATATAAAAAGGATTGGTTATGTCAGGTTGAAAGGCAAAGATACTGTGAAAGCACAGCAAAGACAAAAATGCCCTAGCAGAAGCAGAACTATCTGGCAAAGTAATAGTTTTTGCTACTGAAAGTTGATCATTCAGGTTTCCAAACACATTCTTGAAGAACTGGAAAAACTGAAAATAAAGATACATACATTTCAAACTGCAAAAAGCAAGTAAAAAAGATAACTAAATCTCTCTCCTACTGACTGGTAGGCCTCTCCAAGGAAAGCAGATGCTCTTTACAAAAGTTATATCAAACTCTTGTATGCTTAAAAAAAATAAATTGGTAATTAATCCCACTGCACAGAATGTTTTCTATATACATTTTCAAAAACAATAGAACAAACTATATATACTTACTTCAGGTGGCGGTTCTTGGTCATTCTTCCAAGATGCATCTGACCCCTTCTCCCTAAAAGTAAAAAACACAGAGTGTTACACAATCAAGAAGTAAGAAGTTTTAAGGAGGCTATGAAACATCTCATGTTTCACTTGTGGTATAGTAACATATTTCAGGTTAAAAAATAATTTGTATGAAAACTGTAGTGTAGCAAGTAGGGTAATACTTTCTTCCAGACTTATCTGATATACCAGGATACATGCCTGTTTTTAAAGAAGCATTTGTTTTTTTCCCACATTTTTTTCTAAACAAACAGTAACATATGTGTCAACTTAGGGCTTCACCAGACAGGCCACTTGAAAACACTTTCCTCCTTTGAGTAGACAAAACACTTCAGACAGCTAATATTAAGCTGCGACCAGTATCCTCCCAACACGTCCTTTTAAACCTAAATTGCTTGAAATAATTGGGACAAGTCACCAGAAATTTCTTATGATAACTACCGTCATAAAATTTCTTATTCTTCCCTTATACCCTTATTCTGTTATCTCCAGTTGAAAAGAGTAAAGAATTTGTCTAGAAGGATATGAGCTTCAAGTCCATCTATCGCAAAGCAACTTCAGAATCAAAACCCTAGGCTTGGCTTACAATTCTATTAAGATAGCATTAACTAGATAATCAGTTGATAGATGGTTGTAAATATAAAATTAAAATTTAAGACAAAAGACATGTGAAGAAGCAAAAACAACTCACAAAAAATGTTCTTGCCCCAAAAGAATTCTGAATTGGTGCCATTTATTTCTCTCACCACTTCAAGAACTCCATTAAAAAAATCAAGCAATTTCATTGATCGGTAGCAACTCTGGAACAAGTTTAATTTAGAAGTCTGTCAAATATGCTTCTTGAAAATTTAATATATTTTGGTCTGTAATTTCAAGACAATCTTTACTTATGCAAACTAAACAAAATGCTAAAATGCATACTTGTAAAATGGAGCCATGTAAGTTTAGAAAAGTGTTCTATATGAAATATCTACAAACAATGCTCTAATAACCAAGCATTATGTAATCAGCAAGTCAACAAAAATCAAGCTACAACAGCAACACTGATGTACATGACCAACTCCATGCTGCCTGGATTTAAACAGACCTGAAAGACAGCCCAAGAGAATACAGGCACCTCATCTCGAAGTGCTTTGTGCCTCAATCCCTACCCGTAAAACTGAAGCTCAATCTTTATGTATGGTTAGAAAACCTTAAAGACAACACCACCGTGATTATCAGGAAAACACCTCAGAACGCAACCCATTAATTTCTAGGCTACAGAAAACACTAACAAGGCAATGAAGAAAGGAAGAATATTTATTATGAACAAAGTTCATTGTTTCTTCCTCTCACCTTCTTGTTTCAGGGTAATAAACTCCCTCCAGAAATACCAGAGCATAAACAAGACTTCAAAACCTGTCATCACTAGGCAATACGTAGTACTACTAACTGCAAAATTCATCTTAAGTTTTCCTAATCTTAAAGTAGTTTATCTCACTCTGCCAAGGCAACCTTCACCATTTCAGCACAACAGAACAATTTCCATCCTTTGAGATACTTAATCTTCTGCAAAGAGCAGGACACTAATTCTTAGATTTCTGAATTCAGGTACTGTAAAACCTAGAAGTCTAACAAAAAGGTGACTCATAGGAACCATGAAAATACATGAGCTTCTTTGAATTATTGTGTTTCAGTCAATGCAGACAAAAATCCACACATTACTTTTATTAAGTCGTTTTGCATTCAAGAAACTTGGCACTATCTACTAAATACTGATACTTCCATTATCTTCTCCTTTAATGCATAAAGCCTGTTCACACCACTGCAATTTTGCACAATGCAAGCAGATTTTTAAAAAGCTTCAAACTTAAGTTTTTTTTAGATCTTAATTCTGATTGCTTTCCATTTCAAAGCACCACTACAGTTCTGAGTAGCATTTTTTTAAAACTTTTAAGCTGACAACACTTCACAGACCAATCTGCAGAGCGAAGTAATCTAATCAAGAGCAGGGAACAAAATCACTCGTCATCAAATTTGTAATCCACAGTCCAAAAAGCCCTACCATAAACCACTGACTGAAGCTGAATTCTTCTACTGTCCATGCCATCTTGGTTTCTTTATATAGATGTTACAGCAGAGATAAGACATGGAAGTTGTTTATCCATTTCCACTGGCAGAATGTATCTATCCTACCTGCTTTGTGAGAAGGTAGCTTCAACAGATAGTACCAATGGTGTCACAAAAACTTAAGAACCTTCACTGACAAAATACATCAAAAATAAAAGTTTCAGTGAAATAAAACTGAAACAGGACCACCATTCTCAAATGCTGGTTACTTTGGACTAGACTTGTTCACATGTATCATTTTTATGCAAGGCAAGGAGCAAGGTCTGACATGCTGCTCAACTGCAGTGATAAGACGTGGAAGTGTTGAACATCTTACCTAGTGTTCAATTTCGTACCACAGTAGTTAAGTATTACTGAAATAAAACAAGCAGTTCCCAGAACTACTTGCAAAGCATACAACAAATTATAAAACTGATCTCACATCTCAGATGCTGAGTTTGGCCTACAGTTATTGATGCAGTAAGCAGATTATTAAGTCTGTGCAACTACTGCGCTAAGCAACAAAGTTCACTTGCAAATTATTGAAGACCAGCTGGATGCAGAAAAACAAAGCTTTCTCACCCTACCGCTTCCATCTATTTTAAAGGTCTCCGCTGAAAGTGGTGTATACATTTTTTAAAAATACCTGCTGCTTTCAAAGAAAAAACCTTGCAGGCCTTGCTATATCCTTGGTCAATAAAAAAAAAAAAAAATCAGTAAAAATACTGACTGAAGTTGTAATTTATACAGACACCAAATGTTACAATTTTTCTCTGTGATAGTGAGTCAAATGAGAACTAATCCTAACAAATAGGGACTTAGTCACATGTGACAGAACTTCTTTAAACCTACAGTTATCTCAGACATTTCATTATTAGAAAATTAATGTTTAGCCAACAGTTACCATGCCCTGTTTCTTCGTCCTTAGCTTTGAGTACTCATCTTCGAGATGGCAACAAACCCTATTCATACATCATACTTTCCTCAGGCAGGCAGATACTATGAAGAAGTACTCAAGGCTAAACTTCGATTCAGCATTTTCAGCTACATTAAAAAAAGTTATAACCAGACTAGAGAAGATGTGCTACTTACTGTCTCAGTTTCTCTGCAAATATATACTGGGTGAAGTCCTGCACCGATGGAGCAAAATACATGTTATCTTGCACATTAATACTTTTCTCTTTGATATGCTCTGGGCTGTTAAATCGTAACACATAGAAGGGATGCATAACAGGACCAAATATCTCAAATATCTGAAAGAGACAAAAAATCATTTTAAAATGCACCACCAAGATTAGTTAACTAATTTAATCACAAACAACTGTGAAGCTTTAACATAACTTGCATTATGTTAATCAACTTGAATTGATGTGTTTTCAAATTGCAGCATCAAATCAAGTGATTCTCATGTTTTACCTTTATTACTACATTCGTTTGACAGTGTATTTTCACATGCTAATACTGCCTTCACCCACCCAACTGCACTGCTTTCACTGTTTCCTTCACTTTAGTAATCTTTCCTTTTGTCAGACTTCTGTTCCTCTCTTGATTATGCTTTCAAATCTGAGTAAATCAACACCTGAACAATCTCCTGACTGTTTACTCCTGAAGTCCATCTCTAGGAGATGCCTTTATGTTAGTTTCCATGTCTTTTCAATGGAGAACATCTGAGATGTATGGGACACCTGCAATTTGATGTTTTCCAGTGTTCCACTCACATCTAGTACAGACAAATATTCTGGTAGAAAGCCATCACCTAGAGGTGTCACTTTCTCCATAGCATATACAGAATTCAATGTAATACCCCTATCAGGAAACATTCTTCTTAAAGCACACACTAGCCTAAACCTGTACCACCAGAGTACACATACATAACTATTCCTGTGTTTTCCTGGAAAGCTTATTTTAATTTCTCCAATCTTTGCCACAAATCCTGGCAATAAAAGAGCAAAGATTATTATTAAAGCAACCTCTATTTCCATAAGCAGTCATATCAAATGACAGAATCAGATAACAGACCACATATTGTCATTCTATATGGATGCAATGAGTTCCAGGCTCGGAATTTTTAAGATTAAAGAAATCAGATGACTAAAAAAACCCTAAAGTTCAAGGAAAAACTATGCATAAAGGAAATGTCTCTCAGTTGACTCAAATACTATTTGTTGCAAAATAAAATATTTTGAATTTAATATTAGAATAACAGGTTTTTACGCTTTACACACACACCTTTCCTGCAGCTTGCCGATCTTCTTTAAAAATTATGCTTTCCTCATTTATTGGAGGTAGGCCTCTCACAGATTCAATTATTACTACAATGGAAAGAAAAAAGCAATTAGAATTTTACGTTTCAGGAGCAGTATGTACTTAATTGCAGAGGAATACAAGAAAAATATCTCTATTTATAAACTAATCGTCAGCTTCACCCCAAAATTATTGTGCACGTATAAAATTTCTTACAGTCATTTAAAACATTCTCCAGTGATCTGAGTGAGAAGATTCACACTGGTTTATAGAACTATCAGATACAAAACAGAAGTCTCAGATACATGTATGTGAATTACCTATTGCATTTCCTCAGGCTGTTTCTGAACAGCAACAGTAATTTGTGGGGGAGGCTGCGATTTTTTCGCATGTGAGTATAGATGCATGTGCATGTTCTGCCTTAATATTCCAAAAAAAAAAATCCACCAGAAAAAAAAAAGAATAGAAATAGCTATTAATTTCCCCTAGTAAGTTAAAAATTATGCCAAACAGTGCAATCACAGCAGTAACCAGGAGCGTCATTTATCAGTTCTGTATACAGATACGCAATTTGAAGTATTTTTGCACTTCAGTGTCATACAGTAGTCTCATCCTACATTTGGGCCTAATTCATGATTAATGATGGTATGAGTGGTCAAACTGATCAAGTCATTCTAGCACCTTAAAAGATGAAACGCTTAGGAGACTTACGTACTTAGAAAGGGACAGAGAAGTATGCTTTTCCTGTGTTAAATACACAATTTGATGATATACAGCCTATGAATCAACTTTATTTTTAGGTTTTCCAGATTCAAGGATAAATAGCTTACTCTTTACTGGAGTCTTTAGAATGCTTCACTCATTTTTTTCTTTTTTGCTTAAGAAAACAGAAATATTGTCTTCCTTTACATTCAGTAGAAACTACACTTAAAGCTATCAGCGGTCTAGGAGCATCATACTCAAAACTTCTGATTCTGAAGGTGATCTTCTCCACCCTTAAAAAATAATGCTAAATTAACTATTTTCAATTCCTCAATCATCAAATATTCAAGCCCTTAACATCACTTTCAGACTCCTCCAAAAACTAACAAAAATCTTCCAAACTTATGTAACAGAACTTAAAGCAAACACCTCCTCAAGCAAAACCTCCTAAGGCTCAGCTGCTATTTCGATCTGCAAGCGTGATATGCCAAGCAAGCCTGTGACAATGCTACAGACTTAACAGTTTACTGACTTTTGTGAGATAGGGAAATCACTGTTTTGTGTCTACCTATATGATAAAATGTAGGGTGAAAGAAGCCCAGTATGTTGTTTAATCCTCATGAGAAATATATCCTACAAAAAAAAAAAAAAAAAAGGCAAATACACACAAAGTTCTCAACTCGAATTGACCACTTACAGATCCCAGTCTTCAAGTATGCCAAGGAAGGCATTCTAGCAACCATAAGCTCCAACAAAAGCAGGTAGAACCACTATGAGATTTTAACCTACAACTGATTTGACCTATAGTCCCCCCTACCCTAGCCTAACAAAATCCTTAAACTTCAACTCTTCCAGGACCACAGAATGCAATCCTAAGGCAGGTTTGCTATATATATACACACACCAAAGCTGTTTACTTTCCAGGCTACAACCCAGAGATGAATTTTTCTGTTAAGCACCTTGAAGCAAAACACAGCAGAAGTTCTGTTAAACGTTGATACACTGAACAGAAGTTTATGTTCACCAAAATAACTACCATTCTCCTAACTACTGTGAAGCACTCATTAATCTTGTTTTTCTACCCCTAACTTGACCTCATAGTATGCCTACTTACAGACATCAGACATCAGCATACAGACATTGCAGATTTTATCAGAAATCTCTACCGTTTTCTGTAGAAATCTTCCAAGTATAATCAAAGGGGCAGAAGGAGTTCAGGATACTGATTACTGTGTTAATAGTTTTGCAATTTCCAAGTCTTCAACACATGTGTACCTGATACAAATTTGGTATACGCAGGTTTCTATTTAGGTCAAAAATCAAAAACAATCTGAAGTTAATTGACAGAACCCCTGATATGGCCATAATCAATTGAAATTGAGGCCTCTCAGACACCTGTTTCCAGCAGAACTGAAAAGAAAACATGCAGATGGAGGAAGCCACAAAGCAAGGCAGAAAAAACAGGAATTAACATATATTGGGGTTTTACTACACACTTTAATCTTTACTTCATACTTGTTTACTGTTGTGTTTTCTAATTTTCACCAACCAGCATAAAATCAGCAGTACACATGTTCCAGTTACACAAAGCAGAATGCAGATTAAAGTTGTCACCTGTCAGTATACAGACAGGATGTGTAGAGGTTCTATTCACCAGTAACAATTGAAAAATGAGGACAATTTTCAAAACCAAAGTCTTTAAAAGTAACTTCATTTAAGCATTCACACTCTAAACCTAAGGTAAGAATAGCTGTAATCTCTCTCTTGAATATTTAACTTTCAACTTCTTTTCAAACTATTGTTTCAGCTGAAAACAGCCCTCATCATTATAAATACGTGAGAAAAGATGAGTAAAATAGGCCAGACAGCTACCTTCAATGGCCAGACAACTACCTTCAATTCTTTCAAGACAGCTTCGGGTCAAAGATTGAGATGAACTCTAAAGCAACAACAACAACAAAATTGTGGATGAATAGCTTGTATCCCCTGGAGTTTTTTGTTTGTTTTTACAATATAAAAGTTTTAATAGCAAAAGCTATATGCTTCATTCTTTTTGTTTTCCCATTCAACATAAATATACTATTTTCAAATCTCCAATTCTCCTAGGAAAATTGCTTTAAAAGCAGTTCAAGCAGCATGGAGCACTTCAAATACGCTTAAATACAAATGCACTACGGAAGTTTCATTAATACCAGCTTCTGCAAAACTTATTTCACATACCAAAAACTGACGTGCCAGGTAGAGCTGAAAAGATCCCTAAACACATACTGCCTACAGCCAAACCTACATCTATTATGTGTCTCAATCTTATTAAGCTTACCCTCCAGCATCTATAAATCACGTTAGTCATGCTGTCCTATGACTGCTGACGATGGCAGCCTGCATTTGGTCAAGGTGCCAGAAATGGGATGAACTACGGGGGGCCAAAACGATGAACTTACTCAAAATACCAATTATCCAACAGATGCTGCGTTGCAAACAAGCACTTGGAACTGCATTGTACAGTGTGCTTTCACTTACACACCTCCTGTATCTTCAGATGTAATTCATATGTAGCATTTAAAATCTTTGGATATCAAAAAACTGCACATGCTCAATCTTATTGTTGCCAGGATTAATACAAAGGCCATAACACAAGGTGAGAAAAGGCTTCTTACAAAAGTCAGAACATTGAAGTCCCACGAAAGCATATGCAAACAATACTCATTTAGTAGTAGTTTGTCTATTAGATCAGTTCTCAGGTGGTAACCTACTGCCCCCTTCTCTGAAGAAGTGCAAGGTAATCAACAGAAATGTTTAACAGCCCTATGGAACAGAATGCTGCAGTACTGAAACTTTGGAGGAACAATTAAATATACAACTAATGTGAAGATGAACACATAATTTTAAGTAAAAGGTAAATGCATCTTGCCTACCTAGCTGCTCAATGATACTGGAAACTGTCCCAAAGAGCTTCAGTTCAATATTATCAGGTAGAATTAAAGATAAGTCTTCAACTGGAGGCAGTTCCTGAAAACACAAAATCAACATTCAGAATATAATCGTCATAAATTCACCAATTTGTTGCTACATAAACTTGACAATCAGAAAAACCGCCTAGCATTTTGAAGATTTCATTAAAAATCTAGTTTGATTCATCTTTCAGAATAATTCTAAATGAACTCATCCTGGGGGAATGTCACTTTTTAAGACATCTTTTCAATTAAGACAGTACTCTGTGTATTTCCATTGCAACTGAAGTAGACACTAATTTTATTCAAGTGGATAAAGCCAGCAACTGATAGATGTTTTCATTTCTTCATATTTGTCTTCCTAACTAAATAATAAATCACTTTCAACATACAATTAGATAATCAGTAACCACAAAACAGACCATTTATTGCCTTGACTTCAGACCAATATGAAGGATGTCAAGGTATTATCTTTAATTTAAAGTTCTATTTAGTGGAGGATAATCAGAGAGGAGCTTCGAGAAAAGCACAGAACTTCAGCTACATAAATGAGTACCACACAGAGAATACACAGAATTTTAAACTTTGCCTTTGATAGCAGATTTTAACACTTGTATTTGAACTTGAACAAACTCATTAGTCATGTCCAATGTACTCACACTAGTATTTCTCTGTAAGTTACAGTGCTGTTATTTTGACTATATGGAATGAAACCTATGTGCAACTAGTGTAAGTTACCTTCAACATCATCTGAATTCGGAAAAAGTGTCCAAACTTCAGCAGTTAACTGTATTTCTACAAGTTCATCTCCAGAAACATAACAGCTACCAGCAGAAGACTCACTCCAACAAAAGAATCTTATTCTGGCTCTCATCAACACTTTACCTTATCTTCATTTCTCGACAAACAAACTGAGGCCAAATTTTTTCCAGATTACATAACATAGAATCAGAGCCAATATACACAAATTTAGAAACACTGCAAGCTAGTGTACAGCTAGTGTACATTCAATCACTAGGTTAGGTTTATTTTCTTGCAACTTAAAAGCATATCAAATTCAATTAAAGATAGGCTACTTGATGAGATTTTAAAGATACCACTTTTTACTTACATCCAGGGGCAACTCATCTTTTGTTTTAACACAATGTCTTCTGTTATCCTTCTCATTTGGATGATCATCTTCATCAGACACTGTTGATGAAGAACATGAAGAGGAAGAGGATGTAGTTGAGCTGTCTGAATCTGTGTCACTAAATGAAACAAATATGGGAGTTAAAATATGGACTCATACATGGAAGTTAAAAAAAGACACCTAAATCATGCATTACTCAACTACCTTTGGACAGCAGGCATTTTTCTGAGATGTATAATAAGAACGCCAATCCTTCCTGATCCAACAACTCACTGGACAAGATCACTAAAAAACTGAGAAAAGCAATGCTTCAGCATTTCAGAACAAACGCTAACTGTAACAGCTCACCTGGGTGCCCGCAAGACGTTTTGAAAGATAACATATTAATCTGCCTACTATAGCTCAGTCACTCTTGATACACAATCCCAACATTAGCACAATGCTAAGTGGAAGTAGAAAATATATGTACTTACTCCAACTGATGTATCTTGCACTATTAAAAAAAAATATAAAATTTTTGCAAGGCTTTTTTTTTTTTTTTTTTTTTTGTAATTTTCACTGGCATAAGTATTTATTGCCCAGGACACTTAATGTTTGAAGTAAAAGGCAAAGTAAAAAAGCAGTCATTACTCATGTTCACGTTTCACTTAGCAAAAAGTTTCCTTCCTCAAGAGTCAGAGGGAAAAACAAATACACAGAACAGTCTATCCTGTTGACTGAAAACGCTACTTACAAACCTTTAACAAACACACACTGAGACAGTCGAACATTTGTAGGATTGCATGTATGTTTTAGTACCCCATCTGACAGTTAATAGTGCAGGATTTACAAACAGGAATAAATAAAAACAAAAAACGCTCCCTTCTACCTATTTTAATATTAAATCACCTTCTTAACAAGCATATTGATGGCTTTCAATTATCTGTTGTTGTACTTTTTCTAATAATTGCTAATAATAAAGACAACTAAAAGTAACACTTTCCTGAACAGATCCTTTGAAAAAGGACTTCTAGGAACAAAATCAACATAGCAAAAAGACTACTGAAAATCAAGTAGTGAGAGAAAAATAAAAGAATGAAGTGTAAGAAGAACAGTGAGCTATGTGCTGTAGCTTAAAGCTTTCAGATAAACGATTATGATGACAATCACTGCAACAGATTTTGGAAGCAATAAAGAAGTCCCTACAGACATAAAGATTAAGTCACGAAACTCGCTGCTGTACTTTATGATGTTCTAGGACTACTTGAACTGAGCAAACCAACTATTTCCACAATCTAGCTTTACACTATTAAACCATTAATGAAGCTCATGGGGAGAACTTCAGACTTCTTATGCATCAACTTCTGATGGTTAGAAGAGGCACGTGGCAATCTCGTATTAGGGAACTGCAACAAAAAGTAGCCACGAAACTCACTGAAGCTGATTAAAAGCGTGCAGGCTTCAGAAGCTGAAAGGCAGCTTACATCTAAGCAGAGTTATCCTTCATTATGAAGAATCCTATGTTCAGACTTCCTCAGGTGCCTCGTCACAGAAAGCAGTTCAGAGGCACCTTGGGGGCACCAGGACCAGCACCACACTCAACATGATGGCGGCCCAACGAGCCACGATGCTCTACAAGCCCAAACTCTCGTGTTCCCATTGATTTCTGCGCCCCGCAGCCGCTGTTTTGGAGGTGTACTAACGACCGGGGGCCGGCTCCCGCCCCTCGAAGCGCCGCAGGGCAGCGCCGCGCGGCTCCCCCGCTCCCCAACCCACCTCTCCGAGTCCGCCGCCGCGGCCGGCCGGGAGCAGCACGCCGCCTCGCCCGGCGGCAGCACGGCCTCATCTTCCCCCTCGCCCTCCCGGGGGCCAGGAGAGCCCGGGACCGCCGCGCCGGGGCCGAAGGTGAGCGCCTCCAGCTGCGCCGCCACCTCCTGCTGCGCCGCCACCTCCTGCTGCGCCGCCATCTCGCCCGGCGCCGCCATCTCGCCCCACCGGCCGCGCGCCCGCCGCCCCCCCTACCCACGTGGTCGCCGCCGCCGCCGCCGCCGCCTCGGCCGGGCCGGGCGGGCCCGAGGAGAAGCAGCGCGCGTGCGCGAGGGGCGGGCGGCCGTGGGCGCCATTTGGGGAGGAGCGGCGGCGGGCTCGGGGAGTCAAGGCCCTGGGCGGGGTGACCTGGGGCGCACCGCGGTTGGACGCCGGTTTTTGGGAAGGGTAGGGGCTGGTCTTATAAAGTGGGGGCAGCTGCCACGTGTTGTGTCCTGATGCGTGAAGTCCTGTCCCGCCGAATAAATTTTATGATTAAATCGGTATTTACCACGTGTATTTTGTTTGTATTAGGCTTGCCCACGAAGGAAAGTTGGAGTTAGGGGGTTTCTCTTGCATGGGTGTGCTTTGAGGGCCTAGTGGTATGTGAGTCTCGGTAATTTGAATATGCTAATAACACACAGCAGATTTATTTAATTAGAACTTAAAAGTTTAAAAGCTCTCCGTTATCAACTTCTTATAATAATATCTGAAGTTAAAACAGTAACCCTATAATAATACCTAGCTCTATAACGCTGAACCACATCCTCCAGATCACCAAACTATTCACCACAACATAAATGAGCATTTCTGTGGGTGATTTGCCTTAAATACATGCTGTTCTGGAGCCAGAGGGTTTTTTCGGTGCGTATCCAGTGCCTTGCACAACTCCACAAGGTAGCCTGCTGGTGTATTAGGAGTCATTCCTCTCAGTGCCCAGGGATCTGACATACAGTGGTGTCCACCCATGTAGGACAGAAAAGAGGAATTCCTTCTGCTCTTCTCCATGTTCACACTTTAAGTTCTGCCCAATGACAGTGACTTGGGAGGCAAAATGCATGCCTTTTATTGAACACAATCCATCCATGGCAAAACCCAAAAGGTGTGCAAAAGACAAGCAACATCTAGAGGTCACTTGGACTGTGAACCCCCAGAAAAGCCCCTTAAACCAGACTCCAAATCAGAACTTGACAGCGTTTTGCCAACACTATTTGTTCCCAACCATGACAGAGCCTCATCATGCTGTCCTGTGGACTGGCTTCCAAATCAAGAGCTAAACCTGTTTTCACTCTCAGGCAACAGGTGAGCGTCAGAGTGTAATATAATTCTGAAGAGGAACACCATGAATAAAAATGTAAGAGAATTACGTGTGATGAAGGCAGAGTGCAAAGAAGACTGGGATTTGAAAGTATGATGAGAGCAGAGGAGAATGAGACTCATTTCCCCGTGCATATTTTCTATGTGATAAACGTCCCCTCCAGCTCTGAGAGAACTCTCTGCTCAGAGCTCAAAGGGTGCTCAAAACAATTCCTTGTCCTCCAGACTGCCTGGGCAATGCTGATTAAAATGCCATAAGAGTGCTACACAAATATCCCAAACAGGCTCAAGTGAGCATCTGACAGGAAATAGATGTCTTCCTCTGGTAGTTCTACTAGTTAATCACAACACGACACAGTATACACAACCTGAATTTAGTAGGAAAATTAAGCATATACAAATATGCGTATAAAGTAATAACGGTTTGTTGTTGCTGTTGTTTATATTTATCTAGAATTATATATAAGCCAAGCAGAATAGACACTTTAATGTATGTTTCCACAAAAGGCTTAACGTCATTGGCAACTGGTATTTTTTGTACTGTCCTAAGTGAGGAGCCTTATATAAACAATACACAGAAGTAAACTCTCTCATTGCACACTCACCACACTCACACCACCTTGCCCCATGCTGACATCTCATCCCATGCGAAAGGAGAAAAAAAAAAAAAAAAAAAAAGAATCTGCTTTTCTCCAGGGACTACATTGAGTTTCTGAGGTTAGGGTATGTAAGGCACATGGTCTAAATATTACTGCCCTATGCTGTAAGCCCTTTAACAAACAGGAACTTTGGGAATTTGTACAATTCATAAAACATTTAGATGTCAGTTGCACAGGGATTAAATATTGAACATTCGTAAAATTGGTTTATATTGAATCTCAGTGACAAATGTGTTTTCATCCCTAATAAAGCGACTAAAATTATGTATATATATGCAATTAAAGTATATCTGGTAAATATTTAATTTTAAAATTAAGCAAGGGGGGTTTATTATTAAAGTGGTCTTTATTGTTACTTTATTAGCTTTTCAGATTTGGGACTTGAGATTTACCTGAAATAGACCATAGTACAGGGTTTGTGAGTTTCTGTGAAGAAGTTGATCCGTGTGGTCAAATCACTTCCTAGCAAAAGGTAAAATAATTGATGTCAATATCGGATTGAACTAGTTGAATAACAAGGAAACGAAAATTAATTTTATTTGCTAAATATAAACCTCTTATCAATGCAAAAGTACATTCAAGTCTATCTTGCACTTATGTAAGTAGAATCATTCGACTGTCTCACAAATCACATCTTTCCTGCTTTCTAAAGTATTTTAGTTAAGTGTTTTGCAGTTGTACTCTGGCAAGTAGATTGTGTTTTGACAGTTCCCTTCATATTTGTGCAGAACTCCCAGCATCTTCCAAACAAGAGACTTTATTTCATCTGAACACTGCAACTTAGCCTCCAGCATATAAGATAGCACTTCTCTTAGAATGAGGGTAGTGAAAAGCATGATGCATAATAAACATCATCCATTCAACCAGGGCATTTCAAATAATTTGAAAAGCAGAAACACCAACATGAAGATGTTCTACGAAAAGAATCATTTCATAGATGAACACTCTAATTGCAGTAGCTGTAACTGTGAAAGCACTTGTTTTCAAGACTTAAACACTTAAGAAACGTTATTGCTAGTATTGGAACCCAATGTCATCTGTTGAAAGAGGGCTGCAAGTGATTGCTGGCCTGTTTTCTGCCTGTAGTTTCTTTGATGAAGCTCTCTGGAGGTGTTGTGTTCTGTATTTATTTTATCTATTCCTGCTACTAAGACGTGTGTGTAATTGTTTCATCATACTTTTAAAGCTAAAATGACACCACTGAAATTATTATTAAAATGTTTTATTAAATTTCCTTGAGGAATCTGTTACAAAACGCTGCTTAATCCTGTTCTCTCTCCTGAACTTGAAGATTGAAAGTTGCTTGGAGATTTCTTACACTGCTTATTGTATCTTAAGTGGAGAAAAAAAAAAGAATAAGAGAGGAAGGCAAGTTTCCTAGTATATTTGAAATATGAAACCCAATACTGTTGTGACATTTAGCATTTATATTTTTTATGCTTTTTTATTCTAGTTGACAATACACAGTGATATGAGAGATTATATGTAGAATAAGAAGAGTATTTTAATTAACAGAATGAGCACAATAAATTTGAAAATATACTTCTGAAGACATTTCTTAACTTTTAGGTTAGTTTATTTAGGTAGTTTGGCAGCATTTTGTGTGTAACCAATTTCAGTGCTTCATCGCTATAATCAGCTAGTTAGATCTTCCTTGAGATTTTTGTGTAACTTAAGAATTTTTGCCAACATATAAAACAAGAAAAAAAAAAAAAAAAAACAAACAAACAAAAAAAACCAGGAAATACTGTTTTTGAAGGTGTATAAAAACAGAATGGTAAAGTGACTGGTTTCAGCTGCCATATACTCTTCCATTTCTTATTACTGCCCAATTTACCTCTCAGCAACTGTAGCATTATTATCTGAAACTGCAGTCAGTGAAACAGTGACAAATTGCTCCTCACAGGTCTAAATAAGGTCTCCAAGAAGCATGAAATGATACCAGTTCTAGGAAATCTGTTTACACATTCAGAGGTATAGTATGAATAGATTAATAAAAAAGTTTTTGTCTTCTAATATCCTGTGGTGGGTCAGAGAAACCCTTCAGAAGATCTGAAGATGTCTCTTCTCTGATTTGGGTCAAGTGATGTCTAGAATTCTGCTAGTGTTGACTCAGGACTAAAACTTATGGTGAAGAACCAAATCACATCACAGAAAACGCTTGAGTTCTCAAGTGATTAACTGAAGAACTAAAATGACTTGAGCCTTTTATTAGCACTGTTCAGAACAGCATTTACTGCTCTTTCACATGATGTGGGTACAGTTATGCAGCTTGTCAAGTCCTTAGCTCAGGTCAGCACCAGTCCTTCTCCTATAAATAATAGGAGAAAAGATAGAGAGAGCGTTTATGAATTTGATGAGTACTGAAACAACGATACTGGAAAAAGCATTTGAAACACACAAAACTGAAGTTACACTAGGGCTTTTTGCCAGCACAGTGACATCAAAAACCCACATCCCTATGTGTCTTTGCTGTGCTTCTAGTTTCTACTTAGACTTTCCCCAAGTGGTCCAGAGTAAAAGGATTGCACTTCACACCACTCCTCATAATACTTCAGTTTTTAAATTGATAAAGGAAAGATTTTTTTTTTCTTGTAGTCCCTCAAATTGCTTTCATTTAGACCTACAAAAATAGATAAGTACATGAGCTGAATGTCTTGTAAACTGACCAGCACTTTAGAGTGCTAACATCTGAATTGTCACTCTGACATCTGAGAATAATTACTCAAGGGAAGTGAAAAAGTCATTTTAAAACTTTGAGTTCTGTTTGCAGACTCTTAGAAAAAAAAAAGTGAAGAAAGAAAACTCAGAAAACTAATCTTTGCTGTTACAAAAGGTACCCTTAAGCAGCACGTGAACTCCACCTATTTCAGAGCGAACAATAGGAAGACTGACTTACTAAATCTCTTACTAGAGAAGGTCAGAAAGACATAACAGTTGCTGGCACTTCTCTTGTATTAGACGGTCTTGGTAATACATCTATATTACTACACTTGTACACCAATTTGCAGGGAGGATTTTGTCTAAGGCTGCTTGAAGGCTCATATGTTAAGTGGGATATTCATTGCCTCTGGTGGCAAAGACTGGTGCTTCCATAGCATTAAGAATTCATGTTGTTCCTTATATATAGTCCAGTTTTAAGGGAAAAACACAGGTTATAATTTCAACAATTTTGAAAATATTGTTGCTATTTCTGAGCCTTTTTTCCACTCATCAGCTAAATTGCAAGGGAGATGAAAGTATTCCTGATCAGGAGCAGAAATCAGATCATCAACAGAACTTTCTGTATCATTGTTGCTCGTCACATTTCATTGCAACCAGATGAATCAATATTATAGCTTACACAGGTGAGGTATCTTGTTCTGAAACAAGATTAAAATAGTTACAGTACAGAATGTTTTACTCACTTCAAAGCTTCAAATTATTGTACAGTTGGTACACACTCCTTTTTCCTTCTGTGTATAAAGAGTTAGGCATGCTATAACTAGATGAAAAGAAACAATATGTAAGTATATATATAAGTATATGCTTAGTATAGAAGACTTTTTCCCAAAAATATATATTTTAAATATGGAAAAATACACAACTTCATCTTACAGTCCCATTTTCCTCTTAATTTCTCCTTCCAAATGTAGCCAGTATTTCTCTGATAATTGAGCTGCCCAGTCAATTTCATCAATAACAATTCAAAACTGTTCACTGGTGGGCTGACTAGCTCACCTCCAGTTACTCTAAGAGTTTGTACAATTCATTTATCAACTTTTATTAGAATATATTAGATTGTTTTTCTAGTTATGATTTCAGCCCAATATTTGAAATTATATCAACATAAGCATAGTTTGATTAGTTGCCAAACCAACTGCATCCAAGCTACATCTATAAATGTGATTTATTCTGTTATGTATAAATAGCTCAGATATTTAAAACATCTGCATAGCTGAAATCTTCATAGGGAATCATATTTGGAGGGAGTAATATGCTTTATAAAATTGAACATGGCTTATATATAATCACCTCAGAGAAAGAAAATGTTTCACTAACCTGCTTGTTTATCTGACTATCGTAGGTTCCTGTGGTTCCAGCATGTCTCCCACAGCCTTCTGTGAAGACTCCATGATTATCAGAGCTTTATCTGACTGTCTCTGGAACCTGGAAGATGTTTTTTTTCTGTCCTGATACATGTTCTCAATCAATCCATCACATTTTGGCTGCACAGCCTAGTATTCTTTCAGTGCTTGCAACAGTGTTTTGGGTAGACAGGCACTCATTAAAGTGTCAATATCTGACAGACATTAGGCATGAAATCCAGGAAGAAATTAAAGAATGTAATTTTTAATCCACTTATGTAATCACTGAATCTAAAAGATGTTTCTCTCTGTGTTCAGATGATTTGAGGTAGATTTCTGCACACTTGACATCTCAGGTAGTGTTTCTTACATTGCAGTTTCATAATTTTAATGCAGCATAAACTGGCACTGCCAACAAAATAGATGGTTTTGCTCTTCCCCCAGTTTTCATTTTCTGTCCTATTCCTTGTGCCAGCACTGATGTTCATGCAGACATGAGTGAGTGGGGGTAGGGAAGTGATCCAGTAAAAATTAAAACAGGCACCACCAGGTTAGTTTCAGCCACTAAAGTCCCAGATCCCACATTTCACTGTAGCTCTACAAATGCTAGGGCCAGTGTAAAGGGGCTGCAGGATGCGCAGTGAGCAGGTAAGAAGGAGCCAAAGGCAAGACTGTGACATTAGTTGCCAGTACCACTCTGTGCTGGATTTAGCTTGTTCTGAAATTGTGGGTCACCACCTGAGTGACAGAGGCTACTTTTTGTAACCAGTCCTCCTACTTGGCTTCTTCCAGTAAGGAAAAATCACAGTCAGTCTTTTCCTCAGAGTATATTGATGCAGGATGAGGATTTAGTAGATACTTTTTTTCTCCTATCAAAGCACTGACTTTGTAAAGTTATATGCAAATAAACACAATCAAATAAGCATTTAAATGATGTATTTGCTCATACCTCAATACTGACTTCTGTGGAGGCATAGTACAATAGTAATCATAATGATGGTCATTGTAGAAGTACCAACACTCCAATAATCCTTCTATAATATTGTATCTTAGATTTATTCCAGCTTTGGCAAAGCAATCTCAGCATGTTTTTCTCATGTTTCTGTAAATTGCCATGTCACAAAGGAAAACTAGAAGAAAAGCACACATCCCTACAGATACCTGCTTGGTCATTCACCGGTGACTGAAATGTATTTCCTGCTTTAATTAATCTGAAAGACATGCTATTATGGGGATGTTATATATCTGTTTACAGATTTTGATTGTTATGGTGCTTGGCTGCTTGCTGGGTTACACCATACAGCCTTATGCTTGTTTCCCTTGACCCAGATGGATAGGGGAGAGAGTCAGAAAAAGGTAAAAGTGCAAGAACTTTTGGGTTGAAATAAGGACAGTTTAGTAAGAAAGGGAAAAGGAATAATAATAGAATAAAAGAAACAAGTGGTGCACAATGCAATTGCTCACCACCAGCCAACTGATGACCAGCCAGTCCCCAAACATCGGCAGCCACCCTGGCCAAATGCCCCATTTTTATTGCTGAGTGTGAGGCCAGGTAGTGTGGGATGTCCCTTTGGGCAGCCTGGGCCAGCTGTCCAGGCTGGGTCCCCTCCAGCCCCTCGCTGGCAGGGCAGGGCAGCACAAGGAGCTAGGAAGGCCTCGCTTCTGTGCCAGCACTGCTCTGCAACAGCTCAAACATCAGTGTGCTATCAATATTATTTTCATCTTAAATCCAAAACAGCACCATACCAGCCACTATTAAGAACATTAACTCTATCCCAGCTAAAACCAAGACAATTACATAGCTAATAATCTTCTGTCAAGACCCAGGGTATTTAAGAGTTAAGGAACCATATCCAAGTTCCTAGCACTGAAATTTGTGCTTCCTCCTATTTATGAAGGACTAGCCTTTTTCTTTCCTTTTTTTTTTTTTCCTCTCCAATGGACCACTGTTAAAAAACAGAAGAACAAAAGGACTATAACAAATTCTAAAAATTCCCTTTGAGATAAAACCTGTTTTGTAAGGAAAAGCATAAAGACACATCTTTGAAACATCTGAAGAAAGCAGTATAACTTAAGATAACAAGAAGGTCCAGGAAACCTGCAGGTGAGAAAGTTGCCAATTTAGACTTACTGTTGAATGCTTTTTGAGAAAGCATTACATCCTTATAAATTATATTCCCATTTGTTCTTCACATTTCTTTTGGTACTTAGGTACTCCTTCCACAAAATATACTGATTTCTCCATTTGTTTGGCTGGAACACAATTGTTTTTCCATTGCATTCAGAATTAACTACAGAGAACCAGTGTACTTTTGACCTTCGGCTCTCCTATTGTAATTCTCTGTAGCTACAAAACAAACAAAACTTTACAGGAAAAAAAAAAAATCTCAGAAAACAAAAATCCTTCTGCCTAACAAAAAAAAAAAAAAGCTGAAAGCGCATTGCCTTAATGCTCAAATCTCATCACTGACTTCTCAGTGATAGGTAAGATCTGTGTAATGCTCTCCCAAATAAAAGAGCTACAAGTGAAGTCAGCCTCCCCAATAGGCTAGAAGCAGTCTGTTTGGAAAGCCACCTGAAGAAATATGGAATTCATTCATTCATATTTGATGCCTCTGAGCTCAATGTTTTCAG
Source organism: Aythya marila (assembly GCF_965140915.1). Classification (NCBI taxonomy): domain Eukaryota; kingdom Metazoa; phylum Chordata; class Aves; order Anseriformes; family Anatidae; genus Aythya; species Aythya marila. The sequence goes on along the minus strand of NC_139045.1, from coordinate 28,297,242 downwards.
ATAAAACTGAAAATCTTGTAGACAGAGTTGCCTTCCGATAACACCACCAGCAAAACATACTGGAAACAATCACAATTCAGAGCACTTACTCAATGACTTTTCAGACATAATAGAGTCAGAGAGCAAGCAAGCACATTTCACATTAGATACACAAGTTGCACTCAATGTACCACAGCAATCTAAAGAAAGCAGAAAGAAAAATTAGATGAGCATATTACACAGGTTATTCATTCTACCGGATGAAATAATATTCCATATCAGTCATTTAAAAGTAGCTAGAGGGAAGTCTGTGTACACATTGTGATTTTGAATGTTTGTGTCACTTTTAATTAAGGGTCCATATAGTTTGTTTCCCCAAGAAATTCACAACAGTGAGTTACACATCTCCATTTCTTTCCAGAAACATATCTAAATAATTTAGCTACCTTCATGACATACTTGCACCTTCATTAGCCTCTAGGGATGTCATAAAATTTCTCCCTCTGCTTTGCCTCCTTATTCTTGGTTACCTATCTAGGGAATTTGTTTTTCATTCTGTCCCCCTGTCTACAATGCCAGGAATTTTATATACCCTCTGCTCTCCTGTCATACTATGTTCCTGTCTTTTCTTGTTCGTTTGATCTAATCCCATCTCTTTTTGATAGTAGCAATTTGTTGTTGTAGATACAAAGCTCTTTGGGAACCAAGGAGTACAGACCCAGAAGAGACCTGGCTCATCAATTCCAGGTCTCCTGCAATCTCAGACAATCATATGACTCGTGTTTGGTCCAGATGGACTGAAAAAACATCCACTTTGTGCATCACAAAAGAGAAAATTTATTTTTGTTTTATGAACTGTGCAGTAAGATAAAAAGTAATACCACTGCACTGCCTCCAGAAGAAAGTAAAACAGACTATGTGAAAGGATAAAAGTCATTCATGTAGCACTAAGCGGCCATTGTTTACATAAATTACCTCAGTTTTGACCAGGTGAAGGGAGAGGTATAGTGCAAATAGGATCAACAGTGCCAATATCACAGAATCACAGAATTTCTAGGTTGGAAGAGACCTCAAGATCATCGAGTCCAACCTCTGACCTAACGCTAACAATCCCCACTAAACCATATCCCTAAGCTCTACATCTAAACGTCTTTTGAAGACCTCCAGGGATGGTGATTCCACCACTTCCCTGGGCAGCCTGTTCCAGTGCCTCACAACCCCTTCAGTGAAGAAGTTCTTCCTAACATCTAACCTAAAACTCCCCTGGCTCAGCTTAAGCCCATTCCCCCTCGTCCTGTCACCAGGCACGTGGGAGAACAGGCCAACCCCCACCTCGCTACAGCCTCCTTTAAGGTATCTGTAGAGAGCGATAAGGTCACCCCTGAGCCTCCTCTTCTCCAGGCTGAACAAGCCCAGCTCCCTCAGCCGCTCCTCGTAGGACTTGTTCTCCAGGCCCATCACCAGCTTCATCGCCCTTCTCTGCACCCGCTCAAGCACCTCGATGTCCTTCTTGTAGCGAGGGGCCCAAAACTGAACACAGTACTCGAGGTGCGGCCTCACCAGAGCTGAGTACAGGGGGACGATCACCTCCCTAGCCCTGCTGGCCACACTGTTTCTGATACAAGCCAGGATGCCGTTGGCCTTCTTGGCCACCTGAGCACACTGCTGGCTCATATTCAGCCGACTGTCCACCATCACTCCCAGGTCCTTCTCTGCCTGGCAGCTCTCCAACCATTCCTCTCCCAGCCTGTAGCTCTGCTTGGGGTTATTGCGCCCCAGGTGCAGGACCCAGCACTTGGCCTTGTTGAATCCAGTCTCCCTTTGGAGGGGAGGGGATGAAACAGGGAACTAAACAGAAGGAATATTGTACCACAGAACAAATCCACTCTGCCTGTACATCTGGAATACTCAATGCAATTCCTCATCTCAGAGAGGATCAGGTAGAACTGGAACAAATGTGGAGAAGGTTCTGTACGAAAAAGACAGCTTTCTCCAGTCTGCAAAAAAGACAACCAAAATGTACTGTCAGGGAGGCTTATGAGTGATATGAATAAGAAACACTTTACAATGACAAGAGGCATTAAAATAATGACATTAAAATATTAAAACCTGCTTGAGGCAAGTCAAAATGGAAAAAAAAGACAGATTTATTTATTTATTTATTTTACACAACACACATAAGTGAGCTTTGGAACTCCTTTCCACATATTTTTTTCTGGATACCAGATTTTATTAATTGGAAAAATAACATCATTGCTTCAGAAATTTCCTGAGCTACAGATTGCTGCAAGCTAAAAACACCTATGCTATCTTTGTTAATTATGTTTTTCCTTTAGACAGTCACCATCATCCATTCCTGCAGACAGGATATTCATCTATATGAGTCTTAGGTCTAAACAAATACAGATGTTTTTGTGTTCTCAGAGTGGCAGTTCTGAGTACCCAATTCCACTGAGACTTTCTAACAACGAGAAGTCCTGAAGCAATGGCTACTTCACAGGAAGTCTCTGCCTGATATGCTTATATATACATGGTAAGTCAGATATGGAAGCAATGCTCTGACACTCAGAGCAATTTATTAACATATACATGATTGGCTTGGCATTGCCTAAGAGTCAGATATACTAGATGTGTGCTGCATAGTGTGTTTAGCTTTATTTCTGTGCAGAATTTTCCTGAGAGACATATATGCATCTTAGCCAACAATAAAAATCAATACACTTTCAGAAATGGCTTTCTATTCCTACTCAGAAGGTTAATTTCCATCACAATCTGCTCTCTAAAGCACAAAGCATTTTTATTGGGAAAAAAAAAAAGTACTATGTCTTCATGTTGTATTTTAGTGATAATTAGTGGATGCCTCTCACAAAAAAAATCATTCAGTTTAATTCAGGAAAAGTTGTGTCTTAATAAACTTATTTCTTTGGTTTAATTAATCTAAGCAATTAGAGAAGTCAAAAATTCCATTTGTCAGTATTTAAGATTTGTTTTTTTTTTTTGCATTTTTGAGATATGCAATAGACTTATTTTGCTTTTGCTGTTGAAGATCAATCCAGAAAAAAATAGAGAAGTATTGATTGATTTATGGATAAAGCAAAAAAGAAGTCATATGCCAGCAAAAGTTACAATTGAATGGACTTATCCTCACGTAGAGAGTCTCTACAGTCAGGAGGTTGTTTGTGCTTTTGGGCCTTCTCTTTTATCTTCAGATTCTGTTTGCTATAATCTGGTGTACTTCACGTACTTCCATCAGAAACAATTCTGAGACAGTATGGGAAAAGTAGCATAACTTCACTAGAAGCTTCCACTCAGAAGCAATGTGTACTTTGCTGTCCAATGTGTGCTGCCCCTATTCAAGATCATAGTTTGTTAGATATTAGAAACTAGTCTGCTTTTTTTTTTTTTTTTCCAAGAAAGCTTTTTTTTTCTTTTTTCTTCAAGAAAGTGAGGAAGAAGGAAGAGCAGACCACTATAAAAAAAAATTGAGTAGAGAAACAGTTCAACAAAATTATTAGAAGACTTGTCATCTGATTTCACACCTGTGATGAGCTCCTCGATAAGTAATTAGTGATTAATCCCATCAGTGAGAAAGACATCCTTCATCTTGTGGCCAGAGAGCGGCACTTGAACTTTAAAAAATCATGGCTGTCTCTTAAAAAAGACAGAGATGCCTATAATTTCTTTAACTGAATTTGCTTTCTCAAGTAACTCAATATATTCAAAGGAAATACAATCCAGAGATACTCATTCGTTTTTCTATTCATCTGGGAATTCTGCCTATTGGAAATGATTTCCTTATTTCCACAAAGCTGAAATCACTCATACACAAAACGGCTACGTGCACACACATACAAAAGTAAGACAGCTTTGTGTCCCTACTCTTTAGGCTTCTTAGGTAACTTTTTTGTGTGTGCACCAGAATAGAGGACAGTTTCAGCTGCAGATGAATTCACGAGGAAAATAAAGAGAAATTTTGGACAGCATGTTCTGCGAGTTAGTAAATTTCGTCAGACTTGCTTCCTTGTTCTTCAATCTATGTCTTCCTCACTGAGACAGCTGGGGCTTCTGATCAGATTTCTCATCTATCCATTCTCTAGAACTCAATAGAGTACCTTAACTTAGCAATACTGATGTTTATATCTTTTCTCTCCAGCAATGAGATAGAAGCGTCATTGTGCTTGGATGATCTCACTGCAAGAGTGAGAACTGGGTCTGGCTGGGATGGAGTTACCTTTCCCAGCAGCGGCCGATACAGTGCTGTGCTCTGCACTGTAGCTAGAAGGGCCCTGATATCACACCAATGTTTTGGCTATTGCTGCACAGAGCTGGCACAGCACCAAGACTCCCTCCAAACCCCCCAAAGCCAGCAGGCTGGGGGTGGGCAAGAGGTGTGGAGAGGACATCCCCAGGGCAGCTGACCCAAACCCACCAAAAAGATGTCCCATACCATATGGTGCAGCAACAAAAGCTGGAAAAGGGGAAGGAGAGGACTTCTTACTATGAACTCATCTGTCCTCCTAAATAAGTGCTACAAATACTGAGACCCTGCTGCCCAGGGTGCACACAAACATGGCTCGTTGATGGGAAGTAGAGAATAACTGTGTTCCCCCACCCCCCCTTCAGTTTGTCACAGCCCCTGCTTGCTTTTTTTTTTTCTCCCCCATCTGTCCTTTCCCTTTAATTAAATTATCCTTATCCCAACCCATAAGCCTCTCTTTCCCAGCTGGGTAAAACCAACACAAAGTTAAAATGGTAAGTACAAATGTGTGTGCAAATGATATCAGATCAGAGGTCACACTGTGGTGTTAAAAATCAGTTAATAAATCAGTGGTTTTAAAAGATAAAGAGAAAAACAATGAAAGGACAATTATTTTCATAGAGGAAAAAAACTGACATCAAGCACTAGATGAAGACTGGTTTTGGTAGCAAGGGAAAATCTGGCTATTAGCAAAAGAGAAGCAGTAATTGTGAATATGAAGGCTTAATCTAGGAGCATTAGTTACTAGACTATACATTGTGATATGTGACATTGGCATATGAAGCTTCATGGACAAGCTAACCTACTGAACTACTTGAGAAATGTATATACAAGAGCAGAAGAGAGCAACATTAGAATACTGGGGAGGGGAACAATAATCAAACAGTAAAGTATTTTTTTTTTAGTCATCTACATACCCATATTAATTTCAAAAATAAAAATAAAACGTAGTCAGAAGACTGAGTAAATTTGAAGTACAAAGGGAAAGCAGATATTTTTGCAACTATATTGAACGTTTCTCTCTTATTTTTTAAAAATCCAGTGCTATTATACTTACTCTTAGTAACTTACACAGGTTACAGCAAGATAACCTACAATGGTTAAAGAAACAAGAAAATACAAAGGTCCTTGAAGGACAATTACTCATGCAAATAAACAGCATGTTCTTCATTTTAATTACTTCTTTGTCACATGCATGTAATCTTTTCTGCACTCAATTTCTTCTTTGTCATCTGTTATTATGCCATATAGTAAAATCACTCTGTGATTTGTATTTAAGATCAATGAAACTTGTTTTAGGGGGCTGGTGTCCTTCATGAAGCTAACCAGTATTGGATGAAGGAATAGTATTAACAGAACTTTTATCATATTGCAACTGGTTTGTTTAGATTACTCAGCTAGGTATAATTAGGAGGCATCTAAGAATAAACTGTGATAAAAAATAGAAATAGCTAGGTGCTTTTGTCAGGCAAAATTTTATTTTTGTTCCATAAAAAGTAGATTGTGATGTTAGTCATGAATTCAAAATAAATAACAGCGAACAGATTCCAGTAATATCAGTGAATTCAAAACTAAAAATTTGGCATTTAATCAAATTGTTAATAATTCCAGATGGTACAACCCTGTCTGAAGCATGTTCAGAACACAAGTTCACCAATTACAGTTCTTGTTCTGATTTAAATTTTTTTCACAGACAGAATGTTTCATTTTCTGATCTCCATTTAGTGAACATGTAATCTAAATCATTTTGCACCAGCCGATACCCTTCTGAAGAAAGGCAGTATTTATATATTGATGTATTCTCCATATTGTTCTAATACGGTGTTTCATGGACATTTCAGTTTGAGAGATATAAAAGCTAGCTGACATGCAATTGTATTGATGTGGAAAGTTAATGAGGGACAAGTTACTGAAAGTTAATAAGAAGCTCAACACCTTGCTGGCTTCTCCAGTCCCTTTTTCCCCACCTAACTGGGCTGAGAAGGGCCATGTGTAGCTGAGGTGCTTGCAGGCACCATGGTGGACCTTACCAAGCTTGAATTTCTACAAATTCATAAAGGGGCAATGACTGGAGAAAAATCCAGTCATGGGCTGTAACATCTGTTGAAGAGACTGTAAAATTTCCTTTGACCAGAGCACACTGGGATAAAAATGTTACTTGTTTATTTCACAAATCAATCTCATAGTTAATTTCACTAGCAGTTATTCTGAACTAGCAAATAAAAAGACTTGATTCCTGTCACATTAAGGTAATCCAAATTCAGAGAAAATATGGAGTTTCTCTTAGGTTTACGAGAGAAAATGTAAACATCTGTAAACCTTACAATGAAAATGAAACGAAAACTCACTTGTATTTTTTCTTATGCTGTTTCTCACTGTATCAGTGAACCTTCCTATCACTGCTGCAGGAATCTTTAACACAAAGATTCAACACACAGATTGAAAAAGAAAGTTTGATTCTTAGACTTTGATTAGAAGTGATCATAACCATAATGCTCTGCTAGAAAATATAAGAGAGCACTTTATTGCACAAATTTAAGTGTTCTACACACATTTAAATGTTCTTTCTCATGAGCATCAATTGACAGTTTGCAGTGTTAAAAAAAAACATACACAAACAGTCCACACTGAGGTATGTCTCTATTAATTCAAGCATTAAATGCCTATCATTCAGTTTCCAGGTTCAAACCAGGGCTTTTTTTCCTGCAAGTGTCTTTTTTTTTTTTTTTAAGTGAAAGATAAGCACACATACACACTAGAAGTGTGACTTTCAAACAGATTCATTCATAATATTGGCATATTATTTGCTCCACTGTATCTTGTTCCTTTTCAGAGAAAATAGTGGTTAGCAGAAGCTGTTCTTGCTCAAAACTCTGCTTTTTAGAGTCTTACATGGATCTAATCTCATCATTTTCTCCTATACTGTCCACAGAAGGCTATAGGAAGAGTGAGCACAGAGCAGTCAACAGCACATTAAAAACAGCAGCAACCTGTACATCTCATTGTCCATGGATGATCAGTGGCATCCCATAGAGATCTTTATGCAAAATTGAAGTGGTAGTGCTTCAAAAGCATTTTGAAGGATTAATGCAGAGGAATGTTCCCCTCCCCAGAAATACTTAAGCTGCATAGCTTTACTATTTTCTATTATACAGATGACATATCTCATTTAAAGTAATATCAGTACTAATTAAGCAGAATTTGAACATTGATGACTATCTTTGAAGAAAATATAATAAGGATTCTTCATTTCTAAGTTTGAGGAACCCAAAAAGATAAATGCAAAAGTATTTTTTAATTGTTAAAGATGAATACTGCATTGCAGATGCTTTAGGGACTGGTATGACATACTGTCCACAATTTGAAATGGTACAGTTCACAGCAGACCTCTTTGACAATGCAATATTGCTCAGATGTAAGATCTTGAAGCTTGTAACAATTTCCCCAGAGAGGCTTTCAGAGAAGCTACATGATATGCAACACTTGCTTTTTGTTAAAAAAAACACATCCCATTGCTTGACACTTGAGATTTATATGACCAAAACCCTCTGGATATATTTTAGAGGCACCATCACTGTAAAATAATGAGCTGTAAAAAAAAAAAAACAAAAAAAAAAAACAGAGGTCTATCAGTCATACTTAGCAATACAGAGAGACTAATGCATCCAAATGTTACATCAATATCCATGTAATTTGGGGGAAACCTACAGGTTGGATAAAGGCAGGAAGTAGAAAGAGGAACTTTTCTAAACAGGCAATCATGTTATGTTGCTTCCTAAAAGCTGTGTATATAGGATTCTTTGCAACCCTCAGTGCCACGTTTTTGATGTATTTTCTATCAATAATGCTATGATTTGTTGTTCTGTTGTATACATTGTGTTTTTGATTCTATGCTTTGTACTGTGAGCATAAGAAAGAGGAAAGGAATTTCTAGGTAAACATTGTGACAGATTTACTTTTTTTTTTTTTTTTTTAATTACATTTACTGTTTTTTTTTTTTTTTTTTTTTTATACAATTACTCCCATTTGTGAAATTTCTGCTTTGGCAGAAGTACAATTGAGGATATCCTAATCTCAATGCTAGCACTAAGGAAATAACCAGATAAGTGCAAGAACTTGAATAAGCACAGCTTGGAAAGTTCTTCTCAGCATGGAGATTACTATTACTATGCCAAAACCTGATACTTTGACCATATGCACTGTCCTAGTCTATTGTAGCATGAAATTCAGCACATTTTTGTAGGCTGACTCTAAGAGGCGTATTCCCTTTGAATATGCTACTGCATGGTTGGTGTAAGAGATTCCATAGTCTCAAAAATTCTTATTTGCTTTATTCATAAATCAGGACACCAAAACAATTTAGACAATGCCAGACACTTAAAATCGCATAAGTAAAATGAAATGGGTCATCAGTTAAATTACTGGTTTCATGGAGATATATGTTGTACATAATATTTAAAAATCTTCAACTTCTTACCAGTTAGAAGTTCCCATCGCATTAAAGACATTTTGGAAAGCTTTCTAAGGGGATACACTTTTCCACTTTTTCTAAGGGGATACACTTTTTTTTAACAGGAACCTCATACTTCCAGAAACTCTGTGAGCCTTAACTATGTGTTAAAAACAATACCTGGTTCACAGAGACAAAAGAAAAAAAAGTCCCCTTACAGTCTCCCTCATTTCTGTTGGAAAAAGGGTAGAGAACAGCAAAACAGAAAAGTGTTTTTTTTTCTTTTGTACAAAGGAAAATATTATTCTAATTTATTGTAATTATTCAAGAAGGTGAAAGTAGATAAAAATGGATATACATTCAATGCAGTAAGTACTCAATAAATAAGCATCTCTGTATTAGTTTTACCAGTATCCTGGCAAAAAAGACTCTCCAAAGATATTCCCTAATCATTCCTGACCTCAGAGAACAAGCTGTGATAGTACTTATTTCGTATGGAAAGATGTTTTTACAGTAGTGGATCATCATCATTTGAGGCATTAAATATACTTGCTTCTGTGGTAAACTGTAACAACTATCTCAGTCAAACTCCAAGGTTAAAAATCTACAGTAGCTTGGCAATATTAAAACCAGATTGATTCAGGGAATTTAGTGAAGATACAGGCAGTAACTTCTATTAAACGTTATGTTAAATAATCACATTAAACAATAATGAATTACTTCAAACAATAATGAGTGACAATGATTGCATAAATGAAAATATTCCCAATAAAATACTTTTTGATTAAATCTAAAATTCTAAATATGTATTATTTAAAATGAAGCTTTAAATAATTAGAATTCCACAAAGATCTTACATGCTAGCAATTTATTTCTAGCATATTTTTTCCCAATACACTAGAAAACCTTTCCTTCTGCCAACCATCCTGTCTCAGTTTTGTCACTGTAGGAATCACTACCTATCACATACTTTGCTTTATTATACTGCATTTTTATTTTACTCAACACTGGTAAAATTGACCATGGTTCATCATGTCTTCATTCATGTATGAATTACAAAATCTAGTTTACTTCATCCATGGTCTGTTTCTCATTAGAAATGAATCCAATGTGCTTTTTCTGTTCTGCAAGTACAGCTGCAGAATTGGAGTACAACTCCAATTTCCAGTTTCCCCCAGCACTGAAAATTGCTGAGGTCTATTTGCCTAATGTGGCTTACCTCATTTTAGTTAATAGCATTGAAGTATCCTAAAGCTAAAAGGATGAGATGAAATTGAGATCCAAAGTGTTCTTTGTACAGGAAAATATTAATTACAGTATTTCAGACTACTCTCATTTATTAAACCTGGGAATAAAACAGTTAACGTCCCTATTTATTATGCATTATGTGTGGTCTAGAATAGTAACATCAAAGTAAGACAGCATTTTTCTTACCTGTTTTGTTATTTGGCGTGCAGTATAGCTTCTTCAGTGAAAGAGATGCAGGTATTGATGCTGCCTCAATCCATGCTAGGCTTTACAACGTATACAGTACAACATGTAACATGGCACACAGCACCTTACTGCCTGAAAAATGCCATTTAAACAAGCACATGCTTCCTGTGTCTTCTGTAGGGGTGACAAGCATTGGCAGGACACGTTGGTACAACGTGGCTATTTACACCAGATTGGTAATTTTTCAGCAACCCAGGCTGAACTACCAATGCAGGCCACAAACAACTTTGAACCCAGTTGCTGAAGATCTGGAAATCCTTCCCCCAAAACAAAGTAATTGCCCCAGGTGGGACTAATATAAGGTTAGCCCCATGTCCTGGCGAGTTAGCTTAACCGTTAGCACTTGGTTAAAAATTCATTAAGGGTACACTGGGAGGGGGAGGAGATAAATCAAGACAAATCAATAACAATAAATGCAGCTGTTTCCCCTTATATCCATTGTGTGTTAAGTGATTCTGGCATCAAAACTAATTATTTTCAGAAAAAAAAAATAAATAAATGTCAGAGATGTAGCTAATGTTACACTGTAATCTGTGAGAGTATCATAACCTTGAGAATTTCTTGGACCTGGTTTATCTTGGTTCTGGGTTCTATACAGATATCTGGAAAGGCTTATCCCAACACACTGACTGTGCTAGCTTTTGGATGTATCTAATTATACACCTAAAAGTAAAATGAAGATCATTGCCAATGCATAGTTACCAACACAATCACTGATGAAATAGAGGAAAACTCATGCTGTGGATGGTTTGGCTTGAAGCCCTGGATGTCTTATAAAAATTTAGATGTCATTAAGAAAAATCCGTTGTTTTTAGAGTTATTATTTCCCTGCTGAGAAAACATTCTCCAGTCTGCAAAACCAGCATATTAGCTTAGCATGAAAAAAACAATCTTATGGCATTTATTTCCACTAGGATGCTAGAAACTCTAATGAGAAATTGAATGTGAAAATATGTTTATTGATGGGAAGAGAACAGGCTTAGAGAACATAAACTTTTCAATTTTTTTTTCAGTTATCAGGGGTTTCATCTAATTCCACAAACACATACTGTTTAATAAGCTACACTGGAGTAAGAGAGAACCTGTAGCGTCCCTTGCAGTCATCACTGGATTTATTTTATTTTATTTTATTTTATTTTATTTTATTTTATTTTATTTTATTTTATTTTATTTTATTTTATTTTATTTTATTTTATTTTATTTTTGTATTACACAAGGTAGAAATCTGAACTACATACATTTGGAAGAAAATAAGAAAATATAACAACTTCATCTATCTGTGTCAAGTCTGCTTGCTCCTTTCCTGAGATACACTGGCTTACCCAGGCTTTCCTTTGCAATTTTCCCTACGTGAAAACACGATAAAAAATTGACTCAGGGGCATGAATATCCTGCATTTAGTTCCATTTCTGGGCTGATGTGTGTTACACTTTAACCCTCCCTTGTGTTGGCCTTCAGACACAACAGAAAAGGCTGCATGTACCACATCTTTTAATTTTGCTGTGGTGTTATAACCATTTATACTGAACAGCAAAGGAATCAGGCTGTATTGTGCTGCTTACTTTATAAGGCAAGCAGTTTGTTTTTAAGAAGGGGAGGAACAGTGGAAGTAGTTAAATGAACTAAATGCCTGAAAAATATTTTAGTCCAGCAGTCTTGAACCTGAACTCTTGTTTTCATTTGCAGCACAGGAACACAAGGATAACCCTTCTCACATAGGCTGTACTGAGACTGCCTAAGGACGTGTTCTAATGCTCTTCTTAACTGCATTTACTTACAGTCCCAGCTAAGATGATCAGGCAAAACCCAGTCTCTCACATAACACTCTTACCCTTTATTCTGAAGTATCTAGAAGTTATTTTCAATCCTTAGTTTATCATACAGCATCAAGAAGACATTTAAAAGTGTTCAGAGATTCCTTTTCTGTAGTCTACTGATCAGGTACCACATACTTACCTTGTACTGTGTGCTAAAAAAATAGTCAAGATGTTTTCTTACATATGAAGCAATCTGGATGCAGAAAGCACATGCTTTTCAAGCAAAACCTTCCAGTATAAAAGGCAATTAGGCACCTCCATAAGATGCATGCCTGTCAGGCTGATTTGAAAATCTATACTTCAAACAGGAAATAATTTAGGATAATAATCATTTCAAATATGAAATGTAATCAAGGAGAGGGCAGCTAAGATGAATGCAATCTATTTATGGTGGAGGCAGGTGAGAGAGTTATATTATTTCCATAAATTCAGCTTTGCTCTTTTCTATGAGTTATTCAATCTTTCATAAAAGTTGCAACTGAATGTAGGAAGATATACCTATGGAAGTTCTGTTTTTGTGGGAGTTTTTTGATATTAAGTTATTGGGAGCATGTTTTCCTACCTGAACGCTAATACATTGATGAATTTAAAAATTTAAGATTTTGAACTTGTGTAGTCTAACCAATGGGAATTTATGTCAAATTAAAATTAACTAGGGAAAACAGAAAGGGTGTACATTTTTACAATAAAAATATTAACATCTCTTTAAATCCTGACAAAATTTATTGCTATCATTCCTGTTATGATCAAGTACCAGTTTGCTGCTTTCCACATACTAGCCAAGAGTTACTACTCCCAAAACAGTATCACAAAAGGATTCCTTGTTACTCAGTCTGTAATAAACCTATGCTTGCCTTCAATTCAAAGGTGTTTGTGGGTGGTTGTATATCTTTAAATAGCATCAGATTTGTGATTAAATTATGTAGATAATTATGCTACACAATAATAAACAGGAATTGTAACCTTGAAAGTAAAGCAATGGCTATTTTATTTAGACTTCACAAAACAGTGCATTATTTTGACAAAACCAATGCATAATATGGATTTAGAGTGTTTAACTTCATGGAAGTTCCTGGTGTTCATAATTGGTTCAATCATTGCTTCTCTATAAAAAAAAATAGAGAGTCTGAATATTGGTCATCTGAATTCTACACTGTTAAACAGAGAAAACAATTATTACCCTAAGATGGTAATAATTACCCCAATGGACTCATAATTATTTTCACCACACTTAGCAATCAACTTCCTTATTGCCTAATGGTATCTGTCAATATAATGAAAACTGCAGTTTGATGGAGAAAAGAAGAAGATGACTTGTGGGTCCACAAATAACAGAGATAAGGGGAAGAAAAGTAGTAGATTGGACATACAGATATTAGCTGTCCTTACTAACATACCACATGCACATGAGCCAGGGAAACAAAGGACACAAAGAACTAGTAAGTTACATTGATTTACTTTATTATCTGATAGCTCTGTCTATGTAAGCACTATTTCACATAGTGCTTAATCTAATACTTTTTTTTTTTTAGCTAACAAACTAAATTATTGGTATTACAAAAGCAATTTGTTCTCTTTTAGCTACTTTTGATTACTTCTAACACTTTCATCTAATTTATAATAGAAAATGTACAGAAATGTATTTCTAAATCAAAAGGGAAGGTCTACATCTAGACCAAAGAACAACTCCACCGTTGCAGTGGACCCAAGTCATCAATATGCCATGTCATCTCTTCTAGTATTGTATGCTCCAAAATGAGGGAGGAATTTCCTTTTCCCAGAGGAAAGCACAAAAGCTTTGGAAGCTGCATTTTTATAAATCTCATACTGCTTTTTTTTTGGTTGCGGTTGTTGTTTTTCCCACTCTAATTAAACAAATCTAAATTATAGTAATGGATATGGTCAAAATTAAATGAGACATGGTACACTAACCCAAGGTCTGAAGATCCAAAACCAGTGAATCACTACAGATTGAAAATTGTTCTTCAGAAGTTTTTATGATGGCAACATAATCAATGAGCAGGTATTTTAAGTACTACCTCTGCTGATGGTGTTCCATTACAAGGTTATGCAGACATAGCTATTACACTGAAAGAGACAAAAAAAAACCCCTCTTCTGTAAGTTTTTTTAATGAATTTTGTTTTATATATATAAATGTATGTTTAAGGATATATAAAATCATATATTAATCTTTATTTTTCTGAATAAAGAATGAAAGTGTTGTTCCACCAACACTTCATTACTGGTATGGCTCACCTTTAAAGGCAGAACATACATTTTTCTACATCCTGTCAGCAGCTTGCATATTACTAAATATTAAATAGTTGGAAGCTGACAAATAGTCCTGTGAATAGTCCCAGTAGGAACAGTAGCTATCAGTGAGGGAATTACAACATTCGATCACATCCCTGAAACTAAGCAGAGTAGAAAAACGTGTTTCATTTCTACATGCCAAACTTCTAAGCAAAGTTAGGTTTTAACTATCTGCTGAACAGAAGTAACAAAAGCTTATAAAGCTGAAGCTAACAAAACTATTTCCAAGAAAGACTGATGAAATATTATGTAGGTATTCTATCTCATTTTGCCTCTTTTTTTTTTTTTCTTGCCTTTTCTGTCTCAATTTTGATTCATTTTCCAGCACCACAGTATGTACAGACATGAAGCTTGGTATGGTTTGCAGAACTGGGCAGTAAACCAACACTTTTCTGTCCTTGTTTGTATGTTACATTTGTTACATTAAAAAAAAAAAAAAAAAAGGAAAATAAAATTTGAATTTTCAAAACCTTACAATGGCACATGGCAAATTTAAGTTCATTGCCATAGTGACTAGAGCTTGTTTCTCAAGCTTAGTCTTTCTACAATAACAAAGCTATCGCCCACACATCTCTGAGCTTATTCTTCCTGGTATAAACATTTTAATACATAGTACCACAGAATAAGTACAGTACATATGTGGTTTTTTTTTTTTTCTTTTTCTTTTTCTTTTTTTTTTTAAATAACAGAAAAGAGTGTGAACTGCACATGTGTTCAGAATAATTGTGGAAACATGAAGACAGGAGTTTGCAAGGGATTTGTGTCGCTCTAGTTTTCATCTTATATTTTTAAAGATCATCTAAGGACTCATCTGAAAAAATGAAGATATATCTTTTTTTTTTTTTTTTTTTCTGAAGTCATATTCACCTTAGGCAATTTGCAAACTGATTTTCTAAAGCAACAAACATTGTTACAGATTCTAAGATGAATGTGATCTAAAGGTCATGCTCCCAAGCTTCTTTTGTATTTCTCCTTCACCGTTCCTTTGGTTATGCTGTTTTTTCTTTTTTTTTATTATTCTTTTTTTTTGTATTTTTTTTTTTCCTTGAGTTAAAGCCCCCTTTAGGAAAAAGAGATGAAAAGTTATAGCACAGACATTCGGTATCCTTTTGTGAATCTCCCACCTGGTTCTCCACAGAATGTTCCTGATGGGGCTTCATAGTCCCATGCCATTATTTCTGAGATACTGAATAGGATACCTGCTTTTTCATATTTCATGATCACTTTCTCTAACAATAAAGTAATATTTCAGCACACACAAACATGGAATGCAACAATATTTCATGCAGAAAAATTAGGAAAGAAGATAAATGATTTTAATTTACATGAAAAGGGGTGGAATTTATTATGAGATTGCATTTAACATCAGTGATTCAGTAATATTATGATAGTGGGTAAGGACCATGCATCTTTATAAAGTAAGAAAGCCACCAGAAATGTTGTTTATTTCGAACAAAGTTGGGCTTTATGCCACCAATAATTTTTTGTTTGTTTGTTTGTTTCTTTGTCTGTTTGTTTGGGGGGAAGGGATTTTAAAAGCATTTTAGTGCTTAATTTCATGGTGTTATGCAAATGTAACATTTTATTTGAAAAAAGATGAAAATTCATTTTGAAGATTTAAAAAATGCCATTTTCTTGTTTCACAACAGCATTTTTCATCAAAGTGTTATCCAGATTAAGAGACAGGCATGTCTTAAAAGGTTAAATAACCCTGAAGAGTACAGATGTTTGTGTTTGTTTTTTTGTTTTCTGAATGAAACACAAACCTGGAACTCTCACATAATCCAAAACGTATTTTTCCCTGATTTTTTCCCTTTGATCATGAAACAGAATGATCTGTAATTACTTCAACTCCTATTTCACTGTCCAATGAAGCTACTGCATGTTCTCCTCATATGTTCACCATGCTGGGTATTTGCCAAAGGATTTCCATGCTCTTTTTTCTCTATTGGCAACCTACTGCCTGTAGGGAGATAGCTGCAAATATTGTTTCTCTCTCTGATCCTAGTCATCGTCTTCTCTCTGATCCCTAGTCATAAAGGACATTGGCAGTAATCTTTGTTGGCAGTAATTTTTGTTACCAAAACTATTTCTATTCTTATCTTCGCCATTCTAGCAGTTCCTTATTGATGGCCACCTTCCTGACTTCTGATTTTCTTGCCTTGTTTTGCATAAAATCTGCATAACAGGACTTCATGGGTTCAGTACTCATTGTGACAGACTGCCCTCACCCATCTTACTTGGGTATGAAACTACTCCTTCCAGATACAAAACTTCATGAGTTCCAGGATGAAGACGAAAGCTTTTCTAAAAAAGCTATCTAAAGGCAACATAAATCACATACATATAAAGACAACTCCATTCTTGATACTTCCAATTGTCACCTGTTACCCCCATAACATTTTGAAGGCTTGCCTCTCAAATTGTGCCACAACTTCAAGAACTAGCAGACAGACTTGCAAGGTTTTAGAGCTATAATTCCATTAACTTGCTGAGCTGTAAGAAAACTGATTGTACTATCCAATACCCACTATAGTGGTTTCTTCAGTCTCCCCAGTATTAAAAATACTAGTTTATGCATTATGATATGGATTGTTTGGAATTGTGCACAGTAACATTAAGACATCTACTGTGAGTGTTGTTAGTCCTGCAACACAGAAACATATGTATAAATATCACAGTGCATTAGTGCAGACAAACCTGAACTGTTCCTAACCAAGCTGAGGTGATTAACTCAAGCATAGCATCATGCCAACATGGCTCCTAGCAGTGCTTAAGGAATGTATTGTGTATTCAATTATAATGAAGGCCAAGCCTCTCATAAAAAAAAAAAAAAAAAAAAAAAAAAAACACTTTGAGAAACAATTAAAAAGTGTCTCTTCAAGCAGTCTGTACAGAAGAAGGACTTACCTCTTATCATTCCTTGAAGATTTATCCTTTTCAGCTTTTGTCTAGAAGAGGGCAGCAAAAGGCAGCATCCAGCACCCAGTACCCTTCATCCAGATGTCTGCTGGGCCATCCATTAGGCTGTGCTCCAATTGTCTTTGAGAGGAAGTCAAAAACATTTTGAGCATGTTTTCTATCTCAAATGATCAGGAAATTAAAAATGTGGGATGCATCATGGAGCTCACCTCATATGCAGTGAAGACGTTGTTCAACAAGGTAGTGAAGAATTCAATCTCATGTTGCAATGAAATCTACTTCCCTACAGACTTTAGTACACCCCATAGCAGGGCATTGGTATTTAATACTGAATCAATCAAATGTAAGCTAGTACTACATTTAAAACTCCCTATATTGCAAATTACAAATTCAAATCAATTCTAAAATGTTGCTAGAGGGGATGAGCAGAGAATAAAAACTAAGACTTTTATACAAATGGCTAATGATAAGAATTGTGCTGATCCTACGCAAAGTTATAACTGAAATGTAAAGGAAGTTTTCTTTCTACTTGAAAAGTTTGGGGGAGAGAGCATATAGAAGACAGCATGGGGATAGAAATGGGTCAGATGTTGTGTGTATTGACACAGTTCATAGCCTGGTTATCTTAATCCTCCAGGTTGCAGGGGACAAATGTAGCAGCTGTCACCTAAATTATCTGAAACATTCACAGCACATGTGGCAATGTCCCAAAGACAGACAAGGTACATAGCAGGAGGTAACACCACCATATCTCTTTTTAGACAAGCTATACCATTTTGAGTTCTCAAAAAGTTTTGTGCTTCTACAGTCACAGATGGCACCTAAACAAGGTTTTTAGGGATTAACAGTTAAGTGTAAATGTTGAAATGTTGACCATGTATAATGTTGACCCTGTATAAATGCTGACCATGGTATAGATCTTAAATTGACCCTGTAGATACTGTAAATACTGTAAAATGCGTTTAAAAGACAATGAAAATAAATAACCCAAAGGCTGCATACTGCAAAATGCTAAATTCCTTCTAGAAAATACTGATCCATTTCTTCTCTACATAAGTGATGTGAATACTGTGGTGGTTTATGTCATACACTGTATAAATCAGGCAGTTATCTTCCATGACCATCATAAAATCTATTTTAAATTTAAGACAAACAGGCAGCAAATTCTTTGCATGTTGCAAGTGAGAGAGCAAGTAACATCATTTGAAGGGCTGAGAAGAAAAAGGAAAGCATTTTAAAATGAAAAATGGAACAGAAGCAAAACAGTGGAAGAAACTCCACCAAAATTAATTAATTAATTAATTAAAAAATAAAATATAACACTTCAGAGAATGGAAGTGTTGGCACAAAATAGACACAGGACATGAAGCAAAACCAGCAACTCCTGCTATTCTTTCCTTTGGCAAAATCCATACTGAAACCAGAGTGGAACTCCATCTTGATCATGCATATTTTATGAGCAAGAACAATTTACTGAGAAAAAGGACATACGTCCAAATACCAGGCTACCCCCTGTTCTCGTTAGACACGTGTTTTCAAATACTTGACAGGATACTCCGTGTCAAAATCAAGTTCTGTTTTTCTGTGAAACTTCTGAAAACTCAGTAAATAACATTTTTCTAAAAATCTCTACATTTTGATTTCAGTGACTCTCCCATCCAAAATTATCTTTCCAACCCATCTAATTCTATTCTTAGTATGTATATATTACACACTTACATGCAAAAGTAGTAATGTGTAATCCAGATAAATGTCCCCTTATTGGATGCAGTCTTGCAGGAATCAGTTTCTTCCAGGTAGTTTCCAATGAAGGAAAAAAACACAAAAAATCATAGAAATACCAGTCTTTGCAATCCAACAATCCATACCATGAATCTCCGCACATGGCTGTGGAGTTCACTAGAAGATGCATACTTCCATGACTATTGTGTTTCTTGGAAATGAGTTTACAGCTTCTACTGCATAGTGTACGTGAAAGGTGGTTTTATATGGAAAGGCCATAATGATTGTCATCACATAAAGCTTAAGTAAAAAGATGAGCACTTAAAACAGTAAGCACACCAGGTGCTAGACAAAGGCCAACGCAGACATTTGGTCCTGCACAAACAGCTGCTCACAAGATGGAGGCCACTCAAAACAACAGCAGGTCACAGCTAACCCTGATAGATTAGCGTTTATTTTCTTTATTACAAATTCAGAGCACAGTTTGACTGACATCTTTATGTGGCCATGCCAGCCTGAGCACAGTGCATACCCATCTGTAGTGAGTTGCTCCATCCTCCCCTTAACCTCTGCACTTCACAGCAGAGTAAGCATTTGTGTATCCAGGTGGTAAATTGGACCAGTTCCCTCATTCAAATCTCTTCTTTGTCGTTAGGTTATTATCAATCTGGATCAATGTTGCAGCTTAGTGTACTGTTCAGTATGACAAGTCATTGTGATGTGTAAGCGTGGGAAGAGAGGAAGGTGGAGATAGGGATTGCTTAATCCTGAACCCTACCTAAAAGAGGTCTGTGTGACCATTGTTTCAGTGATTGCAATACCGTCTACATGCAATGAGAATATAGATGGTCAGTGCAAAGGGCTGCAAAAACAACACAGAGACAGAGATTCTGACACCCAGGTTCACTGGGAACTTGTTGTCCAAGAAGTCTTCTATTGTTGCTTGTTTATACCATGTATAAACAGTACCTTGTGTAAGATGGTTCTGAATGTGTTGCAAAAGAATATATTCCTCACAGTTTCTGTCTAATGAAAACAGTTCTATCTGCTCTTGAATTCTGGCTACTAGGACAAAGTGGCAGAGTAGTCTGAGGTCTAATTAAATACTCCTGCTAGCAGGTACTCACACAGAAAAAGCAGCATAGCTTTCTGATTGGGTATAGGATTTTCATGAGGTTGCTGAAAGTCATCAGAAATCTCTCTGCTACTCTGAACTAAAAACACAAGTTAGAAAGGTGTTTGATGGAAAGGGGGGAGGGTTTAAGAAATCATGTAAAAATATACCTTCTGAGCAGAGAGATTTTGTTTGGTGCTTTTTTTTTTTGCCTTTTCTTTTTTTTCTTTCTTTTTTTTCCCTCCTAGTTGCAATCATAGTCATTGTACAAACAGTACTGATTTTCTAAGAAACCATGTAAGAAATCAAATGGCAATATCCAGTGCGACAGGACTAACACTAGTTTTAATAACATTTGTTTTTTTATTATGCAGCTAGTAGTATTGTATATATATTCATCAGAAACACTGATTTGTCTGTAGCTTTTTTAAAAAAATATGTTATACCATGTAAGCAAAGTACATTAGAGCAATCAGAACTCTTTCAAATTCAGCTGGCTTTAGAGTTGCAAAAGAATAATTTGTACTGTCAGCGCCTTCCCTGACAAGTTCCTCTCTAACATGGGAACCATGCTAAACTGGATTTTACTATGCAAATAATCACAAGCTTTATTTTTATTTATTTATTTATTTTTTTTTTTAATGGCCAAAACAAAATCTGTGATGTACTACAGCTTGGCCTAGAAACTGATGACTATCCTGGATTTCCTACCATAGGTTACTGTAAATAACAGAATTAAAATTTGGATTCCATGTCTCTGTGCCCTATAACTGCTCCTCAGTGCACCAGATCTGCCTCAGCTCTCCCCTTGTATTCCCATGCAAACCATTTCTGCAATACCACTGCACTTCCATGTAAATTCCACCATTATACTCCTTCCTGCGTTGCCCTGCCTGGGTTAGGCATGCAATTGTACTCACTGCCCACATAATGCTGGCCAGCTGCTTGCTGTCCAATATAGCAGACAAGAGTGAGTTTTCTATTCTTTTCCTTGTTTAGAAATTGATAGAAATGCTTTTATCAGCATAGCTCCCAATCTTCCCCAAGCTTGTTAGAGTACAGTTACACCAAGTTACTCTGACAGTCAGTGTGTCTGTAACGGTGAGTATATAAATCAAATAAAGTTTTAACAGGTCCATCCAGAAGTTTATTATAGCAAATTTGTACATCAGAGTGAAGTAAGCGGCAATACTTCAATACTTGGTTACTTGTATCTTACTTAATGGATTACTAAAAGCAATACATCACATCATGTGTTAGCATTGAAACATCTACAAAATAAGTAAAAATTATATTTCCAGTGTGTAGTGTCTTTTAAGAGATTAGTGAAATCAGATTGTATTTTTCAAGATCCTTAAAGAATTGACATTTGAGAACATTTTCTCAGGTATTGTATAACCAGAGTAAACTAAATGGAAAGCTAACACTAACTACAGCACAATAAATACAATTGCCAATAGATACAATTTAGAAACACACAGTAATTCATAGCTTGGAGATAAAAAACAGCTTCTCAGAGGGCTTTACTTAAAGAGAGAAGCAGCTCTATTCTGTGAAAAAATTTCTGAAATTGCTGTAAGTTCACAGACACAGAATGGCTGAGGTTGGAAAAGAGGCCCATCTGGTCCAAACCTCCTGCTCAGTCAGGGCCACCTAGAGCAGATTGCCCTGTGGCTTTTGAATATCTCCAAGGACGGAAACTCTGGTCAACCTGTGCTCACTCACCGTCACAGAAAAAAGAATTTATTATGTTGACAAAATCTCCTGTGTTTCAGGTTGTGCCCTTTGCTTCTTATTCTGACACTGAGCACCACTGGGAACAGCCTGGCTCCAACCTTTTCGCATGTTCCTTTCAGGTATTTGTACACTTTGATGAGATCCCCCCAAGCCTCCTTTTCTTCAGGCCGAACAGTCCCAATTCTCTCAGCATCTCCTCACAGGAAAGGTGCTCCAGTCCCTTCATCCCCTCAGTGACCCTTTGCTACACTTTCCACGTTGTGGGGAGCATGGACACTATTCCATTTGTGGCTTCACCAGTATTGAACAGAGTGGAAGGAACACCTCCATTCACCAGCTGGCAATACTTTGCCCTATGCAACCCTGGGTACCATTAGCTTTCTTTGCAGCAAGGACACATTGCTTGCTCATGTACAACTTGGAGTCCAACAGGACCCACAGGTTCTTTTCCACAAAACTGCTTTCAAGACAGTTAGCCCCAGTATGTATTGGTACACATCGTTGTTCCTGCCCAAGTGCAGGACTTCTCAATTCCCTTTGCTGAAATTCAGAAGGTTCCTGTCAGCCCGTTTCTACATCCTGTCCAGGGACCTCTGGATGGCAGCACAGCCTCCTGGCATATAAACCACTCCTCCCAATTTTGTGTCATCTGCAAACTTCCTAAGGGTGTACTCTGCCACATCATGCAGGTCATTAATGAAGGTGTTAAACAGCGTTGGATCCAGTATTGAACCCTACGGTAAACCACTAGTTTATGGCCTGCAACTAGGCTTTGTACCACTGATCTCTTTGTACCACTGACCCTCTGGGCCCAGCTGTTCAGCCAATTTTCAACCCAACTCACTGTCTGCTTATGCAGCCCATTCTCCATCAGCTTCTCTGTGAGGAAGTTATGGAAGACAGTGCTGCAAGTCTTGCTGAAGCCTAGGTAGCCAATATCCACTGCAGGCCTCCTGGCATCTTTGCTTGACTTCCTACTTCATGGGATGCACTGTTCTTGAGCCTGGAAGACATGATCCTTGAATATCAACTAGCATTCTTGGCTCACTCTTTGCTCTAGGGCCTCATCTTTTGGGACTCTTTCAAGCAGATAAATGAGCAGGAAAAGGTCTGCTCTCCACAAGTCTAGGCTTGTGATCTTTCTTTTTGCCCTTTTCCCCACTTTTAGGATTCTTCAAGGATGTCTTTGACCTCCCCATCCCCAACAAGCTCTTTCTTGTTTGTAAGTATGAGGTCCAGTAGAGAACCTCTCCTGCTTGGCTCCTCTATCACTTGTGACAGGAATTCACCATGAATGCTCTGCAGTAACCTCCTGGATTGCTTATGCCCTGTTGTGTTGTCCCTCCAGCAGATATTGAGGTGGTTAAAGTCCACCACAAGGATCAGGGCCTGTGAACATGATGCTGCTCCTAGCTGTCTGTAGAAGGCCTCATGTACTGTTTACCTGATCAAGTAGCCTATAGCTGACACTCTGGTTTGGTCTTTAATCCTCACCCATACACTCTCATTTGGCTCATCGTCCATCCCCAGGCAGAGCTCCATGCACTCCAGCTGCTATCTTATATAAAAGATATATCTTCCCCCACCTCATCTTCCCAACCTGTTCTTCCTAAAGAGACCACTTCCCTCCACTGCAGCTCTGTGGTCATAAAAACCAACTCACCACATCTACATGACAGCAACAAGTGCATGCAGACCTCTGCTTACCCACATTTATTCCCCAAGCTGCACACATCAGTGTGTGGGCACTTCAGAGAGGCACCTACGCATGCTGATTTCCCAGAAAGGATCCAGAGCTTTTTCACATAATGGTGCAACTATTTTGTTGTTTTTGTCTTTCCCTTGATTCACATCACTCTAGACCATTTTCTTGTGATTCTCTCCATTACACATCACTCCTAACTGAAACCCCTAATTACCAGGTAAGCCATCCTGATAGCAGAGAGACTTTTGCTCCACTTAATCCCATCTCTCCTGAGCAGATATTGATGATCAGCCAGGGTCCCATGGCCATAGGAGACAAAATCCTGCTGCTGACACCAGCTGCACAACCAACACAACTTGGTTTCTTCCTTCCAAACCACAGAAATATGCCCTGAATATAAGAAATGCTAATGGTTTATGACTTTTTAAAGAATATCTACAAATTGCCTAAAGTCAGCTTTTTAAAATTCTATTTTAAGTGATACTATATATACACGTATTTTACTGTGTAGTATGTAATGCTTCCCACAATAATAGAAATAATATGCTTGTCCTGCTTAAAAGAACAAATTTCTTAAAAGAACAGGTACTCACCTTATGCAATACCATTTCAGACTCAGACAGTTTGTTACCTTTGACAAATTTGTCAGATCTGAGTCAAAATTGCCAGGGAATTCACAAGCTATTGAAAGTATGCGAGTACAGGCACAAAAGGCCCACCATGTATATTGTTCTATTAAGAAAAAACAGGGTTAAATATTCATGACCCTATCCTTACCCTAGGTAATATAAGATTTATGGACCCAAAAATATCTGACAGCCTTTACAGACTGATCTCATCTACACCATAATCTTAATCTTCTCAACACTGTCAGAGGTGGTACTGCACCACTGGACTAATATGAGTGAGACTAGGCTTGGGTTCTGTATTTTCATGAAGTCACTGAGTTATTTGAATGCATTATTTCCACTACAAAAACATTAGTACTTGAATTCAAGTTTCTCTATGATGTTTTAAAGGTGTCCTTTCCTAAGTCTGAAGATAACCTCCTGTAAGTAACATTTTGCAGTGTTTTTGTTCATGATGTTTTTGCCGTGGGAACACCATGACCAGTTACATCCTCATCCCATGCTGCAGGCTGAGATGCTTTACCACCTGGAGTGAATTTTAAGTGTCAGCTATGCTGTACAGGTGGTAGTGATATTTTTTGACAAAGTGAAAAAAGCAGCTGTAATAATAATAATAATAATAATAATAATAATAATAATAAAACAATTGTAGCAGTGACAATCTATTAAGTATGTATGCTTGCTGAGAACCAAAACTACATTCAGAATTGCTAGTGCCCTCTTCAATTTTCTGAGAAGGAAATTGTTGTAAATTAGCAAGCCAGACAGTTTAGCAGAGACATTCAACTTGTAACGAAGTCAAGCAAATGCACCACAGCAAAACTCACAGAATCTAAGGGGATAACCTTACCATAAGTACCAGCTAAAGGTGACTTTTTGGTGTATCCCTTGGAATTATATGGCAGCCCATGGCATCGTGTCTCTGCTTAGTCCACTTTTTTATGGCCTGCTGCCCTCTCTAGGAAATAGATGTTCAGACATTTTCTGCTCCTCGGTGTCACTTGAAACAAGGACCTTACCTGAAGCTTGCTTGCTGAAGTCAACAGGAGGCTTTCCATTAACCTTGCAGTGCTACAAGGCAGGCTTTAAGGCTCTTATTTTAGCACCTGCCTAATTATAAGCACATGAACATTGTAACTGTGCCAACGTGACCACCCTTGTGCCCAAAATCATAATAAATCAAGACCCAAGCGAAGAGCCTCAAACATTGCAGTTATAATAATAATGGGGCAAAAAAAGTCAGAAAAGATATTCCAGTCTAATCTATTAAATCTATTAAATGTACAACATTTACTAGTCTTAAAGAAAAAAAGTGAACACTCTTGCTTATATATCTAAATACATTGCAGACAATGAGAAGCTTGTAGGCAATCGTGAAGGCCATAAGTAAGAAGACAAGTTACGTTACCCGTTGTTTCCTAGTAACTAGCTGTCTCTAGAGGCTGGTCACCAACAGGGAACACTAGATACATGGACTCAGCTGACATTTAAATTATGTGAATTAAAACTGCAGCCCCCTTCCCTCCCTTAAAAAAAAAGGTGAATAACAGCATGCAACAAATTCATTTTCTACTTTTCCACCCCCTGAAACATCATCACATTGCCAGTCACATTCCTGCAAATCCTGCATAGCCTTTCACCCATATGCTCAAGCACACATAGAACAGGATCTTGCAAGAATATCTTTTTACAGAGGGCTTTTATTAAGAAACAATATAAATAGCATAATAAAAATGACATAGCTTGTGGGGGAAAAAAAAAAAAAAAAAAAGATTGCAGAGTGAAAAACAGCAGCACAATATCAGTAGTAACATAAACCAAGAAAGACAAGGAGAGCTTTGATCAGGTTACTTCTCCTGCCATAAACAAATGTTCTCCATTTTATGCAGAAGTGAAGGAAAATGGACCCATGTGCTGTGGGTGGGTGCGATGAAAAGCTGTTCTTTTTTGATTGTGCCAAAAACATTTTGTTTCCTTCATCTAAAAAAAAAAAGATCTAGATTAATCTAAGATGAAGAATCTTAAAATACATTTTCAGAGTCATTTGTAAAGCTCCATATCCCTTTTTTTGTAGACAGAGGCGGAGAACCTATTAATCTTACATGACCTTTTGACCACTATTTTGCCTTGAAAACATTTACATATCCATCTATTAACTCTGAATATAAATATATGTTTGAGTCTACCTTTAAATCTTTTTTGTATATATCTGAGAGAATGCATCAAGGCTTCATCTAGACCTGTTGTTTTTTTACTCTTTTTTAAACTATCTATTTCCTTGTATATATGAAAGTTAGTGTAATTTTTGTCAAGTTATTTAACTGTGGGAGCCTCCTCAGTGCAGTTTTCTCAAAAACCTCTGCCTCTGGTGCAAGTTTCTTGTGACAAAGCCTAATCTATGTTAGGAAACCAGATCACCAACCCATATCTTTGGGAACCATGAGACAGAACTCAGTGCTGTCAGCTTTGCTGTAATGAGCAGGATATCCTATATGGACATAATTCCAACCTACACAGGTTTTGCAAATTATAGAATTATATGGAGTACAAATTATGAGAAACTTGCCTACAAGAAACTTGCTAAAAGAATTTTAGAGGAAGAAAATGTTTGAAACTTAGTTCATGCTTGAAGCAATGTCCTTTACCGTATGCTTGGCACTTTACGTATGCTTGGGCATTTTACGAAACCAGAGCACAAATTCCTGGGACTTCCTCAGAAAGCACCTTCTAAGGGTGTGAGGTATGAGCTGGCATGAGGAATACCATGGAGCGTGGAGGAAGGGAGGCAATATTCACTAGTCTCATGTTGGTCCTGGAAGCTGTCTGTCCCTCAGCTGTCTGTATGGGTAACAGAGAGAAAGACATTTTGGTAGCAGCATAGCACCGGTTAGAGCAGATGTGTCTGCCCTTGAGTAGCCACTGAAGGAAGCTAGGAAAACTACCATCCTCCAGCTAAAGCTAGTCTTTGTGAATGCTCTCCTTAATCTTAAAAATATCACCTTCAATTAGACCATTAGCACGGTTTAGCATTGGCAGAAATACTGTATAAGCGTTATTTTGCGCCACAGGCAAATTCAAGTATAAGAGACTAAAGCTGGTCATATGTTTTCACTCTCTTAGGTGTAATCCTCAAACATTTGATATTCTCCAAAACAGGAACGGAAGAAAATAATTTAATTTCATATCAACAGTAGTAACAACTCAGGGAGGCAAATACCACATTTTAAATAACACAGGAATTAAGACAACATGGTAGAGCCTGGATACGTATACATCCTTCAGCTGAAGTTTGTCAGCAAATCTTATTGTTTAGTTATAGTTATTATTTCTCCACTCTTTCTCCGCAACTGAAACAGTTAAACCTGTTGCAGACAGAAGCATTATTTAAGTTCACTCTTCCTACTGTAATTTATGCTTTAAAAATAAAAACAGAAAAAATACAATTTCCTTAATGTCTTCATTCTCTATGTATTGATTAAATTCCTTAATGAAGAATCTAGGAAGAGTTGAACCAAAGCCTCAAATTGAAGTATTGACAGGCACTGGACTACAGAAAGAAAAAAAAAAAAAAGAAAAAAAAAAAAAAAAGAGAGAGAGAGAGAAATTGCCAAGAAAAACCATATGCCACTAATTCACTAATTTATTTCTGTATTAATCTGAAATCCAAAAAAGAATGTGAATGCCAACAGTTCACTGTTATTCAGTAGAGTGCTTAGGCAAATGATTACCTTTAAGCGAATTCTCCGGTTTCACTGATCTCAGTACCTAAAGTAAGAATCAGAATTGGATGAAGAGGGCTGGATTTACACGTATGCTGATTTGCAGTCTGAGTATAAATCAGTATCAAATTTTGCCTTAGAGAGACATTAATAATAGCTGGTACAGTATTGCAAGACAGCAGAGTCAGGAAAAATGAACCCTTAGCCCTCCACACCTTCATCAGAGATGAAACGCAGTCAGAATCAGCTCAAGTGACCTGAGGGTCCAGTCACATTAATTCCTTTTCTTGGTTTAGAACTGATTTTTAAAAGAGGTGGGAGGAAAAAAAAAATAGGGACAGGGACTGATTTTTCACATCCATCTTTTTCCTAGCCCACCAAAAGCAGATATTAATGTAAATTATTCACCTCTTCCTATTGCTTTTTTTTTTTTTAAATAAAAAAATGAAAATATGAAACCTGTGGATTACTGTACATAGTGACAATGACATGCGCAAGAGATATATTGGAAAAAAGGGAATATGGGAATACAGCAGTGTTTATTAGGAATGACATACACAATGCTGGTGTTATGATTATGCAGAAGACTCAAATGTCTGTGGCAGACAAAAGGGAAGTGTAAGATGATAAAATAACAGGCAAATGAAGCAGATATTAATGTTTATTAATCAGTTACATTTGTCATTTAAGGCTGTAGATTTGCCATGAAATGTATTGCACACAAATAGTGAGATACATTATAGATCCCTCACCATGTTTTTCTGTCAGTAAAATTTTTCTTCCAGTCTGAAAGAAGAAGAGAGATCTTCAGGTTTTGGGGACAGGACTCAGTATGTGCTGAAGTGTGGAGAGTTTGACAAAACAGCACATGGAAGGAAAAAATACCAAACCGTAATGACTGAGAAACGTGAAGCGCAACAGCTCACCCTATAATGAAATTTAATAGAGGATGAGAAGCCATGCTGGAGATTTGAAAGTGAAAAAGAGGATTCGTGTTGTAGCCAGGTGTCAGTAGGAGAAAGTCTCCAGTGGTTTTGAGGACTCTGGTGTCGTCATACAACCAAAGACAAAAATACTGCTCTCAGTAGATGTCATGTACACCCTGCAGATGTCAGGTCAGCACCTCAGAGAGACTACTTTTATCCTTGTCTTCATAAAAACTTCTTCTGAATAGTGATGACTTTGCTTCTGAAATTCTGCAAATGCCTTTTCCTGCTGAGACTGTCTGCACAGTGCCCATGGCCTGTGCTATTCGAGTGACCACGCATGGACTGCGTCTTTTGCAGCACCTCAGGAAGGCAGAGTGCTTCTTGCAGGGCCGTGAGGAAGCACAGAAAAGAGGCCTGATCCTAGGACAGCAGTGCAGCTGAAAAATGGCTTCTGAGCTGAGCACAGACCAGCCAAAGGCATGCTTGAACTTGCACATGCTGGCACAGCCTCAGCTTGTTTATTGGGCACTGGAAAGTTAAAAAAAATAAAACTAAACACACTCTCAGGAGATATAGCATGAGAAGGCATCAGATGGGCGCTATGATTTGAGACCATAGCTCAAGCAGGAGGAAGGTTGACACAGGGGTAATTGTGCTGCTATCCCACTGCAGGCCCGTAAATCTCAGGACACACCACTTCTAGGTCTCTGTACACCAGCACTCTAAAGTCATGCCAACACCTACCCCATGCAAACATCTTCTTCAGCCCAATCAAACGTTTCCAACCAACTAGCTGGTAACTTTCTCAAAATTGTTCTGTTGTCTTCTCCCACCGGTTTGGAAGAAAGCGATACTCATCCCCCCACCCCGATAGGTATAACAATAATAAAAAAAAAATGCACGGTGATTTTTTTTTTTCCCCCAATAAGAAAAACCTACTGTGACGTTCTTAATAGAAACACATAGCCAGTTTTCTGAATTGTATCTCTTTGTGAAAATACACACCCCTTTGCATAATAAAATGACTATAAAATGACGGGAATAATTCCAGGAGCCTCTTGTCAAATTATCAGCAACACACTCCACAGAAAACCACATAGAAAGGGGAAATCTCATAAAATACAAAAGGGCAAAGCTCTGAAAGAAAGTTCTGTCTTATAATTCATTTTATACATTCCCTCTCTGTTTTCAACTACAGAAGCCTCCTTTTTTAATTAAATTATCTGTCAGTAAAGAAATACATGGAATTATAATACACAAGAAGACATTGCTACTTCAATATTCTACACTATTTATAAGACTGCACAAGGCACAATTTTTGACTTTTAAATACTGGCAAACCAAATAATTTTCATTTCTTAGGCATTTATCCATGTCAAATTTAGAACATATTAAATTCACCATCACATCCTGGGATCTTTTTGTTCAGAGACATATCAGATCTGAGTCCCATTTATGCTACATTTACATTTATATCCATTTTAAAGACCCTCTTCTCTGCCAGAATGGTTTAAAACGACCTTGCTAAATAAAAATAGGGACTAAATTGTATTTTAAAAAGCTGATTATTCAAAAAGGCATTGATTATATTGCAAAGTGCACTGTATGATGCAGAACCTCAGCTGACTGAAATTTTTATAGTTTCATGTACAGCAGTCAAGTTATGCAGGTTTCCCTCAGCTGGGGATCTAGTCACATATATTTTGTGTAATTAGAGGTTATATATTTTAAGCAATAACACACAGAGCTCTATTGTGTACATCTGGCAAATATTTCTGCACTTCAGTCAACTGTGGAAACTGAGTTCAGAAGCTAAACATACCGATTGCAACCACACTATGTCCTCCTTTTAAATTTTGCAGATTTTGATTAAGCCATCCATCGTCTTGGAGAAAATCCAGGCTTATAACGTTGCATCTGAACACAGAACATTATGAGGCTATACATAATTTATATAGATCAGCACTAATTATTATGAAAAGATTCAGGTAGCTAGAGCCATATATATATGTATATATATTTAATCCTGGATTTTTAATATCACCTGCAAGGATGGAATTGCACCTTGTACAGAAAGCAAACATTCCCATCTCCCTTCAGATTTCTGACATATACAGGACATAAGGAGACTTTCAGGGTTCATAAGCTCGGGACTGACAGGAAATTTCATCCCAGCCTTCTGGAGACAGCAGATGAAAATGCAGTTGGCTTTTTTGTTGTGTTGTTTTTTTATTTTTATTTTTTACTTTTTTAATTAAAAAGCCCGCATTGTTAAAGTCAGCCATAATCATTTGGGATTAAAGACTCATTTGTGCTTTCATTTGCTGTGGTGAAAATCAGAATTATCCCATTGTGCTCTGTAGAGTTACTCTAGGTTTTTATTCTTGTAAATGAGAACAGAATTTCTCTCCTAATCCTGTCTTTGAACCTCAGTGATTACAGCCCAAATTGCCCCTGTGAATGAGACAAATGCATGTCCCCATTTACCATATTATACAGGTTTCTCAGAATCATTTTCTGCATGCCTCTACTGATTTTACAGGATTTTAGCATTGATCAAAAGCCAGATTAAAAAATAAATAAATAAAAGAACAACTCTTCAGATCAAAAAGTCCTAATTTCAAGCTGGGATGGGTGTGCTCTGTAGTGACAGTCTCCCTGTGGCTCATGTAATTTTATAATTTCTAATGATCTTAGATGGACACTCCCAAAAACTACTTCCTTAAATAAAAATCAATAAATATATCTTTGAGCTAAAGTGCGTAACTGTACAAAGAAAACAGAACAAAAGACAGCTGATGAAAACCATAGGTAGTAGCAGGTTCAACTACATCATATAATGAGATTCAGATATAACTGCTGTGAACATTAAAGCAGCAAAAGGGGCAAAAATGCACAGCGTATAATTTCAGAGTGACAACAATCCCAGTTCCTTGGAAAAAGAAGAAAAGCATTACCCATTTTGCAATTGTTACATAGTTGTGCTTGTCCTTGGACATATTTCACCTGTGATCACGCTTTCAGAGGTTTGGTGTAGAATTATGACTTTTTTTTTATATTTTGTCATTATCATCACTATTTATTTTTTTAAATGCGACTGGGCTTGCCTGCTTTAGAGAGGTTTTTGAAACATCTGTGTGCATGGTGGACATGGCTATGGTCTCATAATCCTCCTCACGGGAGCGGAAGTGGCAGAAGTGGAATAAAAACTGCAGGTCCCTCTGGAAGTTCTTGTTGAGAAACCCATAGAAGATGGGGTTCACACAGGTGGAGATCATGGCGGTGAGGTGGCAGATGAGGAACAAGAGGTTGTGGCTGCAGGTAGCAACGGGCAGAATTTCATGGTTCCAATCAAACACGATATTGAAGATGGTCAGAGGCAGCCAGCAAACGGCAAAGGCAACCACTATTGAGATCAGCATAATGTTGATCCTTTTGGTTTCAGAGGATCTGTATTTATTGTCTCTCATCTTGTCCATCATGTTGTTCCTTTTTTTTAATCGTATGTATATCTGCAGGAAATTCAACAAAGAGAAACATATGGGATAATTTAACCTACAGCTGTAATCTTTGCAAGGATAAACAAACATCAGACAAAAAGAAGGACATATCACAGAGGGGGGTCTCTCTTACCTTTAAGTAGCAAATAAATATAAAACAAAGTGGTCCAAAGTACTGAATCACCAATAGAGTCGTGGTGTAAGAAAGCCGGGCAGTGTCCAAGGGGAAGAGGTCCAAACACACATATTTGTCCTTATATTCATCAAATGTTATGTTTCTGAAGGGTTCATCTGTTAGCACGTGGTAGATCAGGAAAGGCAAGGAGGAAGCCGTGGCTAAAATCCATATGGCAGCAATCCCCATGTAGGCATGCCTGTTGTTTGGCCTCCAGCCTCGGGGGTTGATGATCAGCTGGTGGCGCTCAATGGCAATGAGGACTAGAGAAAAGACCGAGACGGTGATTGAGGCACATTGCACGAAGGGGTTCAATTTGCACATGGCCTCCCCAAAAATCCAGTGGTCCATTAAGGTATACACAAAGGTAAAGGGAAGACACATGATGGTCACTAGAAGATCAGAGAAGGACAGGTTGACAATGAGGATGTTAGTAACATTGCGCATTTCTTTTTGTTTTAAAATAATGACAATCAGGGCCAGATTCCCAGAGACTCCCAGAATTATCACAGTCCCATAAGCCAAGGCCAAGGTGAAGACCATGGCCAAAGGCACGTGGCAATCTTCATCCTCAAACTGTAAGATCTGCGAGTTCTTCTCTGAAAAATTCAGGTAGCTGGAACTATTTCCCAGGGAGCCGAGAACTGAAGCATTCATGTTGTTTCCAACTTGCCGTATAATATTCCCAGCTGCCACAGGTCTCATCCAAACCTCTCACGATGTTTGAAAAGTGCCCGTCAGCCCACGAGGAGACCCTTGGTGCCACATCTCTCTCGCAGGACCTGGGGGGAAAAAGGAGGACCAGTCACCCCCCCGGCATATACGCTGCCCCAGCATCCGAAAACCCCAGGGTGACCCCCACCCCCCAGCTGCCACCATCCTGAGCCCCATAGCACCACTTCTCCGTGGGGCCATGGAGAGGAGCAGGGAGGTCCCTGAGGTGGGCGGTAGTCACAGCCTCCTGTCCTAAGCAGGATCAGGGGCAGAGGACCAGGGAAAGAAAGGAGGCAAGTCAAAATGTGAGTCTGCCATCTGGGACCACAGCCCTTCCCAATACTGCCTCGCTAGCACAAGTTACATGAAATAAGAAGGTGAGAATCAAATTCAGTCTTACAGCAGCGTAACCTGTGTTTGATGTTTTAGGTCTCCTTCTTACAAGTTTTATTTGTGAAGACCTGCTTCCTCAGGCTGCTCTAAGTGCAATTATACCCAGCCACAGCATAACAGGGGGGAAAACCACACCTGAGGGGTGGAAAAATCACGACACAAACTGCTGCATTCTTTTTCACCTAATGCATACAGTGGATGCTGAGTGGACGGGCGCCCACAGCAGCACTGGCGCTGAGTCAAAGGCAAATCAGGAGCTCTGAACACCTTAATCTCAGCTAGCAGGATTGCACAGTGAAGGAAGAACAATACAAAATGAAAGGGGAAAAAAAAAAAAAAAAAGCCAGCAAAAAATAAGCACTGCAGAGCACACATCCGTGCAATATAAATAGGCATGGATAAATAAGCACTGCTTTGCAAGGCCTTCAGTATTAAAATCAGAGAAACTTGGGTATATGTGTTCGGGAGAAAAAAAAAAAAAAAAGAAAAAGAAATAACCTTACACACCTGTACTCCAACTCACTGTTAACAGCAACCACCCTGAATCTGGAAGTTTGCCTCTGCCCCCTTCCCCATAAGCTAAATTTGTTGCTCATGTAACCCTAGGTTATGGTAATGAAAAGAAAGTGATGCCACTTAAAATTCACACAAGTGGGTTCTAAACCCAGCTCCATATGGCACTTGTCACAAAAGCTGCAAAAACATAGCACACAGAACTGTACTTCATTAAAAGTTACCCAGAACGGGTGTGTTTGGGTCCTAAATGATATCTGGTATAAATCCTGGTGCCATCTAAGTCCCCTCTACCTGTTCCAGGTGGCAGACACCCTTTCAGCCAGCCCCGTGCTGGGCTTGCAGCTCCAGCTCCTCCTGAGGGTCAGCAAAAAGATGACCCTGCCATCGTGATGTCTTGTCACCGGTGCCCCAGGCTCACCTCAGACGGATTTGCAGGCTGTCTCTAATCACCACATGGCTTTGTAGAACCGTGACAGGCGACGCAGCCTGCCTCCGAGTGACATCTTACTGACAGAGTTAACATCAGCGGCTTCAGAGGAACGGCATCTCTGCCTGAGGTTTGGTTACTCTGATTTGCAAGCTACCTAGGCATGCACCTGAGCATTATTTCTCAGACCTGATGCCTCTGCTAACTAAATTTACCAGGTCTCCCCATCCCACATAGTCTGCTTGAGGGCCCAATAAAGAAAAAGCCTCCCAAAGGGCTTCCTGAAGCGTTGCTTCAGCCAGAGCCTGAGGTAGGTGCTCTAACCAAAGGACAAGCATGCAGGTGATGTGGAGTCAGAACTCCTTAATTTCCAACAGGTATGATTTTACCCCAGCCTGAAAACCAACATCTGGATTTAATTATTCCCCTGCCACCTGTACTGTGCAAGGTGGACGGTCCAGCCTGGGACACGATGGGACAAATGGCAGAAGCAGGACAGGTGAGGGAACAAGTAGAGAACTGGCCAGATTCTCTCACCAGCTCATTGCCCTCAGCACAGGGGCAGGCCTTGGTTCCAGGCTCTTGTTTTTAATTCTCCTTAGCCAATCTTTGTTCTTGCTTATTTATTAAATAACAAATTCAAACACAGAAAATGCCACTGCTCCTCACCTTGCTGCTCTCCACAGCTGAGACCCAGCCTAGGACCACGGCCGGGAAACAGCTCACAAACACAGCCCTGGCAGCAAGCAGTCCTCCATCCCTCCCTGTCCACCTCTCCCAAAGGGACCAGACAGCAGGAAGGGTGAAGTCACCTCTCCTGGCCCACTGTGCTGTCCCCTGTCTCCCACCCCACTGGCTCCCCGTCTAGCAGGGACTTTCCTCCCCATCCCAGCAGCTGGCATGGGCCGGGGGCAGCCCACAGCTCTGCAGATCCCTCTGGGTGGCTGCACAGTCTCCCCCACACCACACACTGCTCCGACTCTCCGGAAGGATTTTAGTCAAAAGTTTAGCACCAACGGATGGAAAGGGAGAAATAAGGTGGTGTGAGTCGACCAGCAGCAGGCTGCAAAAACTCCTGGAGCTCTTTGAAAGAAAGGACTAAATGCTGTCAGCCCAAGCCCATGGTCCACCCGGCCAGGTCCCACCTGGCACCTGGGGCTTTGTCACCTGCATGTAGCAGAGCCAGCACCACCAGCCCAAGCAGCACCGGGAGCAACCCCAGGGGAAACTCACCTTGCAGCTCTCTGCCTGCCTTTGGTCTTCTCTGGGGCTGTCTGAGGAGCAGGGAGAGGGGAAGGATCCTGTGATATTCCTCCAGCTGAGATCCCAAAGCTGGGTGAGGAAGACTGGAGACTCCCCCTTAAAGCCGAACTCCACCTTATCCCAGCATCACATGATGGATGGTGCTCTGCTGAGCGGATCCTGGAAATCTCACTGCAAGCACATCACCTTTAAATTACACATCTGGGGGTGGGTTGCCTAGTAATTCCGAAATAAATGCAATTAAATATTGAAACAAAAGAGGAGGGGAAAGAGCTCAGCGAAAAGCTCAGGGAGGGAGACAGTTTCCAGTTGCTGCCTGGCAGTTTCAGCGTTTTGTTTGCAAGTTATTGCCACCTCGTGGCCAAAGCTAGGACGGAACGGGAAGCTTTTTGGGGAAAGGGAGCTAGGAACCGGCTTCAGGTCCGAAGAGCAACTTCACAAAGTTTGTAAACCAGCACAGCCAGCTCCTGGTCTTCATTTTGCACGAAGGGAGATGGATGGATTGAGGAGAACTGTCAAGTTGCCACCATTGCTATTTTTTTTTTTTCCAGTTAGATGCAATATAAAACTCTTCTAAAACCCAAACGTCAATAACGTTTCAAACCTCATGAAAATTCAGCTGTTGCTCTGGCCCTCTTGCAGGGCCATTCGTCCCACCCATGGGGTTCATACACAGCAGGGGAATATCCAAAGGGGTTGGAAGGAAAATGGGACCCTGGCAGCAGAGAGCAAAGCTCCTTAGTGGATGCAGGGCTGGAAAGTCAGCGACTGCAGCTTTGGCTAGCTCTGTTGCTGCTTTTACAAACTGCAGTTTCCATCAACCAGACTTTTATATGCAGCTGGCTTGAACAGCTCTGCAAACTACCAGCAGCTGTAGGAGGTTAGTTTACTGCTTATGGGGCAACTTCATAAAAAGCAAATAATGATTTTATTTGCCATTCGCTCTTTTGATAATCGTGAAATACATTGCTCTCACACACAAGAGGCACTTCTGCAGAAGATCTATTTTAATATGCATTAAAAAATAAAAAGCAAAAAAGTCAACCAACCACCATCAACAACAAACAAGAACAACAGGGAGTTTGGAAGCTAGTACAGAAGTCTGAGAAAAGGTACCCAGATCGACTCAGGTTTATTGAACAGCACCTGAAAAATGTCTCCCTGCAGGCTGTATTAGGATTTTGCAGCTCATGTAAAGCAGAAGTGCCCTGACTCTTCCAAGGATCCAGATTAATTTTTCAAGTGCAAGGAGTTCCAGTTACAATACCTCTGTTATAGGACAATGCTCTGTTATGTTGTGGATAGCTCTCAAGCAAGTATCTGTGTTAATTATAGCTAAGAAAAAATAGTTACATGCAATAAATGATTGTAACATGTTTTGCAGAATAAGCCTCATGGGAAGGTTTGTTCGTGTTCCTCCTGTATTTCCAGGCATTCAGCTCACCTGCATCTAACCTGCAGCCCTCGACGTGAGGAAGGAAAGTGCAGGCATACCTCAGGGCTGCTCTGAACATAGCTGTAAATTAGCTTTGCTTGACTCTGCTGACATTTACCACCAGCAGCCAGGAGATAAGTGCAGGCCTCTTGAGAACTTCAGTTATGTGTGGATCGTTAGCATGCACCAGAATCCGTCTGAGCAGAGCAAAGGTGGATGTGCTTAGGCAGAAAACCCAAAAAACTAAGCTAGTGATGAGGATCCCATAAAAAACATATTTAATGCTAAACTGGTAACAGTTCAGGACATGTACAAACGAGGACGCTCATTGTTATGGGTGTGGAACAATCCAAGGTATTACTGATTGCCCTGCAGTCTCCTGCTTGGGGAGGAGCAGGTAGAAGAGTTAGGAGTGAAGGAGTGAAATTAAGTCTGGGAGGAAGGGAGAATGGGGCAGGTTTCTGTAGTTTTGACTTTATTTCCCAGTATACTACTCTAATTGGTAATAAATTAATTTAATCTTCACCAAGCCAAGTCTGTTTTGCCCATGATGGTAATTGATAAGTGATGTCCCCGTCTTTATCTCAGCCCATGACCTTTTCCATCTTGCTTTTTCTCCTTCTGTCCTATGGAGAAACAGGAGTAAGAGAATGGTGTGGTAGGGCCTGGTAAGGTAAACCCACCACACAGGCATTACATTTGGTGTCCTAGCAAAATCCAAACAGAGAAATGACATTGTGCCCACCAGAGAAAAGTTTCTGGCAGGTAAGATCTTTTTTCCTCCATTTTGTCATTAATCATTAGAAATCTCCATTTCGTCAGTAAATGAAGTGATTCATAATGTTTTGTCATAGTGGTCAGTCTACACAAGAATTTCATACATCATATAAACATAGGAAGCAAGCCACACAATACTTTTTTATACCATATAAAAATAATTATTACCTAAAAGACACAGAAGATAGACCTTACACGTCACAAACTCAGTGACCTGAACTCACAGTTATAGCAACAATCATTCATGGAGTTATTCATGCTGCAGGTGGGTGCTTGAAACAGAGCAGGGGAGCAATAGAAAGGGCTGTGCGAGTCTTCCAAACGTATATAGTATATGTGTATGTGTATATATCTATCTATATATATAAGTACATGCTATAACAGTCTTACAACAGACCTCCTGCTCTGCCATACTTGCTTTCTGTGCTGTATGCTCACCTCAGAAGACTGAATCTGTAGGAACTATGCCAATCTTCTCCAAAGAATTTCACATATATGGGAACAATAAAACACACTGATACATAATCACTCTAAAACACAGAAACATGCTCTTATCAAAGGTTTTTCATTAGATATATATATAAAATGCATGTTGTGCACTAAAAGCTGCATAGCATCAGGTAAGTTCTGAAGGAAACTCCGGTTTTAGCAGTTCTCAGCCATTCTGTGCATCTTGTCTCAGCACGCAGCTGACTGTCTCCAACTGGAGCACCAAGTTCACAAAGATGTCAAATAATTCCTCAGTAACTCTTATTCTATTGCCAATTGTTGTCAGGATGTGAGAACACTGGAGTAGCAAGATAGGCACCGTGTAGGAGATTATCCTCTTCCTTGGAGCACATTATTTCAGTGCATCACAGGCACCCCAGGCTGGAGGACTGATGGTGTGTGTTTGTGTGAAGACGTGACACTGCAAAAAGAGAAGTACAATGAAAAGAAGACAATCATCTTAACTAAGGAAATAGAACAGCATGAGTAAAAGAACACAGAATTTCTTTGAAGTAATAGGACAAAGAAAGGAACAAGACGTTTTGCAGAAACACATGGAAAAAACATGCCAAGAGATCAACCCATTAAAATGCTTTCTCACTGTAACTCTCAAATCCATAAAAGATATCATAAAACAAGGCTGTCACTTTCACTACAATGTATTGTCATGCATTAAGCTAACACAATCCCTCTCTAAAACTTAATATCCACAGAGTAAAAGAACACCTTGAGAGTTGTTTGTGGTTTTTACTGTATATAAAACAAACTGAAGTTGCCACTATTTTGAGTGGAAACACTGATGGTTTGTGGTTGTTGCTTTTTGTATTATTTATTTATTTTTATTGCTTTCATTTCCTAGTAAGGAACTGCAGTACCACTGAAAAGCTTTCATTTCATGTTACACTATTCACAGATAAGGGAACTTTTGGTCCTTGGGGCAAGAGC
The DNA here is from genome assembly GCF_965140915.1 of Aythya marila. Lineage (NCBI taxonomy): Eukaryota > Metazoa > Chordata > Aves > Anseriformes > Anatidae > Aythya > Aythya marila. The sequence continues at coordinate 28,257,819 of NC_139045.1, read as the reverse complement.
CTGTCATCAGTAGACTAAATAGACATTTTACTGTTGAGTACAATAAGAACAGCAGCAAATTCTCTGGCTAACAGCATGTTTATTCTGCAATGACTGCAACTGACACCAAACATAACAACACTTCACTTGAAGGCTGGTGTCACAAATGCAAAGAAGCTGTGTGAATAATTATGTGGTTAATCTCCACTGAGTGTCTTGCTGCTGCAGCTCCACTTTCAATAATAAACTCAAACTAACTAGTATAAAGCTACCCCAAAAATATGCAATGCTACTTAAAGACAGCTTGAGATGTTACCTGGCTAAAATCCTAAGTCATGTTTTCTGCTATGGCTATCCTGCTTTCTGTGCATTCAGGGACCGAACTCACATACACTCAAACACAAGCTCCCATCTGCCTTCAAATGAAGCAGAAATAGGCCCTTACATGATGATCCAGAAGTGACATCAATATTCAATGCATACAACACCAGCCAACAAACGTGACAATGCCTGTTAGGCAACAAAAATGCTCGTCCTTAGAAGTATTTTACTAGTTAACCATCAGATGTCTTGTCTCATTACAAAGACATCTCAAGCATTGCAACCTTTTCAGCAGTCCATGGCTCACTGCCTTCACACCCAGCTGCTTTACACAAGGTAATAACCTGTGGAAGGGACAGGCCAAACATGTATCCACAGAAGCAAAACACAGCCAGTATTTTTAATTGCATTTTTTACATGTGTGGGATGATCAGCTGTGTGGACATGTGGGGAAAATTTTAACCAACAAGAATGCATTATATGCATCTCACAAAATACCTCAAATTCTGCAGTAGTTACATCCTACTATTTTGGGTTGTCTTGTTGATGGATAGGGGTTCTATCAGTAGCAAACTTTAAAATAACATCAGACTGTGACTCATGGCGAGCTTCGATTGAGGGCAACAACTGCATGCTGTGGAATTTGGTTGTTCAGTGGCTTACAACTTGCTATTTCAGTGGCATTCATCGGTTATCGCTGACTTCAGATAGAGCTTAGATTCTTCATTCTTTCACAGTTAGCCTTTAGAAGCTAAATTCTCAAATATATTGGGATAATACTCCCAAAAGAAAGATATCTTTGGGAATGAGGTTAGAAACATGCCACAGTTCATTTGTATTTCTATAACAGCAGAGTTCTGTCCTGCATTTTCTTTTGTGTCCTTCTGAATCAGAAATCTCATTTTTCTTCCCCAGCTCCTTCAGAGCAGCTATCTTTCATTGTCACCATCTCTCACTTCCTCAAGGACTCCTCCATGGTTTCAACAACCCCATGAAGGCTGGTTTCTAGGGAACTTGTGCTATTATCTGTTGCCAGTCCTCTAATGTCAGTACGTTTCCTATCTGTAGATCACCTATTTTATTATTCAGTAGTATTACTGGTAATTCAGAGGTTCACAACCACTGAAAAGGAAAAATATGCTAATGGTCTGAATAGTAATTGCCTCTCATGGACACAAGTATTAGCAGTGAATTGTCCAAATACAGCTGAGAGGAAGAATCTGGTGTTATTTACAGGTCCAGGGCTAAAGGAGAAAAAAATAAAATAATGATAATAAAAAAAAACCACCTGCCAGTACATTATTGGTTGATGAACTCTCCTGAAATAAGATGGGTAGGATGTTTTGTTCTTATAGAAAATTGCTTTGAGGAACAAACACTTTTCTTACTGACTGCTTTTACTAAGGAGCATGTTATTTCTAGAGGCTGCTTGGGAAACTATAAGAGGTGAATGCCCACCTTAGAAATGGTCAGCTTGAAGGTAGGCTGTTTGTACCTTCACAAAGGTACGATAGCATCCCACATAAATCATAGCTGGGGGATGCAAGATCCCATCACTTCCCATTTGTGGGCTTTTCCAGCAAATTCAGGTTGGTTTGTTTGTTTTTTTTTTAAAGGCCACCTCAGCTTGCTGTAGTCAGAAAGACACGGTGTCCCTAAAGACTCCCTCTTTCTAGGAGGGAACTCCTACTTCAAGCAGAAGGGTCAGCAATGTGGGAAACTCCCCTGGAACACGGGGCACCCAGTTAAATCTGTGCCCTGGGAGATGGTCTTAAATCCCTGCATAAGAAGTGAGAACTAGAGTGGGTTTCTATCTTCAGGTCAAATATGTGCATGAAAAGCTTCCAAGGCACCAGTGTTAGGTGGGAAGATGGTCAAAATCATTAAGAACTGCTGCTCAGCCCTAACAAGGATTAATTTAGGTCTCCTTTGTGACTAACAGGAGAGCTGTCTTAAAATGATGAGATGGATTGGCACGTCACTTCCACCTGGCAGCTCCCTGTGCTCCGCTTGCACATGCAGTGATTCACCAGCAGTGGGTGGTGAATAATGCAGGAGCGGATGAAAGAATATGGGACTCAATCTTCCCTGCCATACTGAGCTCAGCCAATGAAGACTGAGGTTAATTGTTCCTTTAGCACATACCCTAAAATGAATGTTTTTTTCCACATAAATTAAATAAGGAACCTAACTGGACTTTCAGAGCTATTTCACAAGATGGTTCATCCAGCTGGTTTGTCTTTGTGCGGTACAGTTTGTCACTCGCTAATTATACTGACAGCTTTTCTGCAGTACTGTGTTAATATCAACTGTCTAAGGAGTGCCTTGGCAAATGGAAAAGTCATTACATCCTCGTGTCACATTCTGCCACCTGTGCTCCCAGAGACCTGCACATCACTCAGGTCTCCGCTAGTCCTGTAATTGGGCTATGATCAATGGCACTGCTCGTGCTAGAAGGCAGCGGCTGGTGCAAACGACAAAATTTGTCTTTTCATGTTTTGTGCTATGAAATGCCCAACAATTTTTAAAATATTGCTTGCTTAAAAAAGAAAAAAAAAAAAAAAAAAAAAAAAAAAAAAGAAAAGGCTTGACTTCCTGCTGATGGCCCAGAAAAAAAGTAAAACCACCCTTCAGATATTTGCTGCTGTAAGAACTGAGTTACTCACCTCAGAAAGGAGAACTGTCTGGGGGAATCCATCACCTCCCACCTGTTCTAAAATAATGGCAAAACCTAAAGCCTGTTCGAGCAGTATGGATGGATGCCTCCAAGGCTCCACTCCAGCCAAAGTGGGGGGAACCGGAGAGTGCTTGGGGCAGCTCCCTGTGAGTGCCGGGCTCTGTTCAGACTTCCCGATGTCCCACAACATGTAGAGAATTTCACCCTTGCAAAACGTCCTGGAATCAGACAGGGAAGAAAGAAAAAAAAAAAAAATTAAGAGAAAGCATCCCTTAAATACAGGCAAGCGCGGGATTTGTTTACAGTCTCACTGCATTTCCATGGAAACTCTAATTGTCAGAGCATGCAGCAGGGAAATAATAGGCTCCAGACCCCGCACGGAGCGCTCTCCCGAAATGCACCCGCGCGGCGGCCGGCTGAGCACCCAGCACCGAGCGCTCAGCACCACAGCAGCAGCAGCTGCCGGGTGCCTGGCCCTGGCGCCTTCGCAGCACCCGCATAAGATGCGCTGCCGGGCATCCTTGCCCTGCTCCCGCAGAGCCGTGCCGGGGCTATGAGCAGTGCCTGGGGGCTGCGCACTCGTGGCCCCTTCTGCAGCGGGCTCCCCGTGGCTGCAGGTGAGCAGGGGACAGCGGGGTGGGCAGGGGGCAGAGGTGTAAATTTGCATGTAAGTGCCGAGGCCACGCAGTGGGTGCAGAAAGCCCAGGTTTCACTTCAGTGTGGGTGGCCGAGAGGGCTGTGGAAGGGCAAAAGGATACCAGGGTGGGTGGGTGACTGTCCCACCTGGTTTTGTGACTCCATCCTTTGCTGACCCCGTGCCACAGGATGCAGAAGCACATCCCAAGTTTGCTGCTTCTGGCCAGCAAAGGCCCCTCTAAGTTGCCTCGCGCTTCCTTGGAGCTGGGGAAATAATCTCATTAGATGGCTTTTGGTTGTTTTGGGAAGCCATGTTCTCGTGTTCCGGGATAATGTTGCAATTCTTCTTTGAGTTAGGCATGTCAAGAGACCTATCACTAGCTCGCACAAAAATCAATATTTCTGGGCTTGTGAAGTGAGCTGAATCTTTTGAACTCTCCTGGCTCCATGGACAAGCTTTTGCTGTTGCACGTAAAGAGCAGATGCGTTTTCAGCAGCAGCATTTGATCTTCAGACCGTGCTGTGAACACAGCTCATCGGTGGTTTCAGTGTGGGGCTCGGACACTGTCTGCTGAGATGGGGCACAGTTGCTCAGGTAGTAATGACACAGCTCAGTGCTTCCCTTAAGCTTAGGTGGACAGGCAGTGCAGCCTAGCTCATTAGCCAATTTTTATAACACAGAAGTTAAAAAAGACTCTGACTTTTTTTTCCTATACACTCCAGTAATACAGGGTTGGGGGGCTGTGTTTCAAAGGAATTTTTTGTGTTTTGCTTTCTCCCTGTATATCCTCTCCTGTTGTTAAGGTAGAGGAAGCACTTCCAAGACTAAGTTGCTCTCAGCAGTGAAGATAAATTGTCCTGGATAGGCTCTCTGACATAGACTGAACAGACTGTACAGGCACCAGCCAGTCAGTTATTTTAATAGGTATTAATATCGTAGGATACACGATCTTATCCATGAATAAGCCTTAATATAAGCATCTCATCGAGCAGAAGGAAGATCTCCTGACAGAGCAAATGCCTTCAGTGGAGGACGGTTACCTGCCTAACTTGCATATTCCTGACAATTTCCATTTAAATACGTAAAGAAACAGAAATAGCTGGTGTATTCACTCTACTAAATTCTGTTTTATAGATATTGTATTTTAAGCAACAGCTTTAAGTGGAATAAGGAGATGAATTTCAAGATGTTAAGTATTAAACTAGCATATTCTATGTTATCCGATATCTTTAATCCAGCTAAACCTGAAAAATATTCTAAGTTCCATCTGTTACTCAGACCTTACATCAACTACAATTGAAAACATCTCTGAAGCACAATTCTGGTGAAAACAAGAGCCACAGCATTCTGAGGGTAACATTAAGATACATCACAGATGAATGTGACTTAAGGAGGTATAGCCTAAGGTCTTTTGAGATTGTGGTATATCAGCCATCATAAAATACACTATACTGTAAAAGCTAACTGCAAATAGTCCTTGCATTTAATGTTTACTGAGCTAATCTGATTCTTGCAGTAAATGTTTATATCCAGCCTGGGTCAGCAGTCCCTCCAGTCTCCTGTGGCTGAGCCTTCTGCCTCCCACATCCTATTGAAACGAAAGGAGACCAGAGCAAACCTGGCTGATGCTCCCACTGTGGGAGCTACAGGTGTAGCTGAGCTCAGTCCCAGGGGATGTATGCAGACCAGCAATGCAGAAGGGGGAGCTCAGATGCCCTCAGGAAATGCTACTGACTGATTGATGTAGGAGATGAAAACAATCCAAATTTTGGAACTACCAGCTAAAAACAAATCAGGTACCTTCAGACTGATCAAATTTGAACTTGAATATAGGCACAAGAACACCTTGGCACCGTGGTGCACTGAGTTTAGAAATACACTTCAATTTTGAGGACAATGTTTTCAAAAGCAGCTATATCATTTAATTCTATTCTCCACAGTAGGACTTTCAGGAATCCTCATTTCTCTGAAAGCTACGTTACACGTGCTACCTTGGAGTTGCCCAACTCCAATGATCAAGGGAGAGTAAGTGAGTCCTTAAAAATAAATAAATAAATAAAGAGAAGCAACTGTTAAAAAAAAAAAAAAAAAAAAAAAAGAAAAATACCAATAAGTGCATAGATCCCTGTGTAGTCATTGGTATGCTAAGACTAGCCTGGGGACAGCGGATCACCGATATGGGAGTATGGGAGGCACACATTGTTCCTTTTGCACCGTTACTGCCAGTGACACTCAGGCTGAGTGAGCAAGTGTTTCCTCTGAGCAGGAGAGCAAACTGTGCAATTTTTGGAGAAAAGCCTGCTTTCATTTCACACAACCAAAAATGAAAATAAAACCTGTTTGGGTATTTTGCAAAGGAAACTTCTGTCAGCACAACGGTTTTCCATGGAAATCAGAAGACTGTGGTTTTATGCCTGTCCTTCCCTTTCTTTCTATCAGTCTGAAACAAACTGTATCTACAGGTCGAGGGTGCAGGCAGTGGTTGCAGAGCTCTGGTGTACAGTGTCCAATCAGTACCTGACCAGTGCACGTGGTGCCTTCTTCCCATGCTCCTTCCTCATGAAAAGCAGGACATTATATGGGAGATGGTGCCCTCCCAGCTCTCACCCAGGACAGAGGGCAGCCCCAGCACTGGTAGGATGCAGCTGGTGAGCCCTGGCTGGACTTCAGAGGCACTCCTGCTAAGCTTTTTCAGTATTGATGTGTCTTGGCAAAATATTTCTTCTTCAACAAAAACAACATGTTCACTTTCTGTTTTTCAAGAATTACATTAAAAACATGACGAACAACTTTGCTAAAGCCATACTGCAGTCTATAAGTGAAGGCAGGAATCCACAGAATCTGCCAACAATCATCTAATTAAGCCTTTAAGAAGCCAGTAAACATTCATTTAATAAACATGTTCCAGTGTAGCAACACACACAAAACATTGTTCCTTGACCCTAGTTTTAGGATTACATCTATTGAATATAAACTCTTGGGAGAGAAAATAATTGTGATGTGTCTTGAGAGACTCTCCTTTTTATTTTAAGTCACCCAAAGGTGAAAATGGCAGTAGGAAATAACAGCAATGCCACCAGAGTGTTTAAATTTTCTTCAGAGTTCCTTAATAAGAATTAAACACAGCTAAACAAAAGTGAATGAAATTATACAGATTTCTCTTTAGACACATAGCTGGAATGAAATGAACTAATTAGAGAGTCTTTTCTACTAACACGGATGTTTGCCCTTTCTCCATGCACCAATGAACCCTGTCAATAACAGCTGATACCACCAAAAAGTCTAGGGAGGAAACTTCAGTTTGGGTACAGGGATCAACAAAACTTTCACAGTACATACATAACTGCCCTCAGAGGCCTACTATTTTACTTAGCTCACTACTTTAACTTAAGCATCAGTGTGCACTGTCACCACCCGGCATGACCTCTGGGCAGATTCGACTACATGAGAGTTTAACCATTACTGAAAATACCTGTAGGTACTTTAAAAGCAATCTTAATCTTCCTAAGAGAGGGAAACATCTGCAGTTTGTTTCTGCTTTACAGAGTAGTCCTTCAGTCTAGTATCAGTTAAAAAAGAAGAAAATGCATAATGATTTTTTTTTTTTGCAAAGGTTAACATATGCAGGCAAACAGAAGTGAAGAGCTCCTTCCTTCAGAGTCTTCATCACTTCAAGAACAGTTTAAGAATTTGAGAATTATTATTTTTATTTTATTTATTATTTTTTTTTAGTATCGAGATGCTACTGGATTTACTTCTCTCTTTCTTATTAGTCTTCCTATTCTCAGGCAATGACTAGTTTGTTAGTAACCAAGGCTTGGACAGTTCTAGCCCTTGAGTACAGTTTCATTTCCATTTCTTAAATAACTCCTGCTTAGTTTCAAACTGACAAGTTGGCAATGGGATGCTCAGCTCGTAATGCCCTCTTGGTCTGTGCAAAATATAAACTGGAAATGGAAGACAAAAGGAAGGCAAATAAAAAGAAAATTGTCTAGAATTACACCAATGGCATTTTCATTATTAACTCCTCAGTTATATGCAAGGGTTTTTCCTACACACTTCTTAGCCAAGGTGAATGTTTTTATGCAAAGATAATGGATTGTTCACCCTGAAAATGTCAGGCAGGCAGTATTTCAAAATGCAATGTACAGTTGAAATGACTTTCATGAATCAAAAAAAGTCTGCAGGTTACAGCTGCACGCACACTCCGAAGTCTGCAAAAGCATCAGTCATTAGTCAACCCCGTGCTTCCTCCATGCTGAATAAAGGAAAAAATAAAAATAATAATAAAAAAAAGATAGACATATGACATGTGAGGGATGTAATTCCATGTGACTGAGGTAAGGGTATGTATTTCATCCAAGGCAGAAACCTGCTCTGGTTTTCTCAGACAGAAATTATGTTGACTCACATTTAGAGAACAGAAAGAAATTTCAGCTGATGGTGGAAGTCACTGTGGTCTGCAGATAATACTGTTTTCAGATGATTGCTAGCAACTCAGATACATTGACCCAGGAAAATTAAGTAAAAAAAAAAAAAAAAAAACTTTTTAAGCTAATAGTTGTATAAGGAGAATCCAACCAAAATGAACATTTCCGGTATTATCAGTATCGAATAAAGAGAGACTGGGTGATTTACAGAATCTCTAGTCTGCTCCTTTAAAGTTGGTCTCAAGATGAGCATAGTCTCAGATGACGTTTTTTGTTTGCTACATGGATTTTCCCTATTTCATGAAAGACTGTGAAAAATTAAATAGCAGTGATTTGCATTAGTGCCACCCAGCTCATACAAGCATAACTGTAATATTTAGATTACCTAAATTCACATATCCAATCCTTATGTCTATTTTATACGTTCTTAAAAAACACTTTAGCTCAATATTGTGAGAAGTTGGCAAGGCTAAGTTCTCCCTGACACATTAGTGAAGACCTAAAAACTTGAAATGTATTTAAAAAATAAGTAATTCTAATCTTACCTGAGATTACCTCACAACACATTGCCAGTGAATCTTCTGAGGGTGTTACATGGTTCAACATCCCCTATGGCACCTATCTGGTAGGAATGTACATGTAGTGATGTGAAGGAAGGAGCACATCTGCAAGCATAGAGGAAATCAATAATATTATCACGCTATGAAGAAGTCTGCATGATACAGGCCTCTAAGAATAGCTGCATTCTTGAGATCTGCCAGTTTTGGTTGCCAAATTTAGCCTTCCGCTCAACTTATGTATGTTTTGGTTTTGTTTAGATCTTTTTGCTTTGTCTTGCCTAAGATTTCTAAATGCAAAGCAATTTGGACACTGGCACTTTGGGGAATTTTGACTTTGAAACTTTAATACATGTGGGTTTTAAAGTTAATCCAGAATTTTAAATTGATTTTTTTTTTTTGTCTTTATTTTTCCTCTTAAATGAGGACGAATCACGTGGAGATTCTGTACACAGAAAAACTTTGTGTAGAGCTAGATTTCAATGGTAGATGTTTCTGTGCTGAATACTTTGAAAATTTCTTGAATTTTCAAATGATTGGTGGGGTTTGCATATAGTTAACACTGCCCTCTTTGTATTATGTAAAATTGCTTTGTTCAGCTGTTTTGGAGGCAGTTTTCCCTTCTGCCTGAGCAACAGTTAAAACGTGTTCAACACTTATTAGAAGATGGTTGGTATACACATGACGTTAGGAGCTCCATCTTGGAGCACTGACAGTAGATCTCTGTAGAAACTGATTATTTCTGAAATCTTTTACCTATTTTGTGTCACTTTTCTACTAGCAAGGTAAGAAATACTATAGCAGTTGTTAACATATGTCAAAACTTCATATGTTTTCAGGTGCGCTCATTATAGTTTGCTGTCATGTAATGAGTAGGCACATGCCCAAATGGTGGTTGTAATTTCCTTACTCATATGAATGAGCTGTTATTCACATGAGTAATCTCCCTGGCTCTAAATGGATTGCTTTTGTAGCTAACCACTCCCTCATGGGAAGGCTGACAATACGGTCTATAGCAAAGCACAGCTAAAAGCCAGCTTCATAATGTGTATCCTTACATTGTTATTGTCCAGTCTCAGCAGCCAGCTACCAGGCCCAGGTGTGCTGAATGCCACATGACAAAACCTACAAAATGAATTTGCGTTAACCTGAAGTTATTCAGGATTTGCTTCACCACTATTAATTCATTTGCATTAAGGTAATACAAGGTAAATTAATGTTTTTGTTGTTGTTGATTTATTTTTTTACAGTCTGCTTAATGCCAGTATCATCTTTACTTCAGTTGGTAATTAATGCCTTTCTTGTTCTAAGCAGGACTGTAAAATGGATTTAGGATTCAAAGACCACAACAACAGGACACCCACCAAGAATGCTTCTGCTGCTACAAATAATTTTTCTGCCTGGAAAGACTACAGGAGCAGTGTCGATGACATACAGTACTTTCTCATTGGGCTATACACACTTATAAGCCTGACTGGCTTTGTGGGAAACCTGCTTGTACTAATGGCACTAACAAAACGCAAGCAGAAGACAATAATAAACATCCTCATCGGTAACTTGGCCTTCTCTGACATCTTAGTTGTGCTGTTTTGTTCTCCTTTCACACTGACATCTGTCCTGCTTGACCAGTGGATGTTTGGCACTGTCATGTGCCACATAATGCCCTTCCTCCAATGTGCATCCGTTCTAGTTTCAACTTTAATGCTAATATCCATCGCCGCAGTCAGATACCGTATGATAAAATATCCCCTCGCCAGCAATCTAACAGCAAAACAAGGCTATTTCTTAATAGTAATCATTTGGGCCTTCGGTTGTGCCATTTGCTCCCCTCTGCCAGTTTTCCACAAAATTGTGGACCTCAGCAAAACTCTGAATTTAGAGGCACTGGAAAACAGGCTCTTGTGTATTGAGTCATGGCCTTCTGACTCATACAGAATTGCCTTTACCATATCCTTACTGTTCATGCAGTATATACTCCCCCTCATGTGTTTAACTGCAAGTCACACCAGCGTCTGCAGGAGTGTAGGTGCCAGGCTGTCCAACAAGGAAGACAAGTTCCAAGAAAACGAGATGATAAACCTCACACTTCACCCATCTAAGAGTACAGGCACTCAGACACAGCCCTCCAGCCACACCAGGTGGAGCTGCGCCTTGGTCAGAAAGCACCACAGGAGATACAGCAAAAAGACTTCCAGTGTGATGCCAGCTATTTTAAGGCACCATCAGGATAATACTAATTTCAGAGACCTCCCAGAAACCTCTGGCACAGAAAAAAGCCAGCTCTCTTCCTCCAGTAAATTCATCCCAGGGGTACCTATCTGTTTTGAGATGAAACCAGAAGAAAACACAGAGATCCAGGACATGCTTACGGTATCCCAATCCATCGTCAGAATTAAAACCAGATCTAGGAGAGTTTTTTGCAGACTGACAGTGCTAATCCTTGTTTTTGGTTTCAGTTGGATGCCTCTTCACCTTTTCCATGTTGTGACAGATTTTAATGCCACTCTCATTTCTAACAGACATTTTAAATTAGTATATTGCATATGTCATTTGCTGGGCATGATGTCCTGCTGCTTGAATCCCATCCTCTATGGGTTTCTTAACAACAGCATAAAAGCTGATTTAATGTCCCTTATTCCATGCTGCCAAATACCATGATTTTATGAGCCACAAGATAAAATAAAATGAAATAGAACAAAGAAGTTTGTCTTTCAAGCATACTAATGTGAATAGCTGTACAAACTAAATTAGTGAAGTTTAATTAGTCTGACTTGGTTGTGATTAGTAGCATCTCATGTGAACAGGTAGTTCTAAGGCTGCATGTATTTCTTACATTGGCCAGAAATATATAACTGTATTATAATATTCTGTTACTCACAGGAAATCATACTCAGTGTACAGAAACAGAATACAGTTTTCATTACCTGAAATATTGTCAATCTGTACTTTTGAAATATACAGAATGAGTCATAAATGTAAGACTAATTAGACTTATCAGTATTAACTATCATCTATCAAACTACAATAAAATACATATCTTTTACTAAATTACTTGTTGAGACTACTTCAGTGCCAACTTTGACTGTTTTCTAAATTAATAGAAAGTCATTTTCTGGATGGGATCAGAAAAGTATTTTTCCTTCACTCTTTAACTCATATTTTGCAATACTTTGCATAAACTTTTGCTTCTAGTTCCCATGTTGTCTTGTTCCCAGGAATGGGTTTGTGAGTAGTTATTATTGTCAAGATTCTTTCCATCTGTACTGTTTACCCAGTACAACCTACTTCTCATTTCCTTAACTGATTTTTACTCTGGCTTCTCATTTTATGGAATTTTCAGCCAGGCCTGAATTTATCTATAGCTTTGCCTCTGTTCTTGCACTGATGGCTCTCCTGAACATACAGCACATTCCCAATCAGGATCAGCCTGCATTATCTAAGAAACAAATAGCAGAAAGAAAACAGAAAGACAGCTGGACATTTTTCTTTTGCCACAAAACAAAACCCGCACTTCACCATAGATGAACCACTTAATTTGGGTCAACAGCTTTAAGATACTCCTGCCCATGTGCACATACCTACGTATGCTTTCAGCCCTTCCCTCACTTTACTTATTTTTTAACCAGACAGGTACTTTTTCTTCCACATTTAAATCACATGCATCTTCCCTATGGAAGTCACATTCCATTTCATAGCACAAATAGATGTAGATATAGATTAGATAGCTATACATATATCTACAGCTACAGATAGGTAAAGATATTTTTTCCCCTGGGTTACTCTAATTTAATAACCCACCTCTACCCTCAGGGTTCAGTGAATGTACAAAACCTCTACTCTGAATTTTATGTTGTAGAACTTCTCCCCAAGTGATTCTTTCTTTTTCTCCATTAAGATTCACAGTCTGATAGGCTCTTTACATAGCCTTTCCAGTCTGAGAAATAAAGTTATTATTTTTATAAATGGGTGGATGGGAACGCTCATTGTGCATTTTTTGCCTTGGGATACTTCCCTTCCAGTTAGTCTTTTAAAGTGGAAGCAGTTCTTTTATTTGAAGGAACTGTCAAATTAGTTTTATTATAATGTTACAATTCTGAGACCTTTTCTCCCCAAGCTACTATCTGGTAAGGAGTTTATTACATACTAGTTGGTAATATCATGGTTTCTATCATTAAGGTATTTCCCTGATGTCTAGTTCCCAGTAACCCATTGTTCTTTGTTTTCACTTGTGATATACTTTAATAGTTTCTTCCTGGACACTGACTATTTCATTTTGCAGATTATTATCTCCTAAAAACCTACAGCATGGCATTTTATAGAGTACAAACAGTACAGAATACAGGATATTGGAACAATATATTTTAAAATAGCTTTTAAAAAGTTTTAAATAGTTTAATTTGAAGATATTTATGGCTAGTCTTGGTGGATAAACTTAGGAAAAAAAGAAACTAAATCCTCACCCAAAAAAACAAGAATGTTTAAAGAGTTACAGCAATTTATGGCTACTTTACATCTACACATTTTCATGTCATTGCAATATATTGTTTAACATTATTTTTACCATGTGATGTAACCAAACATTGTAAAAGAATAGGAAACCAGTCACATTATTTTAGCTTCCAATATTTCTTCCAGCTTTATTTTATTTACTGTTAACCTTCCTTCCTACATGCTGTTTATGTTCTATTTCTTCCTTTCTTTATCTACTTCTACAATTTCAGCAATTTCTACCTCCTACACTTCGGACTGTTACTAAAATACAAAATAGTGGTTTATTCAGTAGTGAATCTTTTCAGATCAAATTCAACTTCTACTGTGCATGACACATAGAAACATGCTAGCACATGAATAAGTCCTTTGTCTAGTTTCTGAGGCACACAAAGATTAGGCTGCACACTGGTGATTTTATTGAGAGCATTGTCCATTTTTTTCCTGTATGGAGTTAATAACTATGCTCCCTACTATTTATACTGATCAAAGGACAACAAATTGTACTTTGGCGATAGCGAGTTAAATCAAGAGAGCTAATGAATTTCTTCAGTCCTGTGCCATTTAAAAATCCATCTTCTCATTCTTAAGATGATCAGTGGTGGGAGAATGTGTTTTCTTTTTATTTACAGAACAATCATCATCATTATATTTGTACATCTCCAAAATGTCACCATCTTTCCTCTGAAAAGTTATTTTTAACTAACTTCTCCATCTTTCTTCAGCAGTCAGAATACCTACCTCAGTCCCAGTATCAGCAAGGAACCATAGGAAGCAAAGAGTAGCAGGAGCAAGTGAAATCATGCAGAAGGTAGTACCTGAAAGAGTAACTTCTACGAGTGGAAGTGAAACAACCAAAACCATCAATTTAATGCTTTTCCAGTCTGGAATCTAAAGACAAAGAAAAAAAACAGAACACAAGGATACCCCAGCCCCACATTTGTTGAGTGGCCCCGATCAAGTTGAGCTGTAGCTCCTACATGCTTCATGTTCAACAGTGACTAGCAGTGTGATATCTCCCTCACGTACGTCAAAATACTTTGGAAAGTTGCATCTCATCATAAATGCCATCTAATGGCATTGTATGATTCTGATACATAGGCAGGTACACATACAGATATGTACAACTGCTAGAAAACAAAGCACATTAAAACGGTTCTTCAGATAGCATGTGTAATCCTCAGGCATTAAGCCAGTTAAACTACAACAAAGTTACTACTAAGATTAACTACTGTTACTTCTGTAACCAAAAATCTAAATAATGGTGATGGTAGGAGTTTATACGTTAGCATCTGCTAAATGCAGTCAGGAAATGCCAGTTGCAGAACCATCCATCTATTGGACTTAGAATAACAAAGGAATGTAACAATACAGGGATCCTTCCCTACTAATAAAAAAAGAGGGGTAGGAACCCTCAGAGACAGCTGATGATTACATATGATGGATGCTAAAACTCTTATGGCTTGACACACATGGGGAATTTTTTTTCAGTTCTACAAAGTAATATCATTGACACAGCTGACATTTTGTAAATGTCAAAGAGTAAATGTTGTTAACCATTGGCCTTTGCCCCTGTGTCAGTGATGAGGAAACAGGAGCCCATTAGGATGTGCCCCTTGGCCAGGTCACTCCCAAACCAGCAGTACTAAGCACGCCAGGAGTGTATTTATTTAGGTTATGGGGAAGAGGCTGGAGCCTCTGTGGTCCTCTACAGTGCCATGGCAACAGTGGCAGAGACAAATGTATGCCTTCCATACGTCTGCATGAGCTGTAATCACAGCAGGCAGTGCCGAATTCCTGCTCTTGATCTGGCAGTTAGGAGCACCAGCCCTGGGCAGGGTGGTGACCACTGGGGAAGCAGCAGGAGAGGAAAAACACATTGCTGCTGTATTCCCTGGGGGCTACAGCCTTTGCAGGCACGCAGCTCTGCTCCTGGGGCCTGGAAGCTCTCATCACAAGATGTTTTTTTCTCAGCACTATGAACACTTGAGGAATTAAAAATAAATATATCACTCGCATGAAGGTGTGGGAGAACCAAGAAGAGGAGTACAGTCTGGAAGAAAAGTCTCTGCTACCAGTCATGCTGAGGCAGGCACCAGATCTCCTTCTGAGAAATACAGGAGAGGTGGCATGGAAAACTTCCCTCAGCCCTACTGTTTATTATAATTAATGCTACCTAAAGATTACTAATGGATTGCAAATCCCTTCTGTAGTCCATAGGGGTAAATCACCTATCTTTGCACTTTGGGAAAAGCAAAAACAAAAAACAAAACAACAACAAACGTTTTCCTCACTGTAGTCCCAATATCTGTCTGTGCAGCATACAAATTAAATATCTGTTAACATCACAGACTCCAGAAAGACATCCATCATCAATGCTGCTGGGTCCAGGAATTTTCCCCTTGATTTTGCTGAAAGCCAAATTATGCCCATACAATTAATAATAAAAACTCCTAGTCAGAAAGTATATTGATTGGTCTGGAAGCCAAGAACTTTTAAGCTTGAAAACTGCTTTAGTACTGTGACAGGATTCTGGTCTGAAAAAAACCTCTGCTTTCTCCTCCCACATGACTGAAATAGTTGTTTAAAATCATGATTCTCATGGATAAGCTCGATAAGGAGTAATAGACAGATTTTGGAATACTTACTCGTGATATATGGTTTATATCTGATCTGAGATCAGATTTCTTGTTCTTCCATTTAATCTTTTTATATACTTCTAAATCAAAAGTAAGAGCTGAATAATGAGTATGTGTACACGTCCTTACTCCTCTCAAAACATTTCTTTAAAGCAGAAGCATTTTCTTTCCAACCATTTGATAAGGCTATTTTGCCTGTGATCACTCATGAAGCACCATTCTGTGCTATTAAGACACAATGTGTGTCATCATACTGTGGTTCGATGTTATCCACATGAGTAAATCTTACCACATCACCTGATTTTAAAACTCTGAAAGCTCAGAGAAAATAGCAACATCTGCTGCACTCCAGAGGTTACCACGATCTGGCCTCGTCACCAAGCTTTGTTGCATGATATATGCTAAGAATAGCCTAATACAGTATGTTCTTGGAAGAAACAGGCATTGATTTTGACACAAACTTGGTAGAAAATATTACCTCCCCCAGAAAGAATATTACTAGAGAAAGGAAGATGTGGTCACAGTGCTTTCTGAACAGTTGAGATGAGCATCAGTGGTACAACTAGCATCACGGATGTAAATATTGTATAACTGAACAAGAATCTTATTAATCTTCTTTGCTTTTGAAAAGAAAATATTCCAAACTATTTGAAAGTTAGGATTTTTTTTTTCATTACATACTAATATTAGGAAATAGGGGGGAAAAAAAGAGATAACATTGTCACAATTCAAATTCAGTTCTTTTGAACAAATATGAACACTTCATTTTGCCCTTGTAGTCACATTCTTAAAATGATCCATTTAATAATGGGACTTAAAAATACTCCTCTCGGAAATTAGCAGAATGGTGATTTGACATTCAAGACTGAAGTCAGCTGGCTCTGCTCATACATGCAGTTAAACAAATGTTTGCTTTGTCTTAGCAGGAGAATGATCATGTCTATATTATTTGAAAGCCACAATAGTTGGACATTTTTAAGCAGAAAAAAATTATTCCTATCCCTGCGAACAAAGCAACGTACAAAAGGATTTTTAAGGCCACTTCTGGTGCAAAATTTCAGAGGAGTAACTTGGTGATGGACTAACAGTTTTATAGTTGTTTCTCTCTTCAGACTCCCTATGAGCCAAAAAGACACAAACCTTATTTGACGGCAGACCAAAACAGACCATAATTATAATTTTAGTTTTACCCACATATCTGCATTTCTTTTGGTACGGAGAGAAAAAATAGCTAAGCAAGGAGATAATAAAAACATCCCTGCAACAAGTAACCTTGGTAGTTTATATCCAGATTTACCTGTAAGTGAGACGATAGCATTACTGTTTTAACTGCTAGTAATTCCCCTGGCTTTATGACGACCTCCACCAAATAAGGGTTCATTTAGTATTCATAAGGATTTTGGCCTCTTGGCCTGAGGATTAAAAAAGCTGCACAAGAGATCAGCACACAATCTAAATCTTTACTTTCTGCTGATTTTTTTTTTTTTTTTTTTTGTGGCGTTAGCACAACTGTGAAAAGTGCAAGCTGTTCGCTGCAGGAAAATTAAACTCATTTTTATGTAACTACTGGGACTCAATACAGGAGAAACAATTACATATTTTTTTTAAGACTCTGTCAGTTCCAACACACATCCCATACAGGTAATTGTTTCAAGCCTTGATGATACATTCTCTCAATTAATATTCTTAGGTGTTAAAGTACGTTTCAGGTAGCACAGCCGCATCTTGTCCTCACTGCAAATCGTGGCAGGTGAAGTTCTGAGATCTATTCCTACTGCAGAACCGAAGTGCAATATGCTCTACTTGAGACCACTTTGTAAGCCTGTTTGGTGAGTGAAGACCATTCAGGATGCAGATGATCTCTACTGGTTTTGTGGGAGTCCATTATGCAGTAAACCTGCTCTGAGGCCATTTGTCACACAAATTATTATTAGTTCCCATGGGCTCTCTGGGCACAGAACTCATACCTTCCCCTTGCACGTCATCACACCTGCAGTCTGCAGGGGCCCTTAAGTGCTACTCCTTGCACAGAAGAGAGGAGATGGCTGGAAAAGCAGTGAAAACTGTGAACCCTCCAGTACTTGTTTTCCCTCTTCAGCTGGGAAACGGAGATGTACTAAGAAGCTGTAGAAGACATCTGTGTGAGACTTTTTGGAAGGGAAATGGGAATCACATCCCAGAGAAGAAATCTACTAGTGCAGGACTTGATGATTAATCCAATACATCCAGGACCCTATGGCCTTCCTAATACTAAATCCAAAAAATGTAGAAGGTTGGGTATGCAGTTTTGCTGATTTTCTTTTATTACGGTAAATCCATTTCAACTATTAAAGGTAGAGTTTGCTATGTCCTCTGACCCAAGTAACTTCACATTGCAATACAGCTCCAACACCAAACTACTCTTTGATATAAAAATATTCCCTCCATTTTTGTTGGCTTAGTACATAATACTATGATAACACAATAGGCCTGGTCCCGATTAAAGAGTTTGTTGAATTACTAATACAGAATAAGTGAGAGCCAAACTAGAAAAAAAAGCAGCACATCTGTCAAAATGAAAGGAATTAAATCAAGCTACCCCTTACAAGCTATGATACTGTAGCATATTTAAAAGACAGTTGATCAACTGCATGAAAAGTAAACCTGTTTTTCCATAGCTTTGCAACTGTTTTTGCTGAACTAGAACTTCTGACTTGTCCCTTTAATTATGAATGTCTATGAAAGACACGACTATATTAAGAATTTTATTATCAACAGCAACAACAACAAAAAAACAGGGTAGAAAAAGCTTTTGTTTAAAGATCAAACCATAAATTAATTATGGCTTACTTCCTTTGCTTATATTACTGACTGCATGCACTACAATAAACTGATTTATACTTTCCATATGTGAAGTTCACAGGATAACGTTCACAGTAGACAGCAAGCAGAACTAAACCTGTAACTTACAATGATAAACAAGAACTAAAAGGCAAAGTTCATTTAATAATCATTAGAAACACAAATAACCTTGCTCTCTTTTGTTAAAAGCAGAAATGAATGCAGCATCTGTTACACAATTTATGCAATAACGTTCATAAGAAATATTTTACTGTATTTATTTTAAAGAAATTAGAGGTGTAATAAGACATGGTATAGCCTAGCTGATTCTGTTTGTATCCTAACATAAATTTATCTTTGGGATACATGAGGGAGAGCAAAAAGGGATAAACAGTATGCAAAAAAATTGCTTTCTTATCTGAACTGTGAATTTCTGTTCACGTTCCTATACTCCCTTAACAGTGATTAAAGCATAATAAGCACCTCGAAATGAAGGTACATCATAAGTCTCGGGAATTTCCTTGGCAAAATCAAGCACTGTAGCATTACTCTGCATGTTGGTGATCATGCTGTTTACAGAGATGATTTCTGTAATACTACTCAAATGTTGTTCAGCAATATTTAACAGGAAAAAATCGAGCCAAGTTGCAACAGCATTTTTAATGTTTCCTTTTTTAAAAAAAAAAAAAAAAAAAAAAAAAAAATGTTTTCCATTTGTGCTAAGCATAGAACACTACCTGATTTCCAGATCTTGCATGAATTTTTCCCTCGCTATGCCTTCAGAGCGCCAAGCTACCAGATTCAGTAACAGCAGCAGGCTGCGGGAGACCTCTGCTGGTGAATGCAATTTATCGCCCTGCAGCTGCTGCTTATGAACCAGATCTGGATGGTCCCCAGCTGTGAGGAAAGATAGTGTTTGGAGCTTTTAATATTATTTCCCCTATGAATGTACTCGTAGTTTTTATTTGTTAATACTTTTTTAAGTTAAGGAAGAAAAAAAAAAAAAAGAAGAAGAAGAAAGTTCAATTTTTCAAATATCACCTTACAAAGTAAAACAGAAAGTCAAGAAAACTACCTCTTGAAAAATTGCCAATAAATACAACCTTCAAAATACAGTCATGCCTGTGTAAATTTTGCACAGCTAAAATCAGCAAATATTTCTCCTGGAAATATTGCAGTATTTTAGATGAAACTGCTTTACGGATTTGTTTGTTCAAGATAGGTACTGACAACGCAGTACCCACGCAGATATTCACCTACTCACCAGGCAGAGGATGAGTGGCCTGGAAATCTTGCCATATCGAAGTAGTGCCCTGGGACAGCCTAGGCATAGACGCAGAGTGGAAGGGCTTCCCCAGGAGTGTCTGGTAAAAGATTTATTATTTGGGGCAGATCAGTGGAAGCACCAGCTTGTCTAAATTGCAGGTTAAAAATAAATAAATAAATAAATAAAAATCTGACTCCAATCCTTAGCTACTCTACTTCAATAAGCTGGTGACTGCTGAGGAGTGTCATTTTGATTATTCTTAATCAGTTAAGGTGTGGCAAATACAATCAAGAAAGTGCCATGCAGTCCTTTAAATTAAGGGTATGCTTTCATCTACAGCTGCATGAATCATTCTGATCGCCTGTACTTAAATAGAGTGGAACAGAATATATTAAAAGAATCAGATGATCTCCAACTGATAAATACATTACTTGCAAAAAGATAAGTTGGTAAACTTCCTAAAGAGATGGCTTTAATGAAAAAGTAATAGAAATCCCTATCAATCTTTTTGAATGGCTACTGAAGAAATGGGCTCTCAAATGAACTAAAACAGCAGATTGTAAAAGGACATTATTAACACAAGACATAACTAATCCATAAATTTGTTGTCAAAGGTATCGCAAAGGCTGAAGTTTATATGATTAACAACAGCATAATCAGCAATGATACAACAACACCTTCCTACACCTGCTAAGTGATAAAAGAAACATCATGAGACCATGTGTAAATTAGTTTAAAAAACAGATTTTGGAATGAAATAGTCTCAGGTTGCCACTGGCAAGGCTCTGAACCACACCAGTTGGCAGTCAGATCCATCTAGAAATGCCTACAAATTTCCATACCAAAAGTTGACGTTTTAAACCAATGAATCTTTAAAAAGATAACATTGCTAGTTCTTTTTAATATAATGCTTACAGAAAGCTAACAACAAATAATCAAAAGAAAAACTTTTATATAAGAAAATCACCATTTAAAATCTTTAATTGTAATTCAGTTAGTATAAATGAATTCCCCATGCTTTTAGCAGTTCTGATTCTCCAAGCAATTATGAGGACACTGCCATAAACAAACAGCTATGCTGCTCATGATACCTGCTTAGCAAGTTTAGCTAGTGATTTAAAACTGTATACACTAGAACTAAAATACTTGCAGTTCTAGAGTAACATGGGGTACATGTGTTTGCAAGGAAGAGCAGGTACATCATTAACAGTTCCTTTATCTTGTACAAACAGTATAATTAGATATCAATACAATTGTCTAAAAGAACTTTTAGTAAAAGATTTTTGTGTTTACCATATAGGCAGTTCTGAATTAAACTGAGATTATTGTCAATAGGTAAACATCAAGCATTTGAAGTCTGCTGTCCACTAATTCTGTTCTAGCAGTAGTTAGGCACTGTGATCCACTGACTTTCAAACAGCAGTAATATGAAGAGGTCCCTTGGATAGTTTTAGATCTGTCTAGTTCTAGATCTGTCACTCCTGCTAAAAAAAAATATGAATACATTGCAGCTACATAACAGTAGAAAGGGAGAAAAAAAACAAACAAAAACAAACAAACAAACAAAAAAACACCTTATCAAAGATCCAGGTAAAAACCTATTTGTGAAAGTTCACACGGCAGCAATCAAGTGTGAATGAGAAAAGACAGCTCAATCTTCCTATAAAAATTGTGTCATTACAGAAGAACAATAGCACAAACAAAAAGAAACAGTTTCCTGAAGAGCGAGCCTCATGCAGCAGGTAACATTTTTCTTCATATCAATACTTCCATTTCTTAGAGGACAAGTGTTTCACATCAGCTCTTCCAATTATAGTACCCCAGTGAGAATCGTCAAGTAATTTCAGAGTACCTTTCCACTCCCCTGACTAAAATGCACCCACCCAGCTGGCAAAGCTTCTGTGAAGCTCACTAAATTGCTCAGCAGAGCATGAGGACCAAGCTGAGGCAAGTCATATTGGGCGTGAAAATGCCTTTTACTTTAAAAAGTTATCATGGTGGTTTTTCTTTAGGGACACAAAGAAACAATACAGTTCTCCTAGCTCCTTGTGCTTATTAGCATGTTGTAGTGCTAATTGTGACCCAGCCCACTCTCTCTTTTACTTCCATGAGTATTCAGATTGCATACAGCCCTGCTATCCCCCTCTCACCTTGCTACTTACACTAGCATTCATTTTAAAACTCTGCTTTATTTTGGAGTTGTAGGTTTCCACTATACCCACTGTGAGAAGAATTTTTGCCAAATTCTGAAGTTCCTCAAACCCTGTAGTTATTAGTTCCTGAAAATTTCATCCTGAAAGGTAATTCTCTGCTCATAGCATTCATTAAAGCATTGCTTTTAAAGTACCTTCTCTTGCTGGGTTCTTAGAAAGCACTTCTTTAGTTCTGCTGTTGCAATAGTGGATGGCATTATCTCTTGATAAATGGGTTACTATTTGAAGTGGCAGATGAACTGAAAAAAAGAAACAATGTTAACAGTGAAAGTGGCAAATACCCATCAAGTATAAAACCACTCTTCAAGACATTAGACTTTTATAAAAAGGAAACCAATTCCTCTGATAGAAATTGTCACATTTAAGAGTAGATTTTTTCTGAAAACTCTGAAAAGGAACACTTATCTGACAAAGATGGTAAAGCCAAACCTTTCCCAAATAATATTTTTGTACTATAAGATTTAAACAGTTAGTAAAAACTGCAAAACCAATAAATTACTAGGCAATTATGAAGCCTGCATGAAATTATGTGAAACGTTATAGAAAATACCCTATAAGAAGATAATTGTACATCTTCTCTTTGTTTGAACCAAAACACCTGCAATGGCTTTATGCAGATTTTACTACCAGCAAGAACTACTGAAATCAACTGATATGTTGTCCCCACAGGACTTCAACAGACAAAACAAAAGCCGAACTACTTCCCTCTCTTGCTCCCCACACCAAAAATTAAAAAATAAGTAAAATAAAATGAGGCAACCTCCTTTTCTTTCAAGTCAAGCATTAGCCTGGTGTTTACAAAGGGTACTCTTCAAAAAAAAAAAAAAAAAAATCCTGTCTGCACTGGTCTCCTTCCAACAGCCTGCCTGCAAAGTGAGATAGCATCACTGTTTCCTAAGAAGTCTCCATGTCCATTACCTATAAAATACTCCCCTCAGTGTATGCACAGTTCCTCCTGTAACATAGGTGAAATCCAGCTATCACTATGAGCCTGTGAACAAACCACAGAGAAGGCCTCTCTGCAGGTTTTTTTGCCAGGATGTTTTCACACTTCAAAAAGAGCAGCCACAGAAAAATCACCAAATCGAGAAGTCATTCTGCTTACATGTGTACAGCGTGCAGTAACAACCTCCACACTTCATCGTGTGTCTTCTGTATTAATTAGTCACGAGATAAACACAAATTTATATTTAGCAGGTGGTAAGTTAGGAGCAGCAGACTACAAGTAAAAGTAAGATTGAGTGGAGCATCTGAAAAATAAAACTATTTGTAAAGAATCTGTGGCTAATAGTTCTGCAGTATTGTCCACAATTTCCTGATAGCAGTAAAATAAACTCTGATACCTCTTCTCTGCACTCCGTTCACTTAAGAAGCATCTCCAGCCCAATGCTAATAAATATTTGCTCTGACTCTTTCCAGTAGTGAGCCATCAGTGGATGGACCACATAACACATGTACCCACAATGTAATGCCAGGAAAAGTTCTGCATTCCACCACTGTGCTGGTCCTGAGCAGAAGACTGCTGTAGTAAAGTCTACTGTAGTAAAGACTAGACAAACAGAGGTAGTCCATCCAGCAGCCTCACCAGGCAAAGGCCAGCATAGCCTTCAGGTTGTGGTGTGCTGCATGAAACCCTCAGCCACAGGATGAACTCAGCTAACTCCTTGTAACAGAGGAGCCTGCAGGAGCTCCCACTGGCTACTGGTGATTAGGCCACCTGCCTGGCCTTGCCTTGTGGAGCCCCACTCCTGGCTCCACACAGGACCACACAAAAATCAGACCCTTTGTCTGAGAGCATTGTCCAAATGTTTCTTGAACTCCAGCAGGCTCTCTGTGCAGAACCTTTCCCTAACACCCAGCCTGACCCTCCCCATTCAGCCTCTGGGCTGAACAAAGGGACCCCAGCCACACCTCATACATCTTCTCCTCTAGACCCTCCTCCATCTTTATAGTCTTCCTTTGGACACTCTCTAATAGTTTTATGTCCTTCTTGTACTGTGGTGCCCAAACCTGCACACAGTGCTCGAGGTGAGGCTGAACCAACTCAGAGCAGAGCAGGACAATCCTTTCTCTCAACCAGCTAGCAGTGCTGAGCTTGATGCACCCCAGGGTACACTTGGCCCTTTTGGCTGCCAGGGCACACTGCTGGCTCATATTCAGAATGCCATTGACTAAAATCCCCAGACCACTTTACGCTAGTCTGCTCTCCAGCCTCTCATCTCCCAACCTGTACATTAGATTGCTCCATCCCAGGTGCAGAATTTTAAATTGTTTAATTTCATGCATTTGGTAATTGCCCAGCCCCCTGATTTGTCAAGATCTCTCTGGAAGGCCTCTCTACCCTTGAGGGAGTCGACAGCTCCTCCTAAATTAGTGTCATCTGCAAATTTACTTAGTATGCATTTGAGTTCTGTATCCAGATCATTTATAAAAACATTGATGAGAACTGGCCCTAAACTTGCCCCAAAAGTTTATCTGTAAGTGCAGCAAGACACTACCATGTGAACACAGTTCACATGGAATACAGTTGTTGGGAAAATTTTATGTTAGCTCAAATGACCAAAAGAGAGAGCTTCTCACCATAGACAGGATCTACTCTGCACAGCATGCCATGAGAAAATCCATTCAGGTCCTATCCCATGCTGGACAAATGAAGAGTGTCCAGCATCTGAAGGGATGTGAAATTTATTCACTATCTGAATTTCTCTTCTTATTCTGCCTCATACCAGCAGTTACTTTATGAAGCCATTTGTTGCAATTACCCAGCAGAAAGTAGATATAAAGAAAAAAAAACCTGCTGAGATGAACTGGTGGCCAGCAGCTGAAAAAGAAAGGAGATTAACTTCTAAATGCATGCAACAGGGCATAACATTGAAGCATAAGAAAGCAAAGGAATATTCTTCTGAACACACTCAAATTCTATTGTGCTGTAATTTTTTATTATTATTATTTTTTAAGAGCATTAGAGGTTAATTTAGCTCCTTAATTCCACGTGATGCCATGCAGTAAAGCTGTATCTCCCTGCTCTGGCACTGTTTCACTATAAACTAATTGAGACTGCAGTATGGCACATGTCTTTTTGATATCCTTCCAATTTCCTCTGGGAAATTAAAGAAAAATACATTTAAAAGAAAATCAGGAGGAGATGAACTGCCTTTTCTTCTCATTTTTGTGGCACCAAACTTCCAGTCTGACTAATTGATCTGTTTTGCTTCTTCACTTATAAAAGTGAAATTGTTTCCAGAAGGTTTCTCCAGAGAAATAGCTGCCTGTAAACCAAAGGAGGGAAGTCAGCCAAAGTGACAGTCTTTACCTATCAGGAAAAAGATAACTGAGAAATTCAAATTCATCTATTTGCATCTATATTTTCCCACACATTTCATAATAACACCAAGTAATTCATGTCAGTCAAATAGTTTATACACTTATACCTAAGTAGACAAAGAACAGTGTGCTGTCAAACTGCTAGTTGTGGTTGTTTTTATGAAATATATATGATATATATATATTTATACGAAATACCAAGAGCTGTACAGTTAATGTGTTTCATGACAAACTTCATGTTTGGGAGACCTTACGACACACAGGTTCCTTTCAATCAGATTTCACAATAAATGATTCTCATTTTCAGGAGCTCTGAATTTTATTCTGAATATATATTAACTGACTGTGTGAATACTTGATCTAAGATCCCTGTGTCTGATTCATTCTCAGTAAAGCCAAGAAAACAATGCCCAACATCATTAAGTACTTCAAGGACAACAGGAGAATGAGGTGGTTAAACAGCTCAGTTGTTGAACAGTGGATAGAACACCATGAACAGAGACAACACCATGCTGAATTTTAAGGCCAACAAAGTTTCCAGACAGACTTGTGCTGCAGCTTGAACTTAGGCAATTTTGATGCATAATACTTCAGTTAGATTTATGGGAGTCAGGGATACATTTGTTTGCAATGCAGGGAAAATACACTACCATTTGGTTTATCATTTAATAAAGCTGATACAAAAGTATGTACAGTTTGGAGTTCTGTATTTTTCAGTGCTCTTGGTGCATTAGGAACCAGATAGACAATGTGCTTTCAAATAAGTGTTTACTGTAAACAAGTAACACATTTCAGTTACTTACATAATCCACTCTTCAGATTTAAAATAGACTACAGTACATCATCTTATGGGGCAGTAAGATTTCCTAATGGGATGAACTTAACCCTTTCAGTTTTCCCCAGGACTCTATTGCTATAAGGCAGCTCTTCATTAGCCACACTAAACAATTCTCTGTGATCTGAATACCAAGAAGCTGCTGTGCTTGAGCAGGTCTTAAATGATAGGAGATAAATATGGAAGGGAGTGGGATGCTTGCATGGAAAGGTATATGAATTATGCCCAAGATTCAGTGCTACCTAACAGCTTGTAGCCTCCAGTTGTATCACACCTCAATATACTAGCTGCTATAATGCAGCAATTGTTAGTAACATTTTACATAGCCCCAAAGGACACCATTAAATTCTACGCTTTTACATTTACAGCTGGAAACAAACCTTGCAAAAGTTGTTTTGTATTTCCAGACACATATGCACCTGTTGTATTATTTCAGTTAATGCCACTGTGGTTTTAGTTGTTTCTTCCCCTTGATTATCTTTCTCTTTCCTACCATCCAAGAACAAAAGACAAGGTAGAGAAACTAGTAAAATGAAATTTGAATTATATTCCCCATGGGAAATACTGTTGCTAGTAGCTGTCTTTTAGGTTTAAATTCCCAAGCCATTCTGAACTACTATAAAGCACAAACATTTGGTTATTTCTGTACAGCTTTATGTAGCAATACTTAATTTTAAAAATAATGGGGCTTTTCCCTTTGCTCTAGCCAAAGCAGTAGAATTATGTTTTTTATGCATGTCATATTACAAGATAAGTAACAAAGACCTGAATCCTCAGGAGTTATAACTTGACATACTGGCTTCAATGACTGTTTTCCCTAAAGAAAGAAATGTACTATTAAATCATATTCCAGCTTCACAGTGGTGCCAGTTTTTAGAAGCTCAGGATTTGGCTGGGAAGTTTTTAGGAACAGAGACTTTCTGTTGCAATGTTTTACCTTTTTGTCACCAATGTCAAACCAAGAACTTTCAGGTTCCTGGCTTAGTCATGCAGATGACAATCAGGATAATGAAAAAGTCAATACTGATGTAAAAGTTTGTGCCTCAGCTTTCAACCTTGTGGGCCATTTAGCCAGAAAATGTACATTATGCAACCATTTGGTTGGCATGGAAGGAAATGAATTCTAGAAGCAAGACTACTCATAGACACTATAAGAAATACTCTAGGGCAGGGGCCACAGTTTTGCCAGAGGCCCTGCAAAATAGCTTCCAAGAGTCTGCAGCAGTGAGCAAGGGGACTCAGAGTCCTGATCTGAGCAATAAGCATCAGAGCCTGATTTTCTAGAATTGATTATTATGGCAGTTAAAATTATTTTAAGAACCGGTTTGCAAGTGATGTACTTTATTTGGGCAAGAGGTTTGTTTCCAGTTTTTATTGCAGAAAGTTTTTTAGTTTGAAATTCAGAGTTTCACAGGGAAGAGAACTATTGAAGTGATAAATAGCAACATCATGGATCAGAGTTATAACACATCAGGCATATCGGTTTATACTGCTATCTTGTAATATTGTGGAAATGTTTTTACTCAAATTTTCCTGATTTAAAAACCATTGGTTACACAACAGATTTAACTTCAGTGAGCTTTCTTCTTTAAAGTCCTTCTTGCCATATGAAAAGTATAGTAGCAATGGCACAGAGGATGTCAGCAAATTTGCTCTAAGTGTCAGGTCATAGCTGTGGAGGAAATTGCCTTTGGTTGATGGGTGCAGTTATACCACTGCAGAGCTGCTTTGGAACAGCTCTGAACATGGAGGCAGAGTTTTCCCAGAATTTCATTAACTTCACTCGGTGTTGTTAACCTACCCAGAGCTCAGTGAAGAACTTGCCTTTAGGCAGTTTTAGTTTCATATAACAGAAGTGCATTACACGGCAGTCATTATGTTACACAATGATCCCTCTTAAACTAATTGCATCCAGTAATGATTTAGATCACAGTAACTGTTAAGTTTGTGTTCCCAGTGTTTCTACAATTGGTGGGAAAGTGCATTTAATTGACAGACTGATATACACCTATATGTTTATTTATCCAGGGTAAAATTTGGAAGTTTTTCGTGATGACTAATACAGTCACTATACTCTTAAAAGAAGCATAACTTGCCTCCTCTAATATCGATGCCACAGTTTCCTAATTTATCTTGTGTAGTTCAGAACATAACGTCCTACCCTTTGGAACCCCCATCTATATTTTCTTCCACACAGGGTAATGTGCATTGCATGTTCCTGATGCTGAGCATATACACAAAAATGAGTCCAACAAAATTATGTTTGCTGAACCATGTTACTTTTTTGGGGGGTTGGTGTGGGGAGAGGTTATCTTATTAATAAGGATTGATAAAACTAGTCACCCATTTTCCTGAGTGAAGATCTGCCATCAAGACAAGTATTGCCATTAAGTAGGGTAAGGCTTTATTAAAGAATAAACATGCTGATGGATATGGTACCCATGGGTCTTGCTACATCTCAATCTAAGTGATTTTAGATAATAGGTTTTGACAATTTGCAGAGGGTGAAATGATTCGGTCTCTGGAAATTTGAGATTGCAAAGTCTTAAAACAATTCAAGCTCTTCATTACCCTCCTCTTCTTTTACAAGGTTAATTCCTTTAAACAGACACTAATGAAATCACAGAAAAAATAGAGCACACAAAAGGACTAGAGATAATCAGGGGAATTATTAGAAAGGTGGAAGGTTTACAAGGAAAACTTACGTGTATGTCTAATAAGGTAAGCAAGCAACTCAGCTAAATCAGTCAAACATTTTTAAAGGATCTAGCTTGCAATATATGCATATAGAAATGAGCCTGAACAGGGTTATCTAGACTATTCCAAGATCACTCCTGCAGTATGAAACTCAAAAGTAAGCTGAATATCTAACGAAAAAGGAGCACTGTAGGACAGGTGCACATTTACTGTAATATGGCATAATACTGTAGAAGTCATTGGAATTATGTGACTTTAAACTGGAAATATTAGAGATTTCCATATATGTACATTTTAGCTATGCAAAATGCTGTGCCAACCTTTGACTGCGGCAATGAGAGTCTATTCTAAGCTTAAAAAAATGGAAAAATATATTAGCATGAACAACAAAATCAGAAATTTCTTATAGTCTCACAGTTACCTGGCACCCCAAGAAGCACACAAGGAGCTGGTGAGAGCCTCCTAGAACCTGAGAAATTGCACTTGTTGCCATGAATCTCAGACAAAATAGAATTGCCAGAGTCACCTCATCTAAAATATTATACAATATGTTCATATAATAGCCTCAATTGCTGCAGCTATAGTACCTGAAGTGAAGGGGATTGAAAGGGACAGGAAGGAAAGAGACCACTCAAACCCAACAACAGATATGACTAAGTAATTACTGCCACTCAAACTTTAATGGCACACAGAACATTGAGATCTCATACATTTCAGGGTTTTTCTGTCTCCCACAGAAATACAAAATAACTAGGCTAACTTGGTAACCATTGTCAAAGATTTTTTTATGTTTCCATCCCTATTGCATGTACAGTGAAAATATCCTGATATATCTAGAAAAGGCCTGACAAGTTTATTGGACTGTAGATTCAATTCACTATGGAAGAAGAAAAAATTACAGTATCTTAAATGTCTTCATTATCTTAATAAGATTAAGTCATTACATTGTGAATTTGGGTTGCAACCTTACAAAAAGGTACATTTTAATAGTGGTAAGGAGCAATTCATCAGATCAGTGCCCAGACAGGCTGGAGAGAAGCTAGAGGGAGTGAGAAGTTGTTCATGCTTTAAACTACAGGCAAGTTGCCCAGATATATCTGCCCAAATATTGACCTACCATTTGAATTGAGCATTAAGTCATTGGGCATACCAAGGGGCCATTGGGAACTGAGTTTCGATAATTGAATATTTATGAATATGGATATTTAAATATGCAGTTGCAGTGTGACGGGAACTTGGTCCTGAAGGGAGTCTGCAAAACTATGTATCCAAAGGATCTACTATATGTGATTTGATTTTCTTTGCTGAAGATGCCCTGTTATATGGTGGCAGCATGTTATACAAATACTCTATAGTCTTATTTCAGATTTTTTCCACTAGAAAAGTTTTAAACTTCAGTGCCTCTATGCCCAACATCTTGAAATTTGAAACCTTCAGATTATGCTACATGGCCGCCGCATTACTAGAGACTTTCCCAATGCATGGAAGAACTTGTCAATTTGAAACATTTGTTTTACCATGTGTGATTTATTTTTTTATTTTTTTATTTTTTTTTTTGGTTGTGGTGGAAGTATGGAGGAAGGGAAAGGAAAAGAGGAAATAGATGAGATAGAAGAGGATGGTTTTACAAGACACTGTAGGTTACTTGCTAAAAAAATCATATGATTTTTGCTTTTTTATTATTATTTTTAATATCCTAAATCCTATTTAGAATTTTAAAATATCTTTAAGCATATAGCGCACCAGACAGCCTCTTTGTTTGTTAAGCAAACAAAGTTGCAAGAGCCCTAATTTTAAAGGTTAAAGGGACTGATAAAATGATTGACTATGCCAGGTAATTACATTAGCCTAGGAGGCTCTGTCTAAATGAATAAGCAGTCTTTTGCTTCTCTGATTAGTGACAGGAATCCGTTAGGAAGAGCTTGAGTATAATTAGGATGGAGAGAGGGGAAAAAAAAAAAAAAAAAAGTAAGAGCATTTAGGTAAAGCAAGAAATGCAGAAATAGCTAGCATGAAACATAATTAAAGGAGCATATTAGGTGTTCTTAATAGTTTCTTGTGCAGTATAGTTTAGAAATAGTTGTAAGCCAGGAAGGAAAGAGTAAGTTATATGAATTGGTACTCCTTTGTTACCTTTTCTCAGTTTATCAGCATAGAAATTAAGATATCAGTGGAAAATCCATCAGAATCAATGACAGAAGTAAAATTAAACCTGCTAAATATAAGAACACAATTTAAAGAAACGAAGAAACCAAGTTTCAAAATACAGCCCTCTTGCCTTCATCTAAAGCTCTGTTGAGCCTTAAAGTCAAATTTCTAGAAACACTGCTTCAGCTATGAAGACAAACATTCACAGTCAGTGAAATGCAGACTTAAAAATGACATGGGATTAATAAATATTTAATTTAGAAGCATTAACCTGGCTAAATTAAAAGAAAATAGCATTATATTTATGAAATCAGGATACAGCAAATATTAGGGTATGTCTTTCAACCAGAGAATGCATCCTCAGATTTGCTTCAGCTCAGACATTGAACTGTGACAACGGTGAGTTCAGTGGTAGCTAATTTATTCTCTAAAGAGTAGATTTAAGGATAAACTAGGTTACGTGTCATTTTCAGTGTCTTCCTCATTGTTACTTGATTTATTTAAATGATTTATTTAAATGATACCATACCAGTTTCATTCATACCTGCACTGCTGCAAACAGAGCTGAGCTCTCCATATGTAGAAGGAAACTGGCATTTCTAAGGGCATATCATTTGGCAGGGACTTGCCAGTAAGTAAGTGTTAAATGAAACAACAGAAGCAGCAACAACAAAAACACAAATTCTGAAGTTAGTGTCGTACTGACTATTATGTTTACCATTATGAGACTGTGCCTTTCATTCATTGAGGGGTAACAACACATATGAAAATCACAAATGTAAGACAGATTAGCAAAACAAACAAACAAGCAAAAAAAGCAAGCCACAAAATAACTGTAATCATAATTTTGTAATTGTTTTATTGCTTAGTCTTACAATTATATACTTACACGACATTATATACTATACTTATACTAATATACTATATTACATTATATAACATGGCATATAATCAAGAAACTCTACATGTGCCTTGTCACCAAAAATCTACTACAGATGCATTTCAGATGAAGAGGGATGCTGTCGATCTATTTCTGACTGCTAGCTCTTCCCTCACAATGTAGTTCCCCCTGCCCATTACTTTTTCCTCTCTTCCAAACCCAGCTGTTAATTACTTTAACCTTTAGTTGATTCCCTTGAACTCATGAAGTTTGCATTTTATTAACACTAAGTTAAGTGCAGCTTTAACTTTCCTCCATTCTAATTAATGTAGTTGTAACACTCAATTTTCTTGAAAATCTCATTTACAGAAATTGGTTTAACTTGTATATGTCAATTGGCCCATTTCTTGCATGACAGCATTTCTGAAAATGTTATGCATTGTATTATCATTATAACAGGGTCTCCTTCTCAGAACCATGAGGATAATTTCTTGCAAGTACCGTATTTCAGTTACTGTTTTATAATATTTAACATCATATTGCATGGTAAGCTAAATTTTACAGCAAACCTGTTCTTGAATATAAGAATATTTAACCTATACTTAACTAAACCAATTTTATTTTGCCTCACCAATACAGAACACTGTAGTAAAAATTGCCCCAGCCAGGTATTTCTCTATTTTAATGTATGCACTTACAATGTTATCAGTAAAATTAATGCAAAAAATGCAAATTAATAATTGGATACCAACATGACACATTGGAATTCTAGTGTTACCCCCTCACTGCCACCAACACACACAGTAGAAATATGACTTAGGAGAAATTACACAGCAATTCTACACAGCGTCAAGACATTTTTACAAAAAAATCCTTTGTGGATAGGGTGAATGAAGTATTAAAGAGGAACATTCGTTTCCCCAGACTACAAACTATTTAAAGAACAAGGTTGGACTAGAAATTGGTGCACATTTACATGGAATAGTTTTAGGTCTGTAAGTAGGTCATCAAATTAGAAGCATCATCACCCAAGGGTCTCATTATAGTCAGTGGCAAAAGACCAGCTGAATAACCCCTTGGAGCTGCCCATTAAGTATAATAAGTATCTACAGAGCCTATGTTTTTTCCTTAATGCCCCAATTAACAATTCAAGTTTAGGTAGGATGAGTCTTAGTAATCTTGCACCGTGGAAACCTTTCAGCTCCCAATCTCATCCTCCAGGTCAGAAGCAATGCTGGTTACACACCTCCCTCTGCTTCCCAAATGGCACATCACTGTGAAACAGAATATAGATAGAGACCACATTAGTCTCTACGTGCTACTCTGCCAAGAACAGCAAAGCTGTTGACATTTCCAGATGTGCCCACTCTAAAGTCTCCAAGGTAAGGACATTAATGTGTGTGAGTGAGGCTGTGACACCTGTGTGGAGCCACCAGGCCAACAGGAAAGTAGCTGCCAGCATTCACATTTGACAGCCTGATGGAAATAAGGGCTGCAATTACAGCGTGGCCATGGTACAAGTTTGGGAACTGCTCATCTAAAAAGAAAAGGCTCAGCTCAATGCTGTTTCTTTATAAGCATTTTTAGTGAATTTCTGAGCGCACAGACAAAAAAAAAAAAAAAAAAAAAAAAAGGCCATATTGTTGTTCATCCAAATGAATAAAGAATTTAAAACTTACTTTCTTCAACTTTAATTTGTATTCATGAGGTGGGACCCCACAGTATAACAGTTTTCACTGTCAGTTTACCATATTGTCTCACTTATATTTGATTTCACTATTAACTCCTTTTCAAAACATACTTCCTTCTGCATTTCCCAGTTAAATATAATTTGCTGGCCCCATCTGGATTTGAACAGTATTAAAACTGAGCTACTATGATTCCTGTGCTACTTGACAGCATGTCTGAATTTATTTACTTGGATGAATGATTTAAAATCCAGTGCTCAGTTTCCTGTCTATGACTGATGCATAATAAATTATATATATAAGACTGCCACTGGATGGGCACTTGAGCTTCAAACAGAATGTGAAACAAAGGTGTAGTATGAGAATACTCCTTAATACCTCAGTATTAAGTATTATTATGCAAAAACAATGGCATATGCAGGTGTCATTGAATTTAAATTTAAATGATCATTTAGCAGAAGTAGCTCTTCTGTTCTGTAGGTAGAGGTTTGGTAGGTCAGCACAGTAAAGGAAAACATCCTGTCTTTAGCCTGGCAAATAATTTTTATTGTATTTAAACCCACGTAACAAGGATACACACAGAACCAGGGCTCGAACAAAACCACGCAGTATGCATTCTGCTCATTGATGTCAGGACATCACCTGAAGCTAAGTAGTGAACAAATAAGTCTGTCTGTACATTCCTACTCATTAGTGTCATTCTGTGAAATGAATAAATACTAAATGAGAACTAAGAGAGATCAATCTTCTTTTCATTTGGGTTTTTGATGCTTCTTGTCAGGTATAACACAGGACTTCATGCCCATAATCTTTCCTGTCTTTCTCAAGCTTCATTGGGTAAACTAACCGACTTTACTTCTCTGTGTAATGCTTAAGCAAGACGCAGTAAGCCCTATGACAGTGTCCCTATTTAGTCTGCTATCAACGACTGTCTGTCGAACCATCATAATTTCTTTTCTATAAGCACATGGTTACTAGGCCTTGATGGTAACTTCTTGACTTGCTTGGAAAAAGAAATCTGAAAGTTGTCTTAGGTTCTTAGGAAGGGCAGTGCTGTGTAAGATACACGTGCAGTTAGCGCACGGCGCCTCTGGAGGCTCCGCAGGGTTTCCAGGGCCGTTCATCTCACCACCCGCGATCCCAAACACCCAGTAAGCAATGCACTGAGATCTCCATTCACTCCTTGCTGCTGCTTGCATTGCATTCGCCCTTCATGCTTACGGGTCTGGTTTTAAATCCATAGCATTAAGTTTGGATGTGTTGGCAGGTATGTTAGTTAACAAAGTAGCCAAGCGAATTTGATTAATTGTTCCCAAAAATTCAGGTATGACAAGGGATAAAGCTGATGGATTTCAACCCTTCTAGCTACCTCTGCGTGCCACTTGGAGGGCCATCTTTCCTCCACTACTCACCTTGATACCTCTGCTTCAGAAGTGACTATATCTGGGTTTACAGGCAGAGAAGGACCTGGGAGTGATGGTGGATAGTCGGCTGAATATGAGCCAGCAGTGTGCTCAGGTGGCCAAGAAGGCCTATGGCATCCTGGCTTGTATCAGGAACAGTGTGACCAGCAGGGCTAGGGAGGTGATCGTCCCCCTGTACTCAGCTCTGGTGAGGCCGCACCTCGAGTACTGTGTTCAGTTTTGGGCCCCTCGCTACAAGAAGGACATCGAGGTGCTTGAGCGGGTGCAGAGAAGGGCGACGAAGCTGGTGAGGGGCCAGGAGAACAAGTCCTACGAGGAGCGGCTGAGGGAGCTGGGCTTGTTCAGCCTGGAGAAGAGGAGGCTCAGGGGCGACCTTATCGCTCTCTATGGGTACCTCAAGGGAGGCTGTAGCGAGGTGGGGGTTGGCCTGTTCTCCCACGTGCCTGGTGACAGGACGAGGGGGAATGGGCTTAAGTTGAGCCAGGGGAGTTTTAGGTTAGATGTTAGGAAGAACTTCTTCACTGAAAGGGTTGTGAGGCACTGGAACAGGCTGCCCAGGGAAGTGGTGGAGTCACCATCCCTGGAAGTCTTCAAAAGACGTTTAGATGTAGAGCTTAGGGAAATGGTTTAGTGGGGACTGTTAGCGTTAGGTCAGAGGTTGGACTCGATGATCTTGAGGTCTCTTCCAACCTAGAAAATTCTGTGATTCTGTGATTACTGCCTGAAAAGAAGAATGAGTGGCAGCATAAAAATTGACAGGCAAGTGTTCTCATTTGGGTCCAAAAAAACACCCCAAAAAACTGTTTCTGTAGCCGAGAAGGGTTCATTGTGCTGCCCAGTTAATGCAGGGTTTGAGAAGTGCTCCCTCGGTAGTTTTCTACCTGGATCGTGGTGTTTTCCTGATTTCTTGCCTGCTTTTTCACTTACTCTCATTTGTCCTGTTGTAGTTGCGGATGTAGGTTGAAAGTAACAACTTTTATGGAAAACCACAGAATGGCTCAGGTTGGAAGGGACCTTAGAGATCATTCAACTCCAACCCCCCTGCCATAAGTAGGGATGAAAGCACAGCTGTGTCACGAAGCACACAGAGGTTGGTTCCTGATGTATTTTACTTGGACTCTTTGAAAAAGGTAGAAGCCTGTTCAGACGGCGTAGTTTTATTTTTTATTCTATTTTTACGGTCAGTGGAGCTAGAGACAACGAGGCCCTACCCCTGCTCCCGCCCCGCAGCGCCTACAGCGAGGCCGCCACCCTCAGACCCCTCAGCTACGAGACGTGCCGGGGACGAGGAGGAAGAGGAGGAGGAGAAGGAGGAAGAGGAGGAGGAAGAGGCGGCCCAGCCCGGAACCCTATGCTCGCTGCCGGCGCCGCACCCGGAGCTCTGCGGCTGGTGCACGGCGGCGGCTGAGGGCAGCGATCGCCATGGTGCGTGCGGGCGGGGCGGCTCTCCTTGCCTTGCCTTTCATTTCTTTGCCTTTCCTTCCCTTCCCTTCCCTTCCCTTCCCGTCGGGGGAAGCCGTAAGTGGCCCGGCCCCCCATGTGCTGATGCGGGCCTCTCCCGAGGGGCCGGCAGTGTGCCCCCGGCTGCTGCTTCCAGCCTCGACTGCAGGAGGCGAGGAGCAAAAGGCGTGCAGCTGGCGCACGGTGCCTCTGGAGGCTCCCCTGGGTGTCCAGGGCCATTCATCTCCCCCCCGCGATCTCAAACAGCCATAAAACGATGCACTGAGATCTCCGTTCACTCCTCGCTGCTTCCTGCATTGCATTTGCCCTTCGTGCTTACGGGTCTGGTTTTAAACGCACGGCTTAAGGCTTCTCATTAAAGTTGCATGTTAATCGATAAAGCCTTTCAGTTTCGTTCAGGAATGCTTTTCCACTGACAAGCAACATAGCTTAAAACCGTGGCCCAGGACTCTTAAATTTGTGGGCAGGATTCACTTCCTGTGCTGCGTGAGCAGCTGCAGTGCCTTGTACCAGGCAGCAGCCAGAGGCACTCCCAAGGTCTTCTGGAAAAGACAAAAAAAAAAAAAAAACTTCTGTTTTGTCGCGTAAGGTATATCTGGCCTTTTCCAGAAATCAAAGCAATCAGAAACTTGAATCAGAAACTTGCTGAGGAGCACAGCAGTAATCTTAGTTTTCTAGCCATAGTTTTACAAAGTATGCATTTTGAGGGAAGGCCTTATGCAAAACGTGTTGCAGTATTCCCTACATTCCTGTAGTTACATTACAGCACGGAGTGTTTAAATAATTTTGCTATTGTGTATGTTATTGAGAGGGGTAAGATCCACCTGTTGGAACTGGTAAAGCACTACTATGCATTAAGGGCTTTGTGGGATAAGGATTCATGAGCTTTCAAGTCCCTAGCATGACACATGCCCCTATCTTCCCTTTAACGTTTTATTTAACTTTAGTAGCGTACACTATCTTTGATTTCTTTTCAGCCAAAGTTACCGAAAAGCAAAGGAGTGAAGCAAGAGAAAAAAGTTATCCATCCTTACAGCAGAAAAGCTGCACAACTTGCAAGGGAAGCACACAAACAAGATAAGAAAGAAAAGTAAGTTTACTGTGCAACCTTGTATACAGACTCAAGGATATTACAGTAGATATTTTTGTTTGTGAGCCCTGGTGAAGGGGGACCGTTATACTGATACAACCTTAACATCTATTTTAATAAATCAGCCTATATAGCATGATACTGGCAGGCCATGTGAACTGACATAATTATATTCACACACACAAAAAATAAATCAGCCTAATTGTAGATCAACTACTTCTAAGATTTCTTGGAGGTCTTTTCCTGCCTTAATGATTCATGTTCTTCTTATCACAGCATTTTGCTTTTTAATAATCTGAATGGCATCATGTTAGTGACTTCTCATGAAGCTTAGGCACCTTGTTTAACTTGACTCCAAGATTTAGTAAGAAACCCGCTTAGGGTCTAGCATCTTTTACTGAAGTACTGAGTTCTTAGAGAAGAGACATAAACCTCCTTTGGTGTCCTTCCTACGAGAGAGACTTTTGAATAAGACTAAATAGTTAACTCCTTTTGGTGATTTCCTGCTGTCCTATCTTTTGGTTTTCTTTTCCCTATTGCAGAGGGGAAAGATGCTGGAGAGGACAGGCCTTTGATTTCCATTCTGTCTCAGCTTGCTGTCTCTAAAACATATACCAATCAACTCCTTGAATGCTGATATAGCATGATTGTTTGTTCAGAAATCTATTAAACTGTATTTCAAGCATTCTCTGTCAAAGTATACTGATACTTTGATAGAGTCACACAAACTGAACCAAAGTATTCACACACCTGAAGGTGTTGCGTTGGGAACTGGTGGTACAGTTGAAGGGTTCCTCAGAGGTTGTGCAGATTTTATGGTTGCACAACCCTATCCAGGACAAACATGTAAGGTTTCTCTGCCTAGGAAGGGGCCTTTCACTAGAGAGATTAGGACACAGCTGTGTCGTGTAGCTTCAGTAGAGCTGCTGTAAGAATCACAGAATCACAGAATTTCTAGGTTGGAAGAGACCTCAAGATCATCGAGTCCAACCTCTGACCTAACGCTAACAGTCCCCACTAAACCATATCCCTAAGCTCTACATCTAAACGTCTTTTGAAGAAGTTACAAACAGCACGTGTTGAGGATTGTGCAGATTCCTAGCATGCAAGAAGGTTTCCCTGCTGCTTTGTGTTGTCTGTGCTTTTCTGTTTGTAAATTATTTTTTGGTGGTTGTTTTCCTAGTACTAAATTGTCATCCCTTAATTATCTCAATTTGCCTTATAACTGCCACTCAGGGAGCTTAATCACAAAAGGTAACTGATTCATACTTGATTCTTCATGCTTACATCTGTAATTTTCCAATAAAGAAAAACATGCAGAAGACTTAGTATGTAAAGGAGTAAGTTAGTGGTTATTCATTGTGACAGGGCACACTTAATCTCAAGTCTTTCATTGATTGATAAGCTTCTTGGAGTACTTCTTGGAGTGCAATTTTTGTTTCCTCTTACAATAGCAAAGAATGAAAGTAAGAAACTCCTGCTGGAATAGACTTCTTCCATATGACTTGCCGTTTAATTACTTTTTTTCCCCACAAAAAAGTAACTTCGTAAAATTAATAGCTTTTTAAAGAGGGAGTTTACGTAAAAGAAATGAAGAGTTTCTTACCTGTGTAGGAGACAACAGGCTGTATAGCAGCATGGTTAGTCTTTGTGTTATTTCCTTCTGGAGCATAGCAAACAGAGCTAGCTATAACAGTAAAACTCTTCTAACAAAGGAAGCGGGCCACATTTTGGTGTGAGTTCCAATTTATAGGAGGAGAAAGCACCATTTTATAGGAAGCCATTAAGTGTTAGCTGCCTAGCAGGCTAATTAAAGGTGTACTTCAAGAAACCCAATGGAGTAGTTGCATGGTGTTTTGTTTTGTTTTTATCCCTAATTCTTGTGGGGATCAAATGAAGCCTAATGTTGTAACAGAGAAGCTCAGATTACGATTAGAAGATGTAGATTATTATCATTTTCTTTAGGTTCTGTTACTTTATATTTAACTTTTCTTTTTCAAGCTCTCCTACTCTTTCAGGTATGAGTCTTTTAGGCTGATGGTTACCGGTGTAACCCTTTGTTTCTCATAGGGAAACTGTTCTGCCAAAAGTAGTGTGTCAACCTGGACCATCCAGAGTTTATTGCGAGAGAAAAATATTCTACCCGTAAATAAGATCTCTATATGTTGCAGTCCTATCTGATTAATTATCATTGTTCACTTTGTAGGTCTGTTTTGTTGTGATGTTCTAAATATGATTTGCATTAGAATATAGATAATTAGAGGAAATCATTTAACTCAAAAGACATGGCTAATGTTTCTTTATGTTCTTCCCTTTTTTTCCTTAAAAGTCTTGTTCTAGTTTCTTACAGATTTGTATTACCTGTATTAATCAGCTTGTTAAATCTTAACTTTTAAATGTTTTTATTTTTTAATGATGGGAGTTATGCAGATGTTAAAAACAGTCAGTTTAGCCAATAATCAGTCTTATCAGTGCAATTACTTAGCTGAGTTTCTTTAGTATGTGATAGGGGTGGGGTTTGGGTTCAGTTTGCAGAGCTCCAAAAATGATTAAATACATTTCAGATGCTGTAGGCTAAGGAAGACTTTCTATTCTGTTGAGGGAAAAGCAGTAGCCCACACCAGTCATGTGGAGCACATGTACACCTTATCTATTGATAAATGTTCAATACAAACGTATCATTTGGGTGTAGGTAGCCCTTGAACAACATGTTACTGGAAGCTCAGTGTCT
The DNA here is from genome assembly GCF_965140915.1 of Aythya marila. NCBI lineage: Eukaryota > Metazoa > Chordata > Aves > Anseriformes > Anatidae > Aythya > Aythya marila. The sequence continues at coordinate 28,217,513 of NC_139045.1, read as the reverse complement.
TTTGTGGAAGTATTGGTAAATGTTTTCCTTGATTTTTGTGTTGTTTTTCTTTGGTACTTGGCTTGAGACAGGATTCAGGACTAGAGACAATTTAGGCTTCTATTTACTTCTTTACTTTTCTATATGAAGAAGTTACAGAAATAGCTATTAACATGCCTGCTTGTGTTAAATAGGAAAGGAATCTGCATTTAGCTATGAAATGCAGATTCAAGTATCTTTTCTCCAAACAAGCTAAATAAAAAAAGGAAAGACATTACCCACCAGGAATTTCAGTAAGACCGTGCAACCCCAGGAAAAAGGCAGGAGAGATTCTATAAGCTGCAGAAATCTGTCATCCAAGTAATCTTCCATGCAAGCATTCTCAATGAAATATGACAGTAATAACAAGCTTGTTGTCCAGAAACTGCCTGTATTACAAAGGACCAATCTTGACAGTAATAAGGGGAGACAGACCAATTGGCTTTAGAAAATTGACTACAATCTTCTGTCACTCTTCACTTGAATCACACCTTTCTGGGTCCATCTTCACAGCTCTCCTCAAGGTCTAATCAGCACCAAATTCCACTATATTTCTACCAATTTATTCTTCCTTAATCTACATGTGAATCCTTATTACTATAGGCTAGTTGTTTGCTCTGTTAAATCATTACAAAGATGTCATTATGAGCCAGCAGAACATTGCTTTTTCTACACTTCAGGTAAGTAGAACACACTGAAATAGCCCTGGAACTCCTGTTAGTAATGATGCACCAGCACCACCCATATTTTGTTTATAATTAGTGAAATCTCTGTCATAGTTTTTGGTAGCCAAGGCTGATTTATTGCAGGTTTTTTTCCTTCATTCCTGATGCAGGACATGTGCCTTCTGTTTTAAATTATTCAGGAGTCTGTGCATTTTTCTTACAGAGATACAAGTCTAAATACTACCATGCTCTGAGAGCTAAGAAATTTTTACAGTATGTCTTGATCTGGCATGAAGTACTGTTTCCCCTTAGGAATAAGCAGGAGTCTTATATCTGCTTGTGGAACTCTATTGTTTGTTTCTCCTTAGCTTTTCTGTTGCCTAACCTCTTAATCTCCCTTGAGCTCCTATGATCCCAGTTGTGCTGTTTGCAGCAGTGATACTTTGAGATGTATTCTTGCACATTCTTTACGTAAAACTGAGAAATGTTAGCTCTTAAAACTACTTCAGTTTTGGTTACAGAAATAAAAAATGAACTGCAAATATGTCAATTTTTAATTTTTATAAAGGTAGTTTCATATGGAAGTATCCTAGATTGCCTAGCCAAGCTACTAATTGGTGAGTCAGCTACTAAAAATTGGCGTGCGTAGTGAGAACTACAAAAGGTGTTTAGCAACCGAAAACAAGAAACAAAAGGAAATTTGTTCTGTCAGCCATGACATTTCTTAATGAAGGAGTCTGTCTTCATTCTCAGAGCTGTAAGTGGCATTGTATGGGTGGGTATGACAGGGGAAAAAATACCAAATTAATAAACTGATTTAGCAAAATAGTATTTATTCAATTTTAATATTTAGAGCAGTTGAATACAGTATCTGCAATAAGTGCTAATAGAGAATGAAAGTTTTAACTTTTAAAGTACCTAGTAAATCTCAAGAAAGCTGCTTATCACCCTTATCAATAATCAATGGCTAAGTATGATTTGATTTTTTTTTTTTCCCTTTTGGTAGAAAATTATTAAGAAGCAACAGCCTGCCTACCACACGATTGTATCCCTGCCATTATCCTCTTTCCCTTGAGTAAAAGATGTTACTCACTATGTGGAAGGAGATGAGAGGAACTGTCTTTGCCTTAGGTCATTTGATTAGCTCCCTGCTAATACTATTGTCTTCTAGCAGTCATTGAGGTCAGGCTTTTATGAGACGTACAGTGAGGCAATATCTGATCCTATCATCCAGTATTTCTCATACTTAAATAAGTTGTGCACACCTAAAGACTAAAGGAGGTTTTTCCTCCAGAAGATAAGCCTGGTTATGTGCATCATTGCTTAGATAAATAAATGAGCCAGCGACCATCGCAGGCCCAAATGGCAGCTCTTAGTGTTTTAAAGCATAGATAGATGACAATTTATGATCCTAATCAGGAAGCTTTTTTCAGACGGCATTGTAGTTTTCTCTATGGCAACACTTTGTAGATGTGCTTGGCTTGCTTTGTTGCCATGCAAGGTTCATAGCAGGGACTGTGGCTGTGAGGCCCCACTGCATGGAAAGAGGAATCCTTGCTGTGGATGCTCTCACCTGTCAAAAGTCCACAATCTGTGCTGTGAGGGCTACCTACCATAGTTTTTATTGACAGTGTCTTCTACAGCAGAGTCTTAAAGCTGACTTTACTCTAAATACTTTTTTTTTTTTTTTTAAAAAAAAACGTGTTCTCATCCAGATCTGTCCTTTAATCCACACAAACTGGTGTGGTTTTCATTTAAACACTAGAGTCTTTTAATTAATCAACCAGCTTTATTTGTGGTTGGTTTGGTAAAACCCTCACATGACTTCTATAGATTTTTACATTAAAAATCTTCATTTAAAAATTTTTTTTTTTTTTTTTTTTTTTACATTAAACATGTAAAGAACCCAGATGCTGCTGAGGTATCTATAAAAAGTAAAAAGCCTTTTCATTACTGTGTATTCTTAGCACCTTAGACACGCAGTTGTTTTTATATGTACTTCAGGACAGTCTTCAGAGTGTGAAATACTACATGAAAAAGCTAATCATTATTTAATAACGTAGGTATATGGCCAAGTGGCCCAAGTATGTTTGTCTCTAGGAAGTAGAGCTTTCTCTTTTTATGTGAACTTTTGCGACAGGTACCTTCTGTCCTCGAGTTAATTCAGTTAAAACTGTGAAATGCTCATTAAATCCTATAGAGTACAAGGAATTTATCAATTTAAGTAGCTTTGAACTGAGTTGATTTTTGACAGCATTTTCTCTTTTAAATGATATCCTTTATCATTTTCTTTATCAGTTTTCTTATTAAATAAGAGAACCTCCTCTTAATTATATCCCAAGTCTTTGGATATATCCAGCGAACATACATGGCTAAGATATTTTTCCAGTGACAAACATTATACTAATCTCAATCTATTCCTTTCTGCAAAGGAAGTGACATTAAAACATCCATTGCTGCAGACTGAATCTGAGAGCTCCAGAGCATGAGGCAACAGGAAAACTTGTGTTCTCTAAGAATTTTTTGATAGGACTGGAATAATTAATCCCAAACGGAATCGTGTACACACATCTCACTGAATACAGAAGGCTTCAGTATCCCAGCAGAAATTGAGGTGGAGTGGAAAACACATTGAGATTAATTTTTTTTAATTAAAAATATTAAGAAGTTTAATTTCAGTTTAACACAAAGTTTTACTGTTGACTAAGAACTCACTTTAATAATTAGTTTATTAAATACTAATGATATTTTTCCTATTGATTTGTGAGAATGCACTACAGTGAAGCCTTATGTTTTGGATTTTCAAGCTCATGAAATACACCAGCAGAATATTACAACTACTTAATGATACTAATACAATGCAGATCTTTCATGAATTCCCTTTACTGTGCTCTAAGAAAAGTGTTATGTCCTGTTTTCATGCTTTTTTTCCTATTTCTTTTCTTCCAAGACACTATTTTAACTTAATAGGTAGAGTGGATGAAAGTGCCAAAAAGTAGAAATTTTCAATGAAGCAGAATAAGTTGTATGTTGTTCTGAATTTGGCAGATAACTTCCATTTGAAATATTACCTTGACTTTCATCTTGACTCCAAAATTATTTTCTGGGGAAGAAAAGTGAAGATAATTGTTCCATAGTATAATTGACATGGTATTCATTATTTGCTAACATGTGTGTTTTACTTTGTTAGGTTGAAGATTGAAAAAGCTTTGCGTTTGAATATTATTGGTGAGCAGAAACGTCTATTACTGAATACACTGAAATTTTATGATAAAAAGTTGACTAGTTTTACCAACTTTATAGGTTCTCTATTTGAAGTTGCTTTATCTATAATATGACTCTGTAATTTTAAAATAGACTTTGGAGAAGTGCTGAAATACCTGGGGTTCGCTTAAGTATTACTTACTGGGTTGAATTCAGGGATTAGAGCCTAATCCTTAGTCAGTGTACATGACAACAGGTCAATATAGAACAAACATCTCTTTTTATACATCTGTACCTGTATTTATTTTACTCGTCTCCATGCTTTTCTTAAAGATTTCTAAAATAATATGATATATATAGATTAACAAACACTGTAATAATGTCTGCCAAGTAAATACAAGACTTCAAGACACAACATTAAATATTTTTCTTTCAAATGCTTGACATTCACCTTTCCAATTAAATTATTGGAAAATTGTGATAACTGGAAGTCTTGTTCAGCCACTCTATTGTTGTTATTTTCTTTGGGCATTCTTAACTTGGCATCTTAAGCAATCAATCTATTGATATTTTAGATACTGGTTTCCAGTAATTCACAGTGAGGTATTAAAATTTCTTTCTGTAAGGAAGATAATGTTTCTATTATAGCTACCTTCATACCTGGTACAAACAAAATCAGTGAGACAAATTTCTGCAATGCCATTCCAAATATTGAATAATTGAATAATTAATAATTTAAGAAACTTTGAAGATCTTTAATCTGTGCTGATGCTACCATGATAATAAAATCATTAATGTTCTTTTTTTTTTTTTAAAAGGAGAAAAGTTGCAATGGTTTCAAAGTCACCTTGACCCCAATAAAACTAGCTACACAAAGAAGGAAGCTTGTGAACTACTTGAAGAGTAAGTCTGCAATTAAAACTAGACTGAAAATCTTGATTTGTCTTTTAAAAGTGTTCTTTTATATATATATATATATATATATATATATATATATTTACAATAGAATTATTAAAGTAACACTTGCATTTTTATTTAAGTGTCTCTTCTATTGTGTGGAGGATTAAATAAATGTAATTGCCTGAATTTTTGTTCAGGCAATTTTGGGCTGTTCAGTGAAACAATGCGCAAAGTTTGTTCTATTCCTTACACCTTTTTCTTTAATTTTCTTTGGTAAGAAGTTTAAATGATATTCAGGTGGGCAGATTTTTAGGGCAGGAAATACCAAAACTGGATTTGGGTAAGAAAGAACTTAGTTCTGTGCTGCTGGATATATGTACCTGTGGCCTGTCCTGAGTTTTTACCTTCAAGCATAAGGATATAATATTTACATATTCTTAAAAATTTGCATTATGTCCATTTTCTTTCAGAAGCTCTGAAATACTCTTCACAGTTCATGAAATCTGTAAGCTGCTAGCCAACACTAGTGATACTGCAAAGGCAGTAACAACTTACTCTGTGAATCCAGTTTGGATGATTACACAATGATTATACAACATGGATGATGTCACAGTGATGTATAAGAAAAGAACTACAGAACTCATTAATGAGATAATGAAATTCAGCTCTTGAAGTTTAGCAAAACTTAAATCTAACACTGAGAACTCTTGATAGCATTGAAGTTTTATCTAAAGTAGTTTGAACAAAAAAAAAAAGTTTTGTAAGCAGCAGATTATTCAAATTATATTTCTAAACGGGGCTTTTACTTTGACAATGGAAGTGATGTTTCTTAGATTTGAACTATATCTGACTAATTTAGAAAATATAATTTGTAAAATAATTCCGTTGTACAAGTATTTTGCACGAATACCTGTAGCTTAAGGTTCATCTTCTTTCTTTCAGATACATGTGCCGATTCAGTGATGAACTGGAGCAGATTGAATTACGAAACAGTATTAGAGGTAGACAGGGAAGACAGCATGGGTCACGGGAAGCTGTCATCAAGCAGACCATGGAACGAGAAAGGCAGCTCTACGAAGGCTATGGGATAGGTATGTAAGCATTAGAATTAACCATGCGGTCATACCCTCTCCTCCTGCTCACAAGGCTGGAACCTAAGTGAAATTTTTAGGCATGATGTTTATTACTCATTTCTCAAAGGAATTCACTAACAGCTAGGTGTTTTTTTTTTTTTTTTTTAATTGAGTTTGTTGCAGATAAGTACTCCTAAAGTTTGAATATTTTTAAGTCTTTCTATTAAAATTGAGTGAATCCAGGAAGAAATGCTGGACTATTATGACATCTGCTCTGCAGGCACAAATGATAATCCACAAGGAGGAAAAACACATTTTTCCTTTTGTTCTCAGGCAGAGGAGTTTTGCTTCCTTTGACTCATGGGAGGTGTAGGAGGGAATATACGTGAAGGCCCTAACACTTAGCCTCTTAATAATCAAACTCACAAAAACTCTGAAGATTTCAAACTAAGTGTTACAGGTGAGAGCTCAGCTGAAAGCACTTTGAGTTTTTCAAACATTTACCTTGGCCATCATCACAAGTTTGAATAAAGTCATTATGCCAGTTATTCACATTGGCTTTTTTATTACCATTTATCTTTCTGTGGCAGTGGAGTGTCTAGTGAAATCTTCCAAGATTAACTGAGAAGCAGTCATGATAATCATAACAAGCCTTAGAGCTGAAGATTTCCTCTTAAAGTGCATAGAGTCTCCCATAAGAAGAAAAACTCTTTATGAAAGTATTTTGTTTTCTGGGAGGTAGCACACAGAAGCAAGCTACTTGTGAGAGAGACATAAGTGTGAGAGTGAGATAGCTGGAAGGGAAGCATCAGTAAGCTGGTGAAATAAGAAAAGGACAATAATTGTATAGAAAACAAAGACTTGAAAAAAGTTAAGTACAAAATAGTACTGAAGTTTATGATTTGCATTTTTCTTTCACAAATAACCATGCTGGAGTCAAATGATGGACTTGTCTTTAATGCTAAAGTATTATTCAAAGGCAGTCAGTCTGGCTAATGGTCAAAGCAAGTCATGGAAGAAGTGAAAAATCAACATTGATCAACAAGGGAGAGCAAGGTTTGGGCTGCATGTCATATTCCCCTTGATTGTATTTTACCAATTAAAAAGAATTGTTGTAAGAATTTTCCAGCTGCTACTTGTTACTTTTACATCTTGCAATCGCAGAGGAATTCAGAAATATCTGGATGACTTCACATGTAACAGTAATGCACTTTTGTTCACTTAGAAGGGGGGAAAAAGTCATAGGAAGGTAGATACTACGAATGTCATCAAATGGCTCAGTTGTAGAAAATTTCCTTTCTGGTATTGCTTTAATTTTTTTTATTATTATTTTTTTTCCCTGTATTGGAAAATTTCCTTTGTGGAAAGCTGACAAAAAAATCAGTAGGACTAGATAGAAAGATGTCAAATGCGCAAGCACAACATAAAAATAAAGAAGAATCCAGAAATATTGTAAGCAAAATTGGAGGTTATTATAGCATTAGTAAGTAAAGCATTCAGAGATCATGGTGCAACTTCACATATTAAACACACTCTCAAAACATTCATTATTTGTTATCACAGCTGCTGCAGGTTTTGCTCTCTGTCTAGGACAGTATTCATTCACAGAAAATAGTCACTGCTAAATACTGTAATTAGAGATTGGAGATAAATGGAAATCAGCTGGAAACTGCTTTTATGCTCTACATCATTATCACTGGAAGCTGTAGTGAAGCTTTTGTAACTGACATAGTAGCTGTTCCTCCTTCCCCCCCATTCCTGAATTCAGTTATTTCTTATAGGCATATGCATTTGCTGTGAACAAACTACATGATATGTATTGCTTAGAATTAAGAAATGAGAAGAAATTCTCTTATAATTCAATGCTGTATATATCAGGTATATGCAAATGAAAAAAATATTTTTAGTGTTGACAGAAGTGGTAGATATCCAAAAGCACAAATTTTAGTCTTAAAATAGTACCTATACAGGGAACATTCAGTCAGAGACTGTTGAGTTTTGTTAGCAGTTACTCGTCACCCCCTTACCCCTTAAATATATCTCAGTTATTTTTACTGTTCTTTTCTACCTGACATATCGTTATTTGTGTGAGTGTATTTTAGTCTGGTCTTTTGTGTTTATAGGAAAGCTATTGAAAGATAATCCTAGATTTTGACAGGATATTTTGACAGAATTTGGAGTTAGTGTGCTTTTAGTTGAAAAACATAATAATTATTTTATCTGAACATCATACATTTTTGATAATTTGCCTTTATTTGCCTAGCACGTTCTTACACAAGTAGAAGGTAAATTCTGGGGAAGAAGAGCCTTTAAAGCTAAATGCACCACTTATTAGTTAGTTTTTGAAATTTCAGATAAAATTGATTTTAAAGTTTTATCACTTGCATGTATTTCCTGGCATAACTATGGCACTGATAGCTGTTGCCTTCTGTAACAGTCATGATTGTGTACCTGAATGGTTATTCATTTAAAGAACACGTGCATCTACAAAACATCTACAGTTTCTGACATCCTTTTCCCTTTGTAACTTCAGACTGCAGTAGCACCTTTTCACCCAACTTGGGCGTTTTCTCCTTATGATAGTTCTAATGAATATAACGTGAATGCTGCTTATGTTGTGTCAAGAGCAGTGCCGTTTCAATTCTTGGGAGATTTAGTTAAATTTCTTCTGCAAGTCTTTGCTTTGGGAGAGAGAAATGGTTACTGCTGTGAAGAATGATGATATTTTTAAGAACAGCATACTTCTGAAAAGAAACAATGTCAAAAAACATGACCCTGGTGCATGCTATGGAGATGTATCAGTAAAACAAGTGTTGTTAATCTGACAATATGGTGCTACTGCAGCTTTCCACCATAATGAATAAAGTCAGGTACTGTGCAGTAACTCATTATTTCTACACACAAAACAGTGGGACAAGAGTTCCTAGTTCAGTTCCTAATCTGGCAGTTCTGTGGTTTGCATTGTATAACATACTGCAAACATGTGTAAGCACAACCTAAAAGTTGCCGCTGCCAGAGCAGTAAAGATGAATTCAGTGCAGCGTTACCCCCCCTTGGGAATACTTGCTTTGTCTTGACACTGCAGTGAGCCCTGGATGATAGGCAAGATAAAACTCGCAGAGTATGATGTTCGGAAAAAGTCTTACATAACTTCACAGAAACTATTAGCTTTCCAAGATGGTTTTTCAACAACAAGAAATTGAAAGGGCTTTGAGAATCCTGTCATGTAGCCTTGGTTTGTCTGAGAATAGTGCAGACCAACATGTTAGCCCTCTGACAGAGGGAACAAACAAGCCTCAGCACATCTCCGAGGCACTTGGCCCAAACTGGCTGAGTGCTGCTCCTGCCACACTCGGTGCTCACATCACCAAGATCCTAGGAGAAAGCTGAGTAGGCAGAGCTCCACATGAAACAGCTGAAAGAAGGGGTAACTTCACTCAGGTGGAGGCCTGGGCATTTCAGCATTTGGCATTTTGCTGCTGAAAGTGCAATTCAAGGGACTGCAGAGGAAGCATGAGGAACTGCGGGTTTGTTTCAATGCTTGGACCTCAGAAGGACCTCAGGCAGCATTAGTGCCTATCAGAACCAAGGAATCGGCAGACTAAAAAAAAAGGACTAGGTAAACGTTCCTTGCCTTGTTCAGCTGTGAGCAGTTGTACAGCACTTGTTTACCAAAAAGCAGGCTGCAAAAGTCCAATTGGTATCAAGATCAAGTGCATTTATTGTCAGTCCTCAACTGGTACCTTTGTAATCCAATGTAAAGGGAAGAAATGTTTTTCTGAATTGTAAAGACTATCTGGCCACTAAGAGAAGTGATAGGTGTTATCATCCTACTTTCTACAATAGCAAAATCATCTATAATCCTGCATTGTTAGCATCATCTGATTTATTACTGAAAGACTCAAGAAAATTGATAGTTGAACAAAGGCAGAACTGTGTGTTCCAGGCTTGCTCAAGGACAGCATAAGTACCTGAAATGTTACAGTTCTAAGAGCTGAAATAATAAAGCGGATTTAATGTTAAAGAGGGAGCAAGCAGCCTTTCTTCTTGACATACCTGCTGGCTGTGAAGTCTGTACAGAATAAAATACTGTCAATGAACAGTATTTTATGCTCTATGATGTATTTTGTAACATGGAAGAATTTCAAGGCTCTAAAGGCAGGGGTCTCTATAAATTAGTGACAATGTTAAGCACAGGTCACATGCAGTATTTTGGGATTGACCAAGAAAAGAATGGCACTGAATCCAGTCAAAGCAGCTTAACTATCATAGGTAAGATTCTGCATGAGGTTAGGAACTACAACTCTAGTAAGAACACTGGTTACTCCAGCAAAGAAAAATGTCTGACCCATATGCCACTGTACAAGCTGGTTGCCTTCCTTTTTTGCTACCAAAGATAAAGATCTGTAGTGAGCATATGTCAGTTATTTCTGTCAAGCTAGGTCTGGGGAAGACATTATGTCATTATGAAATCTTTCAGTCTTGAAGTAGAAGAGAAATGAATAGTTCTAGAGGAACATCAGTGCATGAGAGGAGACAGGTACCAATGTTCTGTATAAATATTACATTGCATTTACTGTAGTATTTATCGATCATTTCAGCAACCACAGCAAGTGTCCCAGTAGCAAGAGTGACTTTTGGAACAGGTATTTAACAATGCAAACAATAATTGCATTGCAGTGAGGTTAATTGCCATAAAATAGTCATTCTTTGCTTTCAGACTCTTATTCCAGGTGGAAGTAGTAGTATATCCCAAAATCCAAAAACATGTTCTCTTCAAACACCCGAGAACTTGACTGTACTCTTCGCAGTGTTTGTATTTTATATACACATACATATTCTTGTACATGGTAAATTTTCGAAAGTGTGTCGAAGTGTTTCTTAGATTTTTCATGCTCAAGTTTACTTTCCTAACTCTGCTACTGATCTATCTTGCGTGCAGTGGTGACTTCAGTGCTTTGAAATTGTTTTCCTTAAACATTTCACTTACTAAGCACGTAATACTCACTAATTAATAGTGTTCTTTGTATATTTAGGTCAGTTATGAAAGTAAGCTTTTCTATTGTCTTGTATCTGTGGTGCATCTTCACAGTAAGTTAATGCAAAGTAGAATTTTTATTATACTGATGAGGGAACATCTCTTAAAAAAAAACTGTAAGCAGACCTTGATATACTGGTTGAGGAGGCTAGTTATGCTTTTAAAATAACTATATTAACTATTTTGATTTCTTCACTGGACTGTTGTTTTTTTTTTTAAAGGGAATCTTTTAAGTACTTATGTTTCTTGCTATTTTTCAGGTATATCAATTTAGAGAAGGTGAAGCACCTTCTTTTTATTATTTGTCAGGACTGGGTTCTCAATAGCTGGTATGTGTCAATTCTGGAACAGTTCATAAGTATAATTTCACTTCCTTTACTTCAGCAGTGAGAGGTCTTTGTTTTTAATGTATTGTTCTAGTAACTTTCTAGCATGAGTCCTTATTGTCATTTTCTTGGTTTTACTGTCTGAAATACGTTCAGCCCTTTAGTTCACATTTCTTTCTTTGAAATGAGATTCACTTGAATAATGTAACACATCTAATAGTATTTAATTTCATTCCCATTAGAAATCCCAGACATCGTGAACGGCAAGCACCTTAAATTTTTTAGGTAAGATCCTTTTATTCTCACTACTAATTAATCTGTTTATCCAAAACACTGTTTCTGAATTTGACATTATGTTGTCTTTTCTTAAAAAAGAATTTATGCCAAATTGCTAAAGATTTGTCTTGTTTGAAAAAGACTACGTATGGCATTACTAACTCAGCAACTCGTAGCTGCTACAAGTGATGGTTAATCAGTAAGACACTGGGAATGTTAGAAACTTTCAACAGTCAGAGTTCCATTTCTACCTCTTAAGTGTTTTTTGTTGATATTCTTAGAGAATGTTTTTTCGTTGCCTGAGCTGTTCATCAATTTACACTAAAAGAATTAACATTCACTGTTAGTTTCTGAGGATCAAGACACAGATTTATAGATAAATGGAAATACAGTGGAATAGTTTTCTTACCTGAACTGAGATTTCAGATGCTAATTGCAGTCATGTAGTGTCATGACCTAAATTATTTGTAGTCAGAGCTTAGCCATTAAGTAACTAAAACAGCACAAATAGTCTTGTTTTCTAAGATACAAGATGCACATGTAGGTGAACTAAGGTCTGCATTAGTGTTCATGTATATGTACTAGTTGAAAGTCATGAGAGAATTGATGACATCCACTTAAGGCTCTGGGAGCTGTAGAGCTTGCTGCTAGCTCATCTGGGCTAGCAAGCCAATATGCCTTGGAAAGAGGGTGAAGAAACACTTTGGTGTTTCTTGCTCTTGCTGATGGCTCTACCAAACAAGATAATTGGGGGGAAACCCCCCAAAACTTAGGAATGCTAAATGTTGCAAGGAATGATACAGCACCATCTCCTAGGGGTGGTATGCAGCCAGAAGTCATAGTCCCAGGATGGTGGAATATTACTGGAGATTTCAAAGGGACCTCTCGTTGCCATGTTTTTATATGCACAATTGATTTCATGCACTGTGATGTTTGATGAAGGTGTTTCTGTTCTATTGCCTTGGTAGAACCCAAAGTAGTATGTGCTAATTATAAGCTAGACATACTATCTTTGTAGTTGAGAAGTTATCCATGAAGTACACTATCATCAAGCAGCCATTTTATCAGTTGGATACAGGATTCAACATGGGATATTTAAATGAATCCTTCCTTCTTTATGCAGCCTTTTGAAGTAATGTGCTTATCATGTGAATTATTGTTTAATAACATTTTGTGTCTCCTTGAAGCCAGTTACAGAATCACAGAATGGTTTGGGTTGGAAGAGACCTTAAAGATAATGTAGGTCCAACCCCCCTGCCAGGGGCAGGGACACCTCCCACTAGACCAAATTGCCCAAAGTCATACAAGATATTAATAGTTACCATAAATTGTATGGAAGTACTTGATGAACATGTGATATTAGCTCACATTAGCCAGATGAAAGAAAATCTTCTGAACTGCTTTTCCAGAGAAGCTCGCGAGTTTAGTGTCTAACCTAGAAGCAGTTGGCCTAAAGTAACTGAGGATACAAATAGTCTATGGGGATAAAGTAAAACAGGTTTGTTGGTTGTTTTCAGACTATTAAATGTGAAAGTACTTAATTCTTCACAGACAAACTGCGGCTACTGTAGTGTCCAAGATCAGGTGAAAACACGGACATTTATTTACACTGTAGTTGGACTGATAGTATACATTAAAAAAACAGCATCACTTGAGTTAGCATCTCCTGAGAAAAAGTGAACTAAGTCTGCTACTCTTTCCTGATATTCTTATCTATAAGTGATTTTTGTCACTTTCTTTCAGGGAATGGAATGGCGATCTGAAGAAACTGCCAAACATTAAAATGAGAAAGCTGTCAGTTAGGGATGCTATCTGCAGTCACACTGAGGTGGCAGATGTGGAAACCAAAGAAGAATCAAGTAAAGCAGAAGACGTGGCCTCATGACCTCCAGCTGACTCAAGCAGCTGAAGGGAACTGTAAGAAGCCTACTTTGATGAGCACTGGAAACAAGAATAAAACTAGTGTTTCTAATTATATTTGCATAGTCTTTGCTAATTGCATTTTTGATAAGCTCACTGTGTACTTACGCTAGAAAGCAAACATTTCAGCAGCAACATATTATTTAGTTACAGTCTTCTTAGCTAAATAAAACTTAGTATTTTGTGTCCTTACCTCTTATACTGTACCTGCTCTTTAGGACACAGGCTTCTAAGTTGACAAATCGCCCATCCTGACTAGTGCAGCACATCTTTGCTGGTCATAGAGCAGACAAGACTCAGGCACCTATTAGAAATACTTTGTGGGGGGAAACCCTTACCTTTTACTGGTAGCAGCAAACATATACGCAAGAAAATAGGAGGTTTCCTGTTAAACAGTAGGCCTTCAGTTACAGCTTTTACATACCCCTTGTAGTGGTGGGTGGGGTCTTTAGGAGCACACAGGTTTGTGGAGAGCTGTGATAGGCACCAAATGGGGTGTTGCACAGCACAAATCATTCAGCTCAGGTGTAAGGAATACACCTGCTTGGTGAAAACGTATAAACAGATAATGAGATAATCAGTTAAGTGTGAAGAACTTTCACCCTGTACCCTCCGAGAATCTGTCAGGAACAGAGACAGCTGATAAGACGTCAACAAAGCACTGAGTATTTTATGTTTTGTCAAGAGAATGAGAGAATTATTCTGTTCTCTCCACCCTGTATGAAGAAGTCAGGCCAGAAGCCAATTACAGTCCATATAGTCTGTTTTTGAATGTCTCTTTAGTTTAGTTTATTTTTTTTTTCTGTCCCCTCTTTCGAGAAAAAAAGGCAAAGGTAAAGACAGGGTGAATTTCACAGCAGGGCATTTCTGATTGATAGGCCAGGTTAGCTTGCCTTGTAGTCACAGTTCAGATGTACAGTCTGTAGAAATTGTAGCACTCATAGCTCAGTAATCACGAGGAAATATGTATTCCTGATGGATGAGCTTTCTAGTGCTCAATCCCTAATGCAGTTCTGCGTGTTAAACAGGGCTCTCTGTCTTGGTAAATAGTTAACAATTCTCTGAAATTTGACAGATGCTTCAGGGTGTATATTTTTTTACTGTGTAGCTGTGCAGCAAGTTTTACTGCTAAGTTTTATTCTGTTAACAGCTGTATTAAATTTTTCCCTTTTTACAAAATAGGTCTGTGCTATCATTTCAAGTTTTAGGAAACCAAATTCCATAGTAATAGGAAATTAATCACAGTCCTTCTTACATGAATATATAGAGAAACCTCAGTAAATGTAACAGACCTGAAGCAGGAACAAGTGATCCAGTGCATCGTCATGTGGAGTGCGAGTCTTGAGATTGCCTGGAGGCCTTAATGCGCTGACACCAGCTATAGCTGTAGGCCATCACGTCACGGTTTTGTGTTTTAGAAACGAGTGTGCTGAAGTTCAGAGCATTCCTTTGACGTTTTTCTCTTTTTTTCTCTTGTTAAAAAACTGAGGTGTGTAGTGAAATGTAATGATTGATTCTGCTTGTTTTAATTTATAAATCTTGCAATGCTAAACTCCAGTAGAAGCTGAACCACAGTAGGCAGTAAGTCTGAACTTAAGCTGTGTACATGTTTGTTCAGTGGTCTGACAGATTTTGCCTTTCAGAAAGCTATACTTTCAAGTTTGTCTTTTAGACACCACCAGATGTACTTTGAAGTTGGAAAAATTGCTGTCCTACCACACTGTAAAATACTGAAGTAAAATGAGCACTAAGATAACTACAAGTTTTAGCATGTCACTGTGATAACAGTCTGTTAGGCTGGCATTCGGGTGAACGCTTTAAAAAAAGATTATCACACAATGTTATGGAGTACAAGACATTTTATATTCCTTGAAACAATTCACTAATAAGAAGGTATTATAAAAAAAAGTAGTTGTTACTTTTGTGGTTGATGTAGTCAAAGATTTTTATTTTTTTTTTTTTAATATTGCTCACACTTGAAGAACATTTGCAATTCAGACTTCATTGAGCTTTGTGGGTTTTCTCTCTTGAAGTCCACGTGTTCACTGCTTGTTTAGCTGTCTTTTAAACTATCTTGTTGACCTGCTGTGTAAGTAATGAAAAAGAACTGCGTTCATCTTTAACTTTCTATATTGAATTATCAGAAAAAAAAATGTATTTTTAATTTCTGCACTCGGAATGTTTGTGCCTTAGGTGAGGGGGTTAGAGGGAGTATTTTGACTTATGCTACAGAGACAAGATAGTGGAATTTCATACATCAGTTTCATAATCCTATCAGTCCTGCACTTTAGGGTTTTGCATAGTGATGAGTTTCTTCTTTGTGCTTGAAAAAAAAAGGATGAATGCTCTCAGGAGTTCTGAATTTTGTTTTCTGCTTCTTAGAAATCCAGAAGGCAGTTGGCTGGAATGGCTGGAATGGCAAATATGGCTGTGATGGTCCCTGTTCTTACAAATTTGCTGTGGGGGATACCATGAAATCCTGCTTACTTGTAAGGGTTATAAACTTTAATGTTAAAATCCTCTATTATAATTCTCTGTAAACGACCGTGGTGTGGTTTTTTTTGTTGTTGTTGTTTGTTTGTTTTGTTTTTCTGGTATATTTTATTCTAGCCAGCCTTGGAGAGCTGAGACCTCTCTGAAGAGCTGGCTGAATTATATTCAGACTTTCTCCGCAGCAGCTGAGCTGTGCTCTGATTCTAGAGCTTAACATACTGACAGTCTCAGCTGGAATGAAGCAGCTGTCTTTGATTCCAGCAGTAATCCGATGTTGTTTCATGTACACTAAGCAAATAGCTGTCAGTTGTTGATTTAAGAAACAAAACAAAAACCTGTCCTTCTCAGGGATGGCTTTATGCAATGGATTAATTAATTTACCATCCTTTAGTCAGAAACAAACGTGGCTGAATTAAAGGAACTGTTTGCTGTGGCTTTCTGGTCTGCTTCATAAAGCCATTTCTAAAGGGATGCGACTACAGCCATTCCTGATGAGGAAAAGCTATCATGCAGTTAGGCACTTACCCTGGCTCATTATTGTACTTTTTTCCACTACCAAAGCATGTGCTGATCCTTTATGGAATGTCAGTGTGTGCAACAGGATGCAACAAGGCAAAAAGGCAACATATGTGAAACATTTTCTGGGCCATTCCTGAGTAGTTCAAGAAATAGACTTACAGAGTACAGTACGTGGGTTTTCGGTCTTTACTGGAGTAGCACTCGTATGCGTTTCTGTAATGACTGTGTATGAAGACAGAGTCTAGAATCCAAAAATGTTGGATTCCAACTGGAAAAAAAAAAAAGCCATTGCTAATTTAGCTAACAGACTTACTTAAAAAATTACTTTGATCTTCCATCACCTTTGCTTTTTGTTTGTAATAGTGCTGATTGTTGTATTTTTGTGTGTGTGGTTTTGGCTTTTAGGTCAAGATCTATTTGAGGTTCAGAACAACCTCAGTATTTTATTTGGAGTTGGTGTGGGAACATGTAAGTAAGTGCTGTGTAGTGTGGTTCTTTATGTGTATGCGGAAAACACTGAACGGAAATGTGTTCTGCAATCTAATGGTACCCTCTTGATCAAGGGATTGTAACTACCTTGTGTGCAAAGCAGAAAAGTATAGTGGACTTACATCAATATTCCCTGAATTCTAAAAATTAATGTGGCTTTATTTTTGTATATGGTAACAAAAACGCATTTTTTTATTACTAGAATTTCTTTAGTTGTGCTCTTTCTTCTGTGTTGTATCTTGTAGAGATTCATGAATCTGTATTTGATTTAAATGGTAAGCGAGTTAGGGCAGATTTAACAAAATGAACAGTCTGTTGGATGTAGGGAATATAATCTGTTGGAACACTCTTCCTGTGGTTTGACCATATTCTTAGCAGGCTCCAGTCATTTGATGTTCTATTCCAGCTAGAACTGTGAAGACTTGAAACTCAGCCCACTTTCTCCCCAGCTGAGAATCTAGGACAGCTTTAGGGGTAGCGTGGATGCAGTCCTCTTCAGAAAACTAATTACGTAGTTTGGCTGGAAGTTGTATTTTCCAAGACAGATAGGATACTTTCTTTGGTTTTATACCTGACTCAAAGGACACAGATGACTTTTTAAAGCACACTTCTAATATTCTTTTCATAAAATAAATAAATAAATAAATATTCTGTAAGATTTTTATGAGAAAATCTCACAAAGTAGAATTCTAAAATAATAAAAAGGACGCCTGATCCATTCTGACAATCTGAAGTAGGATCCTTTAAATCATTTAGCTCTGTGATGTTTGTCTAGCCCATCTTTAAGGATTTCTAGTGTGGGATGTTACAGTCACATTTAACTGTTCAGTCCAAGGCACTCTGCTCTTCCTCCTGGCCTTGCTGCAGCTGAAACTTTGTTGTCAGTTCTGCTATGGATGGAAAAAGTTGTTTTTGGCATTAATACCTGTTCTTACGTTTCCCTTCCCTTCTGCAAGTTAAACAACCATAGCTCTTCTCAAGTGTTTTTGTACTCTGAGTTGTTTTCTGCCAAGGTGCGGTACCCAGAGCTCGGCCTGCCAATCCAGCAGGTTTGTCAATATTGAGTGTGCCGCTGAGTGCATTGTTCACATTGTGTGCAATAGCGTGGTGTCGCCAATTCATGTTCAGCATGCGATGCTCTATAAACAGACTGACAAATAGAATACTACAGAAATTTGGGTCATTTGTTTAATACAAATACATTTTTTTCACAACAATAAGCAGATATATTACTTTTGTTTCCCTTACCTTCTGTCTTTCAGTACACATTCAGCCACAAAAACATACAGTTTTTCTTTTGCAAAAGAGAGGGAATTAAACAAGTAACACAAACTTGTAGTTCCAAATATTATACACAGTAAAATATTTTCATTATAGAGTAAGTGTCATTGCTTTATTAGAAATTATAAATAGTTTGTTCTGGTGATGGGGAACTTACTATTTTTTTCTACACAAAAAAAAAAAAGCACTGCTTTCAGATAAAGCAGTGTGTGAATGGCACAATTGGACTAGTTGAGAATCTTCATAATGCTAATGATAGTCAGAAGTGGTATATTTACGCCAGTTTGAAGTTAATTTTGTAATGCTTATATCTTAAATCAAGAGAAGAAACGTGCATACCCACAGATTAGATAGAAGTATCTTGCTTAAAATTCAAGATCTGATCTCACACCAACTTACTTCCACCTACCTTTATTAAAACTTTGCTTAAACAGGAATGCAGATTTAAGTTCTTCTCAGTAATGGCAGCTTGGAGCAAGGCTCTGCTCTTGTTGGGTTTATCCAAGCTAAACTCCACCGTCAGTGTGTTTGCCTGAGATGCACTGTGGCTACACAGGTAGTTTGATACTGATCTTTATTCAATATCTTGTACTCATTTCATTTAAAAAATCTTAGGATGTATCTTAAAACTTTCAGTAAGCTAGTTTTGCAGCACAGAATCCTGTTAATACAGAAAATTACCCTTTTTGTGGGAACAAAGAATCATTGTTTGATAAGCAGCTGCCCAGGGTCTTTGTTCACGCATCATCATTACTCATGCAGACCTGCATCTAAGGCATGTTGGTGTGAATAGATCCTTGCTGTCCTGAAGAGGTCCCGCCCTGCTACAGAAACAAATTCCAACCCAGCATGAAATCCCTGAAAGTTTTAGCATATCCACTGCACCTAAAATGAGAAAGGGTGCATTGGCCAATACTGTAATCCTTAAAGAGTTTAAAGACTGCTTCCAACCTGCTGTAATCTCTTTTGCTGCCGACTTTAGCAGACAATGTCTCATTTTGCTTCTTTTTCTGCTGTCTGAATAAATATTTCCAAGGGAGAGGACGAATTTCAGCTGAAGTCTTTCTCCGATTCTTACATTTAACTTTAAGCTCAGTTGCACATGAACTTGAGTGCCACAGCAGTGTTTGGAAGTTGAAACTTTCAGTATAAAATGACTGCAAGTTGTTCTGCTGCTTACTCTTCGGTGTGTTTTAAAATTGTGCAGTAATCTTGCTGGATGCCATACATCTGTTTTCAGAAGCCTCAAGTACTTTTTTTCCTTTATTTGAATTCTATGCTTGTTCAAGAAAAGAACAGCGTGAATTAGTCTCCTGTAAACTGTCAAAATAGGGGATAAAGTACTTTCAATGGGGTCATGATACTACAGCAGGTTAAAGAACAAGCTGGCTAAAGAAGCGGGGTTACTGTCACTTAGATGACAGCAAGAAACTTTCTGGTCATTTCAGAAAGACCTTAGTTGTCTTCCACAATTTTTTTTTTGTCAGTCAACTATGCTGTGATTCATCAGGTTTTATTGTAAACAAAATCCCAAAGAGAATGGAGATGCAGCTAGTAATTTTAAGTGTCTAACTTGCTTCCACTATAATGAGATTTACTTGTTAATGAATAGGTTTACACTTTTAGAAATGATGGCTTTGCAGATTATCTTAAACACATGCAGTTATGACGCATTCCTTAGTACTGGCATGGTTTTCTGAAAACCTTGTAAAGTCTCCTCCACAATTATAAACAGAGAAATGATTTGGTTACTCACATATCTGTTTTCAAATAAGAAGTTGTTACATTTCCAATTCTGCAAGTGGATAACTGGAAAATTATTTTATATGAAGAGGAAGTGGCATCATTTGAAAGGTTTGAACATCAATCCAACTCACCTGGAGTAACTTACAATATTAATACGTATTTCAGGTGTATTCAAGCACCAAGATTTTGTGTCTGGTCTGGCCAGATGACAGTCACTCACCACCAAATTACACGAGCAATTTCAAAACAGAGGAATAAAATGCTCTGAAAAAGACACTTTTTTTTTTTTTTTTTTTTTTCTAATACTGCTACTTCCAGTAGTCCCTGAGCCTTTAAACCATTAAACACATTCACAAAGAAATAGCTAATAGATAAACTCCACTACATCTTAGGCCCAGCACCCTTCATATTTGGAAGGATGTGATGACTCACTTAACTGGAGATGTTTGAATGTGTGAGGAGGAAATTCACCATTAGAAACTGCAAGACTTCTGTAGAAGGCTAGTCTGCTGGCGATTATGGCAGATTCCCCCTCTGAATGAACCTCTCTACTCTCTTTACTCTGGTTCTTTACTTGCTTGTGTGCTTTTCCTTGTTTACCTAAATACAAGACCAAAAAAGAACTTTAAACTTTTTTTTTTTTTTAATATATATTATGTTCAGGCCCTGGACTTGTCCAAGCCAGCATGTAACTCCAAGTCAATACCTGCTGTTGTGCCTTGATGGTAAACATCACAGGTATGAGTAGCTAATCACAAAATGTGTTCTTCATGTAATTCACCCTGTTGGACACAGTATTATATCTACATTCATTCATCTATTGCACCCTTTAATGCTATTCACACCTCATTTTTATATGAGAATGCTCAAAACATGAAATTAACAACTCAACTGTTGAATCTCTAATACCTCAAGTTTACCTGTACAGAGGGAATCCACTGATGTCCTTTTCTTAGTCAGGAAGATAAAAACTAACTTTTCAGAGCAGGGAGACAAAAACTACCATCCTTTCAAGATATCTAAGTATATTCTCTTCTCTCTACCTGTCTATATCATGAATCATAAAAAATAAAACCCAAAATACCTTTCATTGTCCCTGTGTCATCCTTTCAGAATTTGATAATATGCAATTTACTTTTGTGTGATTTTGCAGTAAACAGCATTTTTTCATTTATAGTTTTGGCTCAAAACTTTATATATCCAATTTATGAAAAAAAATCTAATTCACTCTTACAGAATAAAATAAACAGCTGAGCTGCTGTTCTAAATGCATTATCTACAATTTTTCTCCTCCCCATACTTGTTTTGCTGACAGCTATAGTTAAAAATATCTATAGCCTATGGAGATGTGAGTTTATACTGGTTGGAATTGCTTATTTAAAAAAAAAATAATCAGGCATATTCAAAAACAGTGCTACCCTTCAAATGGTTCAAATATCCTTAGTTGACACAGCTGCCCAAACATTAAAGCTCCCCTGGAGTCACACGGACATACATCTGTCACTTCACGAGGCTCAGAGTGGGTGCTGTGACACAGCTCTTTATACCTTGGTTCAGTTAATGCATGTCACTTGAACAGTTCTTTCAAGTGTGTCTTTAAGAAGATAAATAGGAAATACAACTTTTAGTAGTAAATAGATGAACGGTTTGGTTTTGTTTGTTTCCTGTAAACAAAGTGGTTCTAGCAGGTCTGTGTCTACTTGCCCAGCCATCCTTTTTTTTTTTTTTTTTTTTTTTTGTATAATAATAATTTTAAAAGTAATGCTGTTGCGTTGGTTTGGCATTGTCTGTTAAACCTGTCCTCTATTGCACTTTCTACACTTCCACTTTCACAACACTTGCTGACTAGCTGAGAAACTACTTCACAAATGGTCACATTCCATACAGTAACGAGTTGCCTTGCTGGATCCGTTTTCCTTCTAGGGTTTTGGTTTGTGTTCTTTTGTTTTTTAACTGAAAAAATGCACAGTCATTTCTACTCTCTTTCAGCATTAGTAGTGTAGAAAACACTATGCCTTATTCTGCAAGGAAGAAACAACGCTGTCTCTGTCAAACTGGCATCACCTCAGATGTCATTTCTTCGGCTGCCAGCTGAGAGTTTGTACCTGTCTGTGCTACTGGCACCACCACGGCGTCCTTGACATCCGAGCTGTGCGTGCATGAAGAGTTCTTCTCCTCCAATTTTTTGGCGGTGTCTGGGCAGTTCTGAACAAAGATCACTCTGTTGTAGGCTTTCAACCTGCGCCACAGCTGAACGTAAACCTTGCACTGCACATACATGAAGACGAGGCCCCCTGTGAATCCAATGGCCACCACTACGAGTTTTGTCCAAAATGGCCATTCAAGGACACCTTTGAAATAAAACATTTGTATTTATTACTGTTGTTACAATGGGTATCAAGTGCTTAATATCAGTAAAATGTTTTGAAAAGCAGCTAGGTGCTAAGAATACCCAGATATGTACATGCTAGTGGGGTGGCTGTGGCTCTAGTGGAAAACAGCAGCTGTTTCCTATCCCACAGGCAGAGGGCCAGACAAGAAACTACATCCGACTCCCACTCTTAACTGACTTCCCCACAATTTGGTCAAATAACAAATTCAAGACACGCTCGTAACAGAAGCTTAATGCTTGATATGATTTAAAAACAAACAAACAAACAAAAACATTTAATCCTCACATTCAATGGTTTACTTAAGCAAAAATACAAGTACCAGAACAGAGATAAATGAATGCCTAGAAACATTACGCACATCTTTACCATCATTTTTTATTTTTTTTTTATCATGCTAGAAGCATGACAGTGTTTATGGTTCCTGGAAGACCAACATTTACGATACTACCTGGTTCTAGCTTCCTTCTGAAGACAGGGCACAGTAAAAAATAAATAAATAATGGAAAGAGCTCCAACTCTTCCACCATCCATCTTCCTTGCCCTGTCTTTTTCCTGCTCTTCTGTCTGTGCACCCTCCCCCCCTCCCCCAAATCCATGTATATCAAAAAGGAGAAGTTTTATCTCTGTGCTAAAAGGGTATCTTTACATATCATTGATCTTTATCACTTGCACTGAATAAACAGCAATCATATTGATATTTACAGAAAAAAAACTATGGATGCTGACACTGAAAAACTAGAGATGAAAGTATTTGAACGTGGTTGTAATATGACTAATGTTAAGATGATTTACATGTGGTCTTACCAATTTAAAGGAACAAACAGTTGTATTAAGAACAGCCTTCCTCTCATTACTTCATGTCACCGTTAGCTGCTTTTTTCAATGATTCAGTAGCATAATATAAAGGAACAGCTATTATCCTTCCCATTACTCGCTGCCTCATTACATTTAAGGATTATGTATTATACACAAGAGTCAAACCTCTGTGTTTAGCTGTCAGTCTTTGAACAACCTAAATAGTTTTACTGGTCATACATGGAAGGTTTCTGACTAATCTTTTGCTCACAGAGTGCAGTATTCAAGGTGCCTTTCAGGTGCTGTATTTAACCCTAGACCTGGTAACCCAGAATCCTCAACAGCAAGTTTTTACTTGTAGCCAGCTGTGAGGCTCATATGAATCTGGCTACCTCCGTTATTGTTAAACAAGGTAGGAGCTGGGCTTTTAATTAAATAAGCAAATAGAGACCATAAGAATAGTAATTATTGCAAAAGCTCTAAGTAGCTCTCAGGCATCTTTGTTGATTTTTTAGGGTGAAGAATCATTCAGAACATTTGGCGAACACTGAATTGCATACAAGTCATAAATACATTTTGAACGTACCAGGATTAATTAACATGATCCTTATACATTTTATATAATGGAAAATATTAATGCTAGCTGTTTTGTTGTATAAATCCAGCTAATCCACAGCCTGTACCTTTCTCCTTTTTAATGAATAGGGTGGTTTATGTTGTACTCATAAGTAGAACTTCAAAGCCATTCCTAGTCCTGTCCTCAGGGTGTTGGGGGATTTTCTGTTTTGTTTTGGAGATGCAAAGCAGGTCTACCCATTTAGAGAAAAGGCAAAACAAGACTTTGTATTATACATTCATCTGTGACTTAGTGAGGCTTGTTACTTATTTTCCTCACATAGGCAAGAAAGGCAAGCATCAGGAGTATCATCAAATATTTATCTAACTAGCACGGCACAAAGCTCTGCCTGTTTTGTTTTCTGTGTTAACTAGAGAATACAGCACAAAGCTGGAGTCCCTCTACTAATTCCTAAAGTCAATCCAGATCAAAAAGAAAATCTTATCAATCTCCTTATGATAATCACATCTAAGACATGAATTTAAGACCAAATAGACTGAGACTTAACTCAAACTAAATGCAGACTTGAAATGTAAAACAGTAGATCAGCTTGCAATATAGTTTCCACACACAGTAAGCATACTCCAAAATGAAACCTACTTAATTCTAGTATTAAGTGTAAATTATCTATCCATCCTTTCCAAATACATGATAAATCTTGATTTTAAATTCTCTGGTTTTGCATGCAATAAATTAGAACATGACTTCCATGTGATCAGACTTTAGGTCAAGGAATAATACACCTGAATGTGACAGGCAGAACAGTTGTTGATTAGCACTAGCAGGGGAAGCACTGGATGAGAATCTTCCCTGAAAGGTCACTGGGAATGTGTGTGTCTTCACAAGGGTGAGTTGTTGCTCTAAGATAAGAGGTTGTACTCTCTACCTCAGCTGGCACATTTCATCTAACTAGAGAAAGAAAAGTACAGGCTAGCATCATCACTCCAGTTAGACTCTGCCAGGCCCTGAAGTAAATGCTTCTGAGAAATTAAATCAGGTAGCTTCTTTCTCTCTTTCTCTCTCTCTCTCTCTCTCTCTCTCTCTCTCTCTCTTTCTCCCTCTCTCCCTCTCCTTTTTTTTTTTTTCCCCTCTTGAAATCACAGAACTGCAGGGGTTGTAAGGGAACTCGACAGATCATGTTCAATTTTATCCATGTAACTGAATATTTTGGGACAATGTTTGCGGCAGTGTTCTGAGTTCCGAATTTCAGGATTGAAGATAAAAACTGTCTATAAACTAAGGCTAATAAAAGAAGCACTTTGTTTCTGCTTTGTTAATACAGATACAACTGGAACATGGTCTCTTGGAATTTCTTAATAGGAAGCTTGTCAATAAAAGGGCTCTATCCTGTTTTACAGGATACAGAGGTTCAAGTGGATAATATAAATAAATTGATATTTTGTGAACTGAGCTTGCACTGGCTTTGATTTTGGCTCATCTTTTTTTCTAAGCCTTAGAAATACCTTGATAATGGGAGATTAACCAAAGAAGAACAGCAGGCTAGTTAAGCTGTTGTAATGGTTACACTTAGCTGAGATCTCTCTGCAGGGGCATAAAGCAACCTTTTACCACAGATGTGTTCGTTACTTCTCTATTAAAGTATTTGATGGAGCCATATATCAATGAGGTGTTAACGTGAGAACTGAATGTGACTGGTTACGCGGCTGCACTTCAAATCCACCCACTGCGTTCATTATCAACAAGACTGAAGAAGATAAAAAACACTTACCATTATCATTGCCTTGTTTAATTTCCTCAGCGGTTCTATCAATTAAAACGTACAATGACCAAACAACACAGGTAATTGCAATTACATGGAATGTGACTGAACAAACTATTTTCCTCCTCTCACTTGTCGTCATCTGTAGTTTCTCCCACTAAATAAAAAAAAATAAAAATGAGAAACAAAATCAGATTAGTGAAATTTTACATTAAACTGATTAGGCCATTCTAGCTCTTTCTGCCAAAAAAAAAAAAAAAAAAAAAAAAGCAAGCCTTAATAGACTTAACAAACCCTTTTATTTCAATAATATACAGAACAGTAGTATGTGCATTGTCATGGTAAAATTCATAATGATCTCATTTTCACAGATTCACAGGAATGAAGAATTAGGAAGGAGAGCTCCATTCTTTCTGTTTGCTTGTGAATGACATCTGAAGTAATTTCACTGCAGTACAGCCATAACACAGTAATAGACAAGTAAAAAGATGAATATTTATTTTTAACTTTTCCTGGTGCACACTTCTGGAGAGAAGAGAAGAAAAAAAAAACACATTACCTTGCAATATTTAAACTATTCCTAAGCATTCTCAGTTTCTTAAAATTAAAGGAGTTGTGGAACAGCCTTCCCATAAAATAATAGCATGAAAAATATTTTTTCCCATAAAGAACAGCTGCATTTGAGGATTAAATTCAATAAACTTGAGAAGATGATTACATGGAAATGATCATACATGATAACAGTCTCAGTAACTCCAGAAGTATCTTCCAGGCATATGTTTGCAAATTATGGCACTAAATCCTAGTTTAAGTTAGGGCTATTTTAGAACGAAACAGGCGATTCTCTGCATTTGAACAATGCAACTCTTGAGGCGATTTTTTAATCTTGCTTGTGAATACATATTTTTTTTTAGCATTTCTCTAAAATAAAACCTTTCTATACCAAAACGTTTGCCTTTGAAAACAGATGAAAGAATATGACATTTAAAAGCAAAATGCCTCAATCTGATGAATAATCTCACAGAGTCCATAGCTGGCATCTGATGAACAAAGCAAATGCAGACAATCTCACAGAGTCCATAGCTGGCATCTGATGAACAAAGCAAATGCAGACCATGATACAACAGTGCCACCTCTCTCACAGTCACGCTAATGCACGACTCGGCTGGTTCACAATCCAGGCCAGGGCACTGACCAGCACAGGAACACCCTGCTGTGCCAGCACGTACCTTTGGTGCTCTCAGGACAGGGTTCCTGCTAGCTTCCAGCCACCCTGGCCACTTCAGAGCACTGAGGTGGCAGAAACTTACTTTGAAAGGTTTGCTTTTGTTGTAGGCTGGTTGGGGTCTTCTGTTTTGTTTAGTTTTCTTTTGGGAAAATAACGATTTTCCCCAAATTGCTCATGGCCAGAGTTGGAGATGGCATCCTATACAGGGTAGGTCTCTAACCTGAACAGAAACGGCCACTCCTGGAGTCTGAACACTACTTGCTGTCCAGCCAGATTCCCACCAGGTACAATTGCTAGGAAAGCCGAGGAGTGTCCATGCAATGAGACCAAGAGGGCGAACTTCCAGCAGTGCTGCTGCCAGCAGCTAGCTTTAGAGCAGCACGTACTGGTCCAAACGCACACCACTCCTTAATGGCAGCTTACACGTTTTAGTCCTGTTGTCTCAAAATGAAATCTCTGTGGACTGTTTGCCAGAAATTTATGAGCACAAGGCTTAAATAACTAGAACCGAAAGATTTCCTGAGTAATACAAGAAGAGACAGAGCTAGCAGTTGATACATCATCACAGCTTCTGACATGTACTTAAAAGTGAAAAGTAAGCTTGTGGGATTTTGAATAGCAGTCTGGAGAAATGGCAAGCATTAAAAAAAGAGGAAATAAAACCCAGAACCTCGGGTTCATGTATTTCAGTGGTAAGAATGGAGACTGTGGCATTAACATTACAGCCTTATCATTACAGTGACCAGGTTACACAGCATTTGATCTGCAGACTTTGATCCTTTTTGCAATGAGAATTCAATTCAAGCCTTGCAACAGGCTTTCTTGCCAAAGAAAAAGTTGTCTTTGTCCACATGGAAGAAAGAATCCTGCCCTAACCCTTCGCGTAGCTTTGGATGCTTTGTGGAAGATCAATGGCTAATATAAAGAAGGAATTGTGTTCTCAAACAGAAAATTTTCTGTCGTCTCTTATACTACATTTTTGTTCTACTGGTGGGGAAATTCTGTGCTAAATTTTTCATTGTCATGCATATCTGCAGCTCATTATAGCTATTTTGCTCTCTGTCATGCACTGAAAAGCCTTAGATGGTTGACCTGAATGCCAAGTCAAAGAAGTCTTTTCCAAGTGGTATTTTAAAGTTTGGAAAGAAGAATATGCCATTAATCTAAATGTAAACATGTTGTAGGTGGAAAACAATGACAAAAACAAATGACCATCAGGCAGGATACGTAAATAAAGGCACAGCCTCGCAAACTTATGCTGATATTTGCAGGAAATGTGCATCACGAGATGTAGACAGTGGGAACAGGCTAAAGCCAGGCTTTTTTGCTAACATTCCATGATCGGATCCAGCTACACTGCAAGCCAAGACCTACTGGCCTCTGCTTCCTCTCTCTGCCCCCTTTTCTTCTCCCACGGGAGAGCAGGGCTGTATGTCTACTGCATCCACGCACGTGTTACTGCACCAGAAACCAGCAGGCTGGCAGGAGAATGGCAAAGGTCACTACACCATGGAGCTGGGATACCACGTGGAGCACCCCTTAATCCCAGCTGCAATAAAAAATAAAAATAAAAAGGGAGAGAAAGGAGCACAGGGAAGATCCCTGCTCAGGGACAGATGCAGGGGGGATGAGAGTACTTGGAAGCCTTTTACAGCTGCTTGGTGTCTCACAAAGCCGTGCGGCTGTTCTGCCCAGCTCTAGCTGCAGTCCCAGTTCTCCTCTGCCCCAGTCACAATGGTCTGAGCTCAGAAGGGGAAAAGGGGAAATTTAATTAAACTTAGTGCTCTAGTCCTGGTGAACCTTATGGTGGCTGAGGTAATTTTCTTGTCCTAATCACATATTTTAGCTTGGCTGAACAGAGAGTACTATGTGACTACTGTCATTCCCTCCTAGACGACTGATCTGCTAGCAATTTAAACCTGCAATTTAAGTTGCCCTGGAGCAGAAAAATGCAATTCACTCTTTTAGGATTTTTGCAATAGGCTTAAATCTAACATTTAACTGTCAGTGTTAGCACAGACTTGCGTGGATAAAAGCAAAATTATGTGAAGTAAAAACTACTTGAAAGTCCATAGCAAAGGCTTTGAGACAACAGTATATTGAGCAGTAAAAGCATCAGCCCCTTTTTCTTGTGCTGTGTTGTCCAGGGCTCAATATATGCTAAAGCTGGTTGGAGATGTTTGGCAGCTGCTACCATGTCACACAGCACAGGAATGCCTCCTTAATCCCCAATAAAGTCATCTCTGCTGTATTTTGCAGCTTCTGCAATTCTCATGGCTCTCTACATTTAGTCCATGATGGTAGGATAAAAATAAGCCGCATCACATTTTATTAGTTTCAACCTTGAGCTGGAAAAACTTACATCCATCAGGATGACACCTTGTGACATGCCATGGATAGGGTATCAGATGCCAGCAAGAACACAAAATAACAGAAGTGTTCAGATGCAACTTTCCTTGGAAACTTCCGTGTTAACACTCCTAAAGTGCTCTAGAGCCTAGAAGGTGTGAAAGAGACTGTAAGCGACAGAGAAGACATTTATAATGACTTGCAAATTAGGGAGTCAGTAAACTGCTAGACAAACACTGTAGTTTTTGTCCAGCCCACTCTGAAGCATCCCTTCTCGGCAGTACACCCTGTTGTGGCCACCCCCACAGCCCTTACTGGTGGCAGCTGTACAAACGCAGGCTGGGAATCACCAGAGACACAGACGGTTTAACACCCTGCAAACGCAGAAGAGACCACACGAACGACATTAGGCTCCACGGAACAGGTGTGCTAGCATCTACCAGCCTTTTTTTCCACAAACAACGTGTGTGTATCCTGGGAAGAGAGCTTGCACCGTGCTCTGCAGACCACAGGAGGGCGGTGGACGACCGCGTACCTGCTGCAGAAGTTCCCAGCCAGGAGCCAGAGGGAGCCAAGCGCCGGGCTCCTGCGCTGCGCCGCCCGGAGGTCCGTAGGCACCTTGGAGGTGGCAGCTGGAAAACTGCAGCCCGGTCTAGATGCCTACCTTGTGCTTTCTTTTTGTTTCTTACAGACTGCCTTGCTCGGAAAGGGGAACGGTTTCTGATTTCATAACCTGCCCTCGCAATTACAAAACGCAGTCATGAGTCTTCTGGGGGAGAGAGGGGAGACTTGAATAGGCTGCTCATAAGCGAGGAGCATCTAAATCATATGCTGCCAACCACTTCCCTTTCCTCTAACATGGTCTGAGAAAAGAGCTGATACTTATTTTAAAGGACCAAACTTGCCTCCCCACATGGGCCATCTAGTAAAAGCTTGGTTAATCAATATGCAACAAATACATCTGGATATTTTTAGTACCCTCTGAAAATGGATCGTCAGAGGGTCTGAAAAAGCGGCTTTGTATCCTCAAACTACCAGCACAGCCTTTCTTCTTACACACTGAAGTATGTCCACGGTTTTATCTCTGCCTTACACATTAAGCTTTCTACAAACTGGTTTCAGGGTGCCCTGGTACAGAAGCAGAAGCTTGGTGCTGTTCACACACCACAGGATTGCACCCCGCAAACTCTGCTGCTTGCTCCCCTTTCCCCCACCTTCAGACTGCAGATTTACTTTTTGTGTCCCCATGTGGACTCCTGCTAGGGGGAACACCTCACGTTGGACACAAAGTTTTGTCTGCACAAACTTCCTGAAGCAACTCCTTACCTACAGCAGATTTGCAGATGCACACGTTTACCACATCAGGTCTGTCTCCTGCAGAGGCTCGTGACTGAAGATGCCAAATCGAAGGTGAAGTTAATGGGCTGCTTTGCCACAGAGTGAACGCTTGTGCCTTTAGCTCCCAGGTATTCTCAGGAACTGTTTTTTTTGTTTGTTTGTTTGTTTGTTTTTAAATGCCATGTAAGGAGGCTTGACAGGGCACTCTGGAGTGGGCATTACACTGCTCATACTAAATATTTCTCCTGTTCTGACTTTTTTCTCTGTCTCCATTACTTAAGTGAAGAAATGAGAACAAACATAATGTAAACAGCACTGACAGCTGGAAGGATTTCCTCCTGTTCTCACTTAGAGCTAAAGTCATGCAACACTTTCTGAATTCTGTCTATATACAAGGAAAGACTTTGAGCCAACTTCTATCTTGAAATCATCACGCAAAACGAAGGCTAAAATTATTTACCAGGGGCTGTTGTAGAAACTGCATTCTGCACACAGCCTCAAAATGCACAGAAAAGCATCTTTCTTATCTCAAAACAGGCCTGAAGGATCTAGCCAGAGCTTTTGAAAAAAGCTCCTAAGGAGCTGGAGCAGCAGATGATGAAGTGAGCTGAGCAGGGAAGATATGTCAGTAGTCTGAACATGTAGCTCAGAGTTATTTATTGTCTGTGGTGTGGGGAGGGTTTTTTGGTCACTTGTTGCAGCACTAATTGGCTCAGGCTCCACAGCGAACTGCTCGCTGCTATCAACCTACCAGCTGGAGGAAAGCAGCTGCAATGGTAGTTTGCAGGAATGGGATCTGTGCAGTGGGTGGAGGAGGAAGAAATAGCAGTAATGAAAGACAACGGGGTTCCCCTCGTCAGGAGACAGAAATAGCCTCATGCAGACCTGAAGCATTGATCAGAGATGAGACTTAAATCCTTACAATTTAAGGAAAAGCATTTTGGGCCACGCTGCGCCATCTAAACAACACGTGGCTACAGTCTGTACCTGAGGGACTGCCTCCTACAGAAGGAGAAAGCATGCCTCGCTGCATCCTGTTCCAAGAGAAGAGGTGTCCATCATACAGTCAAAGGGCACGTACCAGGTTTGCCGGCTAAAAGAGTCTGGGCCACAAAACCTCCCTGTTCTTTTCCCCATGCGCACCCAGAGCACATGCAAAGAGGAAGAACTGAGCAGGTTCAATAAAACAGAAATGTTTGTGATGGCCTTTTGCCAAGGTACGTCCCAGAAAAGAAACTCTTCTAAGGAACAGATTTGGACCCTTGTCACTGACAACAAAAATAAAGTAAATAAATATATAATTTCAAAACAACAACAACAACCTCATGTCACATGTTGTGTCATACAGCCAGATCTATATGCAACCTTTCCTTGCCCTGGTTAGCTCATCAGATGAACTACTACAGATCTTTCTCTGCCTGAAGTTTACGTAAAATCTGTTTCTGTACCTACATGACACTAAGCAAACTTGGATGCAATTCAAATTACTGTGTCGTATTTGAAACACCTACTAAGAAAAGTTTAAGCCTGAACAGTGTGAAACACATGTCTAGACTATTAAAAGAACTACGTAACAAAAGATGTCACTTTGATAAACACTTTGAGATTGTCATCTGCAGAGAACTAGTAATTTGGTGTTATCAAAATCAAGGCAGCACTACATTTATTTTCAAAGTGACAGCTAAAAGCTGGACTTGAGTGATGTAATCAGTATGCGCATTTCACAAACTCATGGAAACTTTAACTGTGTATGTCATCAATTATCAGACCCTTAAAGATTGCAAAATAGAAGTATTAAGCAATTTGAGAAGATCATTTCTAAAATGAAGTAGCTGTTTTTGCAATCTGGAAGTACTACTGAGACTACTTGTCATTTACCACCTAGAAGAACTTCAGTACCTGCATCCTAATCATTCCAACGCAAACTAAATGAAGAAATGCTACTCTGTGCAAACACAGGAGTTGCCAGACCTCCTGTCCCTCTCATACAATGTTCTGCCTCACACAGAGGCCAGCACCAGGTGCTTCAGAGAAATCTGCAAGAAACCCCACGGCAAGTAATTAGAGGATAAACTCTCAATATTGGGAGCTTCTTCCCAGCTCCCATCTGCTAGGAATTAGTTTCCATCACTATACAGAACGCACATGGAAAGTAAACACTTTGGAGAATACAAGATTCCTCTTTGAATGCTTGAACAACAGTAAGAAACTCTTTGTTCAGTAGAGGTCTACATGAGCAGCCTCTGCTACTATCATAAGCTTCTGTTTTACGATTCTTTTCCTCCACAGTCACTATGCAGCATGTATATTAAAATCACAGCCCAGGCCTCAAAATACTAAAGAAAAAAAGAAGAAAGAAAGCACAACCTAACTCCTGTGGTACAAAGCACGGATCATAATTTTGTTTCAAGGTTAGTTAGGCTCAATTTTCATTTTCCAGCCAAAGCAGGTGGGGATACTGCATTTTGTGGTATGCACTCTGTGGACCGTCGAAGAACAGCTGTGACACTGCTGGACTGGAGATGGAGTGTGCTGGGGTGAAAGCGACCACAGGTCCATCCTCCACTACAGCTGCCATCACAAACCACCTCTCAGCAGTTGGTGGCAGAGTCTCTGTCTCTGAACACGAAGCAGAAAGGGCTCTCTGCACATCTGAGCATATTTTGGCAATGGATGGGGACAGAAAGCTAGGGTAACAGGGCAGAAATAGGAAAAGAAAAATTAGAGAGAAGAGGATAGCAACAACACATTACATATTATTATATGCCTCTACATCTCCTTCAGTTTTGTCCAATTACAAGAAAATTCCCTGAAGAATTTTCATTTTCTCATCTTCATTATGTTCCTTTAGGCACACAGTTAAAATATATGATCATAGCTTTGTTAAGAGTCTTTACCTGAACCACCTTCTCTTCAGCATTCATTATACTGCTTAATTTCCTCAGTATCTAATTGTCTAGCCTGCTGAGAAGTATCATGAAACATGCATTTCAAAATTAGAGCTGATGAAATAAAACTGGTGACACGTGAAAAGCTAAGACAACAAATATGCTTTTTCTTTAGCTGCAGTTGTAAATGATATACAGTCTTCTCCAGAAGTTACAATAGAATATTAGTTATTCCACCTTCCACTTAGAAAATATGTTCTTAAATATTTTCCTAAATTTGCCTTCTCTTAGTGCAAGCATGAAAATTTGCTTTACTGCCTTGTACTAAACGTGCTTGGCCTTCTTTGGTTGCAGACCATGTCCTTGATTCTTACACTTGATACATGAGTAATTTAACACTCTTTCCACTATATGAAATTCCTTAGAGTTCTAATTTGGATCTTACAGAATAAAAACCTAAAATCATTTACCTGCAGAATCTACTGTGTGACTTGATCTACAGAAGCATGCACTAAATCTCTACAGTCTGAGGCCCTCCAGCATCATGTGTGGAATGGAGAGTACAGCAGAAAGTAGAGGAAGGAGAGGTACAAAGGTGAGTTCAGATGTGAAGGAGTCTTGTGAGAAAAGGAGTACAGCTGACTGGAATCAGAAAGTAGCCATATTCAAAAGCCACTGAACCAAGTGCGGACATTTAGTTGTGTTGGGTGAATCTCAAGAACATCTTGCCTGTCTCTGTCATCTCAATTATCAAATATACTTTTACCAATCCTTTCTTTGCTCCTCTACCACCCACTAAATTGATAGTACCAGTGGACCTGAACAACAAGGTGTTTTTTTTTGCATGTTATGTCATTATTTTATTCCTCAAGTTGTAAGAGCAATTGACCTACTCTGCAAGAAAAATGTAACTCAACTTCTGAGCTTCCTTTAACCGCATCAGTCTGAATCACTGCAAACACGTGGCTTGGTTTAAATGCCCTTTGACACCAAAAGCCAAGTATTGTTAAATATATTTTCGTTTAACCGCATCTAGGCATATCTTATTTTTGCAACTACATATACCCTATATATGTTGTGTGCCTGATTTGCCATATCACCATATCCCCAAGAATAAAAAAAAAAAGAACCTGACGTGCTTAGTTATCTATAAACAAGACTTTGGCAAGAATACCACTGATTTCCAAATGAATAGTTGCGGTTACTTTCTCTGTCTTTTAGTTTTCCCACATGATACACACTTTTGATCCAATCAAATACAAATGAAATAGAAGAAATTTGTTCTGAGGAAAAGCTACAGTAATTAACACAAAACTATAGCCTAGTGCTCTGGCACTGAGCTGAGGGAAGCTATTCATTCTGAAAGACCTCCACCAAATGCCATACATCCCAATTTTGTCGCATACAAATTGGAGCAGATGAATAAAGATCTAAATTCCTAGAGGAAAAGGCTCTTCTTTCAAGTAATTTTAATAAAATGCCACAGGAATAAAATTAAATTAACAGTAAAAATCATAAGTTTAGGGAATAAACTACAACAATTATCCCATTTGATCATAATTTTGATCAAGTGCCCTATGTAGCACTGCTACATTCAAGAGAATTCATTTCTGCATGCATTCCAGCAGTAGGCAAGCATCAGCTTGTGAACTAAAACTCAGAGCAGATCTTTCTCACACAAAATAAATTTGATGCAAATAACCACTGTAGGATTTGTACGTATTAGTTATCTGAGAGATTAATAGACACATTAATCAGATCATGAAGAGCAGCTTGATCCCATTAGAGCTGGTAAAATCTCTAGTTTCAAAATTGAATAGTAGAAACAGCTTTTTTACAAAAGCCCATGAATAGCAATGGATAGTTTAGGTCAGCCCTTGGGTTGATTATGTTCTTTAAATTTATATTACTAACTATACATTTTGTGTCAGAACACGGTTTTGTCTGCGTTTTCTTTAGTTGCAAAGCCAGTATCAAGGGATTCTCTTCACTATTTCCAGTGCCTGAGCTAACCCAACTGTTATGAACTGTTCATGAAGCCAAGCTATAAAAATGAAACACTGAAATGGCTGAAAATAAAAAAGGAAAAGCAGACCCCAATTATTTAAAAAAATAACTGAGAAGCTGACAAACTGCAGGATGGAGTAGTATCCTTTAAGCAAAATGGATACAAAATCTTTTGATTCCAGTTGCATCTCTAAAAAAAAAACTCAGACCAAAACTGTTTATTTCAGCTTCAGAAAGCATGGAAGAGCTTGTACCTCAAAGAGCTCACATTTGTGGTTGTGTCCAATAGTTGGCAACACCACTAATGCCTACAGCTGGACAACTAATACTTACAGCTGAACTCCTGAATTCCCTTTGCTTTTGTAAATGCTACTGAGCAGCAGAAGCAGCAAATCTGGTTACTAGCAGCTAATTATAAGAGGAAACAATCTTTGTTTCATTTTCTGGTGTAGGATTGTTTGTTTGCTTCTTAAAAGGATGCTGCATGTGAGGGAGTCCCAGCAAAGTCTCGCAGAATTATGGCTTTTTGCAAGCCTAAGGGTACAGTATGATGGTTTCAAGGTACAAGGCACCAGAGGTCAGCATCTCCAGTCAGAAGTTCATGGGATCAGGAGCAGCTGTGTGAGTAAGAGCTGTGCCAAATGGAAAAGAAAGGAGATGCAAAGCTAGCCCAAATTCTACCACCATGAGAAAGCTCTTCTTTATCGATGCCTCTTACAGCACAAAATGCAAGAAAACTTCACTCTACGAACTACAGCATGCTACCTATATACAAATTAATTAGCAATAAGGGTCTATTACTTTCTTTCACATTACACATACAATCGTCTAAACAAAGTAGTTCCTCACATCCTCAAGGCATCACAATGGGATATAAATGCTATAGAATTATTTTAACCTTAAAAGCTTTAATATACACATGCTCCCCTAAGCACAGAGTTACTCACTACGATGACATGATAGCCAATACCAAAGCAATAGCTTTGCGCCTTTGTGCATACTGGTGAAGTATCTGACCTCACGTATTACAAGGACTGATGTGAGGCTGGCGATGTGTTGAGACAGTTTACTCTAAGAAAGAAAACACTGGAGCAGGTTGCCTTGACGACACTGTGCAGCTACACCAGAAATCAAAAGGAAATGTAGGATCTTCTGCTATGTTAAGGACTGCAAAGTATTCACCAAATCGGGTTAAAAGAGAGCTAATCACTCAGCAAGTCAATGTTACCTGACCTATGCAATATTAGCTATCACTTCTTATCATATGCCTTATTAGAAAACTGATGTAAAAGCCAGACGGTTCCTACTTTGCAGCACAGGGCAATCAGAAGCAAACAGCCAGCTATACAGTAATGACTGCTCAAAGTTTCATTGTTTTCCTCAGAGGCTGCAGGTCACTTCTGGTTCTGACAGTCTGCTCTGGGGGCAGGAGTGTTTTCTAATGGTGATCAGTTTTGATTTCACAAAGATGTCTCTGCAGGCTGCATCACTTTGAGCAGTCACCACCACATTCCTAAACAAGGAGCATAAATACCAGTTCTCCAAGTGCAGCTAGCATTTAACCGAAAATAAATCAACAACACATAACTTGCCCTCACTGAAGTTATCACACGTACTGCCAGATTTTATCAAATAAGGATTTATCCACAAAGCATCCAGTTCTGAATGAGTTCCTCCAGGCAGACATATTTCCTAAGATTTACTGCTTTTATAGGATTGCACTGAGCACATGGAAGGGAGCTGAATTTGGCTCTTACACAGTAGCAAAGAGCTCTAACAACTGGATTTAGAGTAATGCCAGTAACAACTGTTTTGTAAAAAAAAAAAAAAAAAGGCACCCTACACAGTTTTAACTTGAATAGAGAGAGCAGAAGCAGATGTGTCCTTCTCCTGACCTGATGGTCTCATTGCAAACAGAACATCTCCAATCTACTGCATTAAAACAAAATACTTGCTATAGTGAACTACATACCTACAGCTGGGACATAACCCTTGAATCCTGTATGGGAGTCAGACCTGGCAAGCTGGTAATTTATAAAATAAATGGTACCAAACAGGGAAGGAGCATTCCTTTCTTCTTGCCTAATGACAGCAGCTGGGGACATGAGAAGTTACAGAGTACAGGGGTGTAAAACCCAAAGAGACACACCTTTTAGTAGATTCAGAAGTGCTATTTATCAGTATGCAAACAAATACAAGAGGAGTAAACATTGAGAAGACATATATACGCTTTCAAATTTAACATGAAGATAAGGTTTCTTTCATTATCAGTATTAGTACACTTACTTTTCTTCTGTTTAAGAGAAATATAACACTCCATCATAAAAGAACACTCCTTATTCTCTTTTTAAAAGGGGTAGATTCAGATACCCTCTCAATCAGAAACACAATGATTATTAGCTGTTAGATAGTGCTTCCCTAAACAAACAAACAAAAAATGACTTGTTCTTTCTTAATGATGAAGAGTAACCATTGCATGGTAACAATGCAATATTACTTTGCCTCACATA
Source organism: Aythya marila (assembly GCF_965140915.1). Taxonomy (NCBI): domain Eukaryota; kingdom Metazoa; phylum Chordata; class Aves; order Anseriformes; family Anatidae; genus Aythya; species Aythya marila. Next base: position 28,179,721 of record NC_139045.1, on the reverse strand, counting down.
AATGCAACACTATTTGTAAATCATTTCAAAGGTAAAACAAAATCAGGAGAGGAAAGAGACATATCTGACACCGAGGAATAATCTGTCGGGATAAGACATCAAAGGAAAACATCTCATCAGATACCAGAAATCTTAAATGGACAGCAAAATTCAAATTCAAAAAGTATTTACAAGTACAGCAAGACACAGGAGAAATTTGCATTTGAAGATATTCCTGCATTTTTAGTGCCTTAATCCATTTCATACTCAAAGCATTTTAATGCAGTTTCTGTCTCTACTATGCTTCAAATACCAAATTCAAGAGATATGAAATGCAGGTACCACTTTATCAGGATTACATCCTTTTTAATGAAGAAGTGATTTGCTCAGGATGAAGCTATTACCTGAGAGAGCTCAATAAGAAACTGACACAAGCTTATTGTCACTTCGTAATTCTCTGCTTGATAAATAAGGTTACTTTACAAAGAAAAAATTCTGCACTACACACTGCAAATGCTGAAAAGTAAAGCTACAAACAAAACCGTACTATTTATAGCGATGGATAGTCATAATGGAGACCAGGAGAAATAAAACAGATACACTAAGCAATGCTTAATATTTAATCTCTAAATTTGTATTTAGCCAAGTAATTATTCCTCCTCTTGCACTACCTGTTGATCATTACTTAAAAAGATTACTTCAATGCAAAGACTCACTAACATGATTAATCTAAGTTTTATTTGATGTCTGATGCTTTCAGGGATTCTGTAATTAAATTACTGGTGCATATTTGCACAAAGCTATTGATTTTAATAGAGGTATCTTTAATTATGTTAACCTAGTATGCTGCACATTGTCACTTTTGGGTGCTATCAGCCATATGACATGATATTCAAAAATGATTATGCTATGAATCCCTAGACTTTGATTAAAAATGGTTAGGAAACAATGAGGGTGCATGAAACAATGAGGCATGCATAAAGATGGTAATTCGTCAGTTGAATCAAAATAGTTTTGTTTTATTGTGAAATCCTGCTTTTGTGATACTTCACAAACAAAATTACAGTTATCTGTAATTAAATTCTGTGGTGTATAATTTTTCCCTTCAGCAGACCAGCAGTTGAAGTGTTACAAAGATATTATGATGAATTTCTTCATAATGAAGCAATGTATAATCAAGAACCAAACTCCATAATCTCACATCATAAGTAAATTAAGATTTAAAACTCAAAACTGTCTGGGAGTTGTGACCCTTTCACTTGTAGAATGCCACTTCAAACCCAGATCTGATGGCCATTGAAAATGCTTCCTCTGGAGCTAGTGAGAAACTTTCACTTTAGGGGAAATTAAAATTAAATCCTTCCCTACGCACACCTGGCAACTGTGCTTACACGGCAAGTCTCTTCATGATCACTTTCCTCCCTTACGTTGTCTTTGCTACAGCTCTCAAAATGCTTGGCTATAAAAGAGCTCCTCATAAACTGGATAGTGTTTCATAAATCTGAGAAAGACAGTGATGGTAGTATATACACTTACTGAGGATGATACATTCCGTTTAATATAACATAAGAAAAGTGTCACGTTTGAAAGCCATAAATGTATATACCATAAACAATTTTAACTTTGACAACTTTGAAAAAAGTTTCCTAATCTTGGTTTCTGAAATGGGTTCAAATCATGATCTGTAATTACACGCTGGTTCCATACTATATTGAAAAATACTTTTGGCAGTGCATTGAAGAGGGAGAATGTGGCCAGATTTTTATTATCAGTGAGATAAGCTACAGTGCTGTCTTGAGCAGAAACAAATACATCCTCTCTGAAAGAAAAGGCTCATCTTTGTTATTTTGGAAATCAAAAACATACCTGAGAAGCAATGATAAGCGATGTGGCTAAAGAAATGAATGTTGTTAATCATTCAATTAAAAAAAGACAGACTTGCAGGAATGACATTACCACTCTAAATCCATCAGTATTCCATTAAATTCTTTCCAAGAAAAAATAAAAAGAGTGGCTACTTCTGATATCAACAGTTATGCACATTATTCACTCCTTTTCACCTTGGATGCTATAAATTTTATTTCCAGATTTTTAAAGACACACTAATGTCTAATGCAATCAGGAAAAGACTTTTGCTTGAAATAGTGGTATCTGCGTGTTCTCTTGGGGAAAGTAGCAAGTGTGTTTGTTAGGTGGAAGGTTAAAGCAAATTCTGTTGAAACAGAAAAACAGAAAGAAAACACGCTACAGGCAGGGGATTTTATACAATTACCTCCTTCCTGTCACATTATCTAAAGTTTATCTGTTATTACTAAAAATTGAGACAATATAATTAAGTTTTTAGTCATCAGTGTTTTATTTACATCTGTTTCAATTGCTAGTCTACCTGGCAAGATCTACCAGGCACTTGAGAACTGTCCTTTCTTATCACAGGCTTTGCCTGCCAAATCAGATCCAACTTTCTCCAACTGTTGTTTATCACCAGAGACTTACTAGATAATTTCTCCGGATGAGAAATGAACAGGAATTCTGTTTGCTATCCTTTTCAGAACTGCTCCCAGTGGAAGGCTGACAAAACCAAAATGTCTTTTGCCATCAAAACACCTTTATATATATGCATGTACTAGCTATAAGCTAAGTGTCTACATGTTTTTCAAAGCATCTTGGATTGAAATTTATTTTAAATCAAAACTCACCATGCTCTAGATTGACTCAAACTTCAAAGATGCAACAAAATCCAAAGTGGATGAGAGCATTTTTAGAGAAAATCTACAGGAGAAATTATTCATTCCAAACAAAACCAAACCCACATATGCATTAGACATTAACACATAAGAGTTAATAAACTCTTTACTTTCTCTATACTGACAACCCTTGTACCATTAAATTGATTTATCCTGGAAAACAGATGATGAGTGCAGATAACATACATTTGACTTTCAGGATGCAAGGTCGCCCTGTAGTTTAGATTCCATTAACTAATCTTAATGTGTAAGTGATTAATTTGCCCACAAGTGTAACGGTTAGAACAGATGCAGCTAAAATGAATGACTGTGTTATTTCATAATTGCCATTTCCACAGTAGTATAAGCATCCTTCTCAACTGGAAGTTACAGGCTCAACTAAGAGTCACTGGGTGAGCTGGCCTGTGTTATTCAGGAATAAAATGTGAGGAGCACGATTTCCTTCTGGCTTAAAAATAGGCACATCAGCCAATAATAAAAGGCAGAAGATAAAAATTCTAAATGCAAATAACTATTTTTTGTGCATTTACACTGCATGCATGCCAAAAGGGAGTCTATTCCCTTCTCCTGTAAATTAACTAACCTAAATATAGAAAAAAGATTTCTGGGACTGATTTAATAACAGCAAGTACAAAGCCATTTTGGACAGGTAGATGTTTCTTTAAATGTGCTAGTACCTTGTGCAGCCATTCCAGCCATTTGACATTTCAGTGTAATTAAATTCAAAAGCACCATACCTTCCGAAGAGGTTTGAGCTTGGTCTCCATTATAAAGTCGTACTTGCAGAGTTCACAACAGCGTGTGTCTGAGCTCTTAATCCACTGGTGTAGGCAGGCCTGATGAACAAAGCGTAGGGTCCCTGTGCAGCGACACGGTGTGATGAGGGGACTTTCATCATCTCCCTCACAGTGACAGATCCTGACAGGAAGGACAGCAACAGCACGTGAGGGAACTTTCCAGACTCTGCTTTTTTATTTTCAGACTTGACATTTGTGAAACACAAGGTACACAGCCTTTCAGATTAAGGCCCAGGAACATACTCCTTGTTCCCTTCTGCTCCTCAGTAATTTCTCTTCATTTAGCTATTTCCCTTTGAACTTGCTATGTGGGCTGAAGGTGAATCAATACGAATAATACTGTTTTATGCATGGCAAAACCTCTAAGACAAATATCTGTGGTCTTATAGTTAGGGCTAAGTAGTTCTTGGTCTGGAAGTAATGACAAGAAAATAATCAAAGTCAGCAGAATCTAATGACAAGCTGAAAATATCCAGCATGGAAAGTACAAAAAGTTTCTAAGATACCTCTTGGTAGTTACACAGCTAAAAGGATTAGAGAACAGTTTTGAGTACTCTGGAGCAATGCATACAGCACACGTACACACACGCACACACTTTATCGGAGGCAGGTATCAAAAAGACATGGCCCTTTCTCATACTTCATTGTCCCTTTGAGGTAGATATCTTCCTTATCTGTGAAAACAAAAACTACAGCTGTAAGCAGACCCTAAGACAGATGCTGGTTCCAGAACTGTCATTACCTTGTAGTGGGATACAAAGCTTTTCACATTGCAGTTTTGCATAAAATAATCAGTGTCCTGACACCACAGTCTGATGGCTTTCTTCTGTGACTTATGTCCAAATGTCTTAGTGATCTTCATCAATTCCAGACTCCTGATCACATCAGGGAAACATTTGCTCATTGAAACCTAGGCCAGCTTTATCTGCAAGTATCTCTGTGAGGACAGAGAAAGCTCAGCAGTAAGCAGAAGTAACCAAACAACTTTAAAGGAGGGTTCACCTCTACAAAGAGTAACTCCCTTCCATCAACACCTCACAGAAAACATAGCAAAACACCCAAGCCCTCATGAATGTCCAGAGACAGACTGGCATGTAAGGGAGGGATAGAAAAAGCTGACGCTTGTAAAATGTTACTTCAAAATAGAGAAGTAATAACAACAGCACAGATCCGTGTGTCATGCAAACAAAACGTTCAGCTTAGGAACTGCACACTTAGGAAAGGCAGCCCCAGATACGTGCATGGAGAAGTGTCTGAGCATGTCTGGTCTGAGGAACAGCTCTTCCCTTTACACAGAAAACTGCAGCCACATCGCTCCTGGGGTAGAAAAAGGGCCCTGTGGTGAGCCAGTCTTCCTAGCAGCCCGGCAAGGGAAGGAGGACGATGTTCTGCACCCCACAGGGGCAGCTGGCACTTAGGGCAGCCCAGTGAAAGACTGGTTACAGCACACACAGGCTGCCACATCTACAAGCAGGAGGAGAAGGCCATCTTAGTGTCTAAATGAAAGATCTGTGGATCAAAAACAGCTGCTGCTCCTTCACAGCACAGCCTAGAGCCGTGAGAAAATGAATCTACAATCACGGGAAAGCAGAACAAAGCTGCTTCGCCAGATATGTAGTGAGGGAAAAAAAAAAAAAAAAAAAAAAAAGCAAGAAAATGAATCTCTGGAAATCTGGTACACAAAAGCCAGGTTTTCAGGGTCTGCAGTGGTGCTCATTTGCTCTTCAGCATCTTCTACCCCTGTGGGAGCAGGGGGAGAAGAAAATACCCACAATTTCTATCTTGGACACACACTGTATTTGAGACAGACATTTTACAAGGAGTCCATTTGCAGACTTCTCTTTACTAACCCAGCCAAGCTAGACATATCAGTGGCTTAGTTCTTATGTAGAAACTTGCTGCATGCTGTTTTCTTCTTGAACCTACAGCTTAAGTAAAATGAAATGTTCAAAACACTGAATAGTTATTTCTCTAACAAATGCATTCCCAGCTGAGAGTTAACACACAAAAAAAAAAAAACATTTTCTTTTTAAATTAAATCTATTTCCCAAAGGAAAGCTAGTATTCTCTGTTCAGTTAAATTCAAGCTATACATAATTTATTTTACAGGCTTAGCATTTACACTATTTAGAAATTAGACAACTAAACTAGGTGCCCAAGAGTCTTTTTTCTACTTTTACCAGAATTGTTTTAAATTATTTTAAGAGCTAAAATACAAGCCTAAAGCTCCACTGGGATCTTCAAATAAAGTGACATTGCATATCTGAAATGAATAGAAGTATTCTTCAGTAGAAATAGTTTTATAAAAAAACAGTACATAAGTTATACTTTCTATTTGTGCTTTCGTGGTACAGAAGTTACAAGCTAAATGCATAAATAACACCTTGACATTAAGTACGTACATTATACAGAAGCTCCAACTAAATAATCTAATGACCTCTTCTAGTTTTCTAACCATGAAATATGTAATGAGGAGAAAAACTTCTAATGGAATTAAAGTCCAGAGAAAATAACCAAAGGCACGGTTTTCATTAGCTTGAATGCTCTTTGGTGCAATTCAGCTCTTCATTATTTGTTTATCCAGAAGAAATTAGCTTAGAAGGAATTTGTGCTACCTAAACTCACAAATACAGTTTTTAAAGATACCTGGGTGCCCAACGGCTATTGAAGCAGATTGTTGGTTAGCTGTTTAATTTTTAATTTATTTATTTTTTTTTAAGACTTGGACCAGATAGACTTAGACCACTACTGAAACAGAATTTCAAGTGTTTTTGCCCTTGTTGTATTTACTTACTATGTATATCAAAATCATCACAAATCACAGAAAATAAACTGTAAATAAATGGTCGTGAAAAATATGCTGTGCAAACAGAGCTGAGGTAGGGACACAAAACACAGGCTTATCTGAAGCATATCTGAACCAGGTGGGAGGCAGAGAACTTCCATTCTAGTTGCCTGTTTCTGCATGATCACAGCTGTTCACAATTTTTACCCATGACACAGACACTTCACAGGCCTGACCTCATCCTGAAAGTAACATTTGCTTACATACTTCAGAAGTGCATTGAATGAAAAAAAGCTCTCCACTACAAATCGAAAAATAAATAAATAATAATAAAAAGCTAAATCTATAATGATTTATTTACAAGTTGTAGCACTGCACTGATCATGGTTAGTAGCTGCAGTTTCACCTGCTCAGAAAGACCTGCAGAACTTGCACACTCAGCTTTTCTCAACTTTCTAGTCCTTCCCTAGAAAAATGGCCTTCATTATAGAGCAATACCTTTGACTATCTGGAAACGGAGGAGAGGGAAGGAAGTCAGCTATCTAACTGAATCCCTTTAGTTAGAATCCCTTTGTAGTCATGCACTGAGCCTGCATATTTTTTGTAGGTTTGGCAGCTTAGTGTTTTAAGGATGCCTGCCCTGCTTGTTGAGGGGAAAAGATGAGTACCATGGCATCCAAAAATCATGTGCACACCAGACAACAGAGTATATTTAGAGAGCTGTTAGATGATCTTCTGAGCCAGACATAAGTATTTTATTTTATACACACCTACAGACACACCCCTACTCAATGAGATCAAAGTATTTTTCTTTTAAGAAAGCTCACTATGAAATTTTAGTTAAACTATACATGTACTCTAACAATGCAGTCTTTCTTACCCTTAAGTTTTTGTTCTATATGACAGTACTTTAATTTCCCTGTAAACATTTCTTTAGCATAGAATTGCTTCTACAACTGCTGCACACAAATGTATCAAAAGGAGAAATTTATACCAACATTGTGCATACAGATTATTAAAAAATATTTAAAGGGTTTTCTTGCTTAGGAGGTTCATATAATGCAATAAACTAGCAAAAAGAAAAACAGATTTTCAGCAAAAATCAAAAATGTTAAATTGAAAACAAAATCATTCTTTGTGAAGAATTTTGCATAATTCATATAAACTGTTGTGGATTTACTGTATGTTGCCTACAGAAAACCTAATTCCTGAACTATTTTATGTTTCTGTTCAATTCATAACATTTGTATAGGAAGATGTGAATAAATATGTTTCACCCTTAAATTCACCACAACCACTCCCTCAATCTCCTTCCCCAAAGGAACTGTCACAGGCAAAACAATAGGGAGATAAATGTAATTTATTGCCTATCACTAGCAGACTAGAACAGTGTCAAACTAAAAGCAAACTAAAAACACCTTTCCCCCATCCAACCTTTTCCAGCTCCTCCCACCAAGGGAGTATTTTGTTCGAAATATTAATTGCATTTAAGGCATATCCAAATGATGCTGAAAGCATTACTGATAATGCTTGATTGAGAAATTGTATGTGACATACTAAACTTTGTACCATAATGACTACGTAAAAGGAGTAAGTGAAGTTTCTAGTAGTTTAAGTTATACCTTCTCCTTTGCTGAAGGGCATATTGACACCATATAAGTGAGAAACTTCTTGAAATCAAAACATGCTGCTTGTCATGGTTTTGGCTGGGACAGAGTTGATTTTCTTTGTTTTCTTTGTAGAGGCTCATGCAATGCTGTGTTTTGGACTTCTGAAGAAAACAGTGGTGACAGCACATGGATGTTCAGCTGTGGCAGAGCAGTGCTCACCCAGAGGCAAGGCCTTCCCAGCTCCTTGCACTGCCCTGCCAGAGAGGGGCCAGGGGTGCCCCAGGAGCTGGAGGCGACCCATCCAGGACAGCTGGCCCAGGCTGCCCAAAGGGATGTCCCACACCGCCTGGTGTCACGCTCAGCGGTAACACCCAGGGCTGAGGAGGAGGAAGGGGGACGTTGGGAGCAACACTGTTTGTCTCCCTGAGAAGCTGCCCCACATGAGGAGCCCTGCTGGCCTGCAGTGGCTGGCACCTGCCTGCTGGGGGGAAGCAGCCAGTGGGGCCCGGTCGGGCTTTGCTTTGCGCGGTCTCTGCCTTCCCCACCGAGCTGTCCTTGCCCCAGCCCCTGAGCTCTCGCACTGTTACCTCTCCCTTTCTCTCCCCATTCCACCTGGGCAGGGTGGGCGAGCGGCTGGGGGGTGCTGAGCTGCCTTATGGGGTTGCACCACACCAATGCTAAACAAAGAACTCAAAAGTTGGACATCTTCAGAATTTTGTATTGTCTCACTCTCTTTAATTTCATGAAAATGAAATATTTTCCCTTGTTTCCCCTGGTCATGTTCATTGCAAAAGTTACATGGCAAGAAGGGAAGTACAAAGTGAGATGGGCAGAGTTGGTAGACATTCACATGCTAATCAGACAAGTTCTTTTTCAGAAAAACGGCAAGATATAGTGGATAACTGTCCTTCATTTCTCATTGAATTAAGTTTGTTTGTTTGTTTGTTTGTTTTTTCCATACAAACACTTTTTATATAACCTCATTTTAAAAGGACAACTACAATCTGTGTTAAGCAAAGATTTCACATGGAAAATTTAAGATTTCCCTCACAGTGGTATAGTCTGGCAAAATCACAGCAACCAAAATTACAATCTAGAAACACTAGGTACTCTAAAGTGGTTACTCACCACCTGAGCTGCTTATTTCAAGAGATACAAATAGATTCCAACAGGTTTGAAGATTTTTCTTCACGTGCAAAGTGACAATTTTGCTCTCATTAAAGAGAATAGCTGCTCATCTCTACCGTCATTGGAAAAACAGCAGTTATCCTAACCTGTCTTTCACTAATCCACTTTACTCTTTGGTAATTAAGAAAATAGGCCAATTTCTGTGCTGCTGTAGCAAAGTAGAAAATGCAGGAGTCTTGTTTGCGTTGTGAAAATCAGTTGGAAGCACTCCTCTATGACATTACCTGTACAGCTGATTTCCATAGATGACAATTGTCAAAGCAGGCTGATTAAGGACAAGAATGAATCAGCATGGCCATCCTTGTGCTTCAAGCTATATAAGAATCTCATTGTTATGCACAGCACTGGTTGGAAAAAGTTTGCAGCAATCCTGCATCACCAGAACTCCTTCAGTGTATTAGAGACCAACCCGTATGAAGCCATCCAAACAGCCAATATGATTTTTAAGGACTTTTGGCCACTGCCTATAGACAAAGGGTTTAGCTACAGCAAGGTAGTGCAGACAGCTTTCATAGACTTTCTCAAAAATATACCAAAGTGTATTTTACCCTCATTTAGCTTATGGGTAAGGATTAAAGAGCAGGCCATACCGTTGTGGGTGTTTGCTACAGTCCACTTCATCAGGAAGAGGAAGTAGATGAAGCCTTCTACAGACAGCTGGAGGTAGCCTCACAATCACAAGCACATGGAGGAAAAGATGATCCGGAGTAGTCAGCATGGATTCACCAATTGGAAATCATGCTTAACCAACCTGATAGCCTTCTGTGATGGGATGACTGGCTGGCTAGATGATGGGAGAGCAGTGGATGTTGTCTACCTTGACTTCAGCAAGGCTTTCAACACTGTCTCCCATAAAATTCTCATAGTGAAGCTCAGAAGTGTGGTATGGATGAGTGGACAGTGAGGTGGATTGATAATTGGCTGGAAGGCAGAGCTCTGAGGGTTGTGTTCAGCAGTGCGGAGGCCTGTAGCTAGTGGTGTCAGTACTGGGTCCAGTCTTGTTCTGGGTACTTCTCAATAACCTGGATGACAGAACAGTGTACACCCTCAGCAAGTTTGCTCATGACACAAAGCTGGGAGGAATGGCTGATACCCCAGAGGGCTGTGGTGCCATTCAGGGGGACCTGGACAGGCTGGAGAGTTGGGCAGTGAGGAACCTTATCAAGTTCAACAAGTGCAAGTGCAGAATCCTGCACCTAGGGAGGAATAACCCCAAGCACCACCACTGGATGGGTGCTGGCCTGCTGGAAAGCACCTCTGTGGAGAAGGGCCTGAGAGTCCTGGTGGACAGCAGGGTGACCATGGGCCAGCATTGTGCCCTTGTGGCCAAGAAGGCCAACAGGATCCTCGGCAGCATTCAGAGGAGTGCTGCCAGCAGGCTGAGGGAGGTGATCCTGCCCCTCTACCCTGCCCTGGTGAGGCCTCATCAGAAGTACTGTGTCCAGTTCTGTACAAGAGGGGCAAGGACCTCCCGGAGCGAGTCCAGCGGAAGGCTACAAACATGTTTAGGGGGGCAGGAGCACCTGTCATAGGAAGAGAGGCTGAAAGAGCTGGGCGTATTTAGCTTGGAGAAGAGAAGTCTAAGAGGTTATCTGATCAATGTGTAAAAATATCTGAAGGGAGGGTGCAAAAGGATGGGGGCAGACTCTTTTCAGTGGTGCCTAGTGACAGGACAAGAGGCAATAGGCACAAAATGAAACACAGGAAGTTCTGGATGAGTATGAGAAGAAACTTCCTAACTGTGAGAGTGACAGAGCACTAGAACAGGCTGCCCAGAGAGTTTGTGGGGTCTCCTTCTCTGGAGATATTTGGAAGCTGCCTGGATCCCATCCTGTGCAATCTGCTCTAGGTGACCCTGCTCAGTGGGGGGATTGAACCAGATGACCTCCAGAGGTCCCTGTCAACTTCAGCCATTCCCTGATTCTTGAACAAATTTGCTTTAAAAGCAGGCTCCTTATCTGAATTTATGGAGATCCCTTCAGTGACAAAATTAGCAGGAGCTTTGTGATTGGCACATGTTTACTGCCACTGTCTACACACTGTGACCAAGAGCATAATAATAAATTAATGCCAGTGCCCAATACCCAGACTCTCATTTTCTTCTTTCTTTCAGGAAGTATACATGTAGAATACAAATGCCTTCAAATTTCAAATAGATCTCCCTAGTAAAATGTGAAAAGCTTCTCCATATAAACATGCTTAAGGAGGATAATGTCTATTCCAAAAATAATATTATTTTAGATGAGAAAGGACTGAAAACACAGTCAAAATCCTGCCCATCACGGGAAAGTATATCTGGACTCATAATGATTATGCAAAGATAGATTGTTACCCAGTTTGATGGTACATATCATAGTTAGATCTAACTGTTACTGAAGGGAGCTTATTTCAGGGAGAAACAGCATAGCTGAAAAATGTTGGATGAAGCGAATTCCTGGCTTTGGTTTTGGCTGTGCAGATTAATAGCTGCCAGCATGAATTACCATGTGCTCCTAGGCTATCTTAATTGGACCAAAAGGAAATCCACAGGTTTGCAGAAGATTTCCCCAAATTGCTTGTTACTGTCTAGTAGTCTAAAAAAAAAAACAACACACCAAACTGTTCATCTGTCCCCAAAGGGTATTTTCTCTTTCTGCTAGCTAACGTGGTGCTTACAGAACACCATAGCTAGAACCTAAAACTGTAAAACAAACACTTTATGAACTCACAGAAAATAAGTAACTCATTCATAAAAAATAAACTGAAAAAAATATCTAACTCTGTTCCTGCATAATTTATCACTAAACAACAACAACAAATCAATAAATATGTTCACCTAGCAATTGACTACATTGACTCGCATGCCATGTTTCTCTTGCTTTTATTTTGCAAGCTCTTTTTTTTTTTTCTGATCTCATTTCCATTTTATTCCACTGTTAAATCATAAAGTGATCTAAATGCCAAATTGGTCTTCCTCTCCATTTAAATGTAGTGTGAATGAAGCACATTAATTCTGCATACCGAATGTAATCAATTTGTATACCTCTTCCTTGTCAAACCTGCCCTTCCATTATACCATACAGTCAGCTGCCTTTTTCTGACTAGAGAAAAACACATTTTCAAAATGTTGCACCACACCAGTATAATTTCATAACAGTTTAGGCAAAGCTTTCTCTTGATTTCTCTAAACGTGATCCAAATTTTAAGAGACCCAAGAGCAAACTACATTAACAAAAGCACGCTATATCATTTATTTTGTCAACATTTCTTGTCCTCTATTAATATTTCATTATAGGTGATAAACAGGATATCTAACTATCTAAAGAGTTACAAGTAATTTCTGCCTCAGATGCACTGTCACTGCATCTCAACATAAGTGTCAGACAAGATTTACTACACTGAACATGAGCCTAAGAAACTAAGGACTGTGATTTTAAAAAGGATTTAGATTTCTTTCTGCCTGCCCAGTGAAAGTCAAATCTTTAAATAACTAATCTCCATTCAGAATGTATACTATCGGTATTTAATAGTGGGACCCTTCAAACCTCCTGTCCTCCAAACTTACTGGCAGAAAGCAGTGCTCTTAAAACTATTTGCATTAACTAGACTGTAGTTAAAACAAACAAACAAACAAACAAACAAAAAACACCACAGGTTTTGAGAGAAAGAAACAGAAACCAGGAGTCACTTCTTCCTGTGTATGTGACCCTAACCACAACAAAGACATGCTTGCTTGCTTTCAGCTATTCTTACATTGTTCCAAATCATGGAGAGCTTCCAAAAGAGATTGCATAACCAGATGGCTAAAGAGGTGACAGATGGGGCTTTGAACCATCAGGCAAAGAAAAGAATTAACCAGGATTTCATACTGCTTCAAAGGCTGATGAACCACTAGACCATCATCTAGACGAGGAGATTCCTATTAAAAAGTCACCTTGTAAAAAGAAGGCTTTAAACAGGAAAGTAAGCAGTAACAATAATTCTTTTGAGCCACCAACACGCAGGACAAGGTTCAGCGATCTGGCTCCTAATGAGGGAATGTATCATCTTGGGACCCTGAGGAAGATGCTAACATCCCAGAGAGGAGCAGGTTAAACATCCTCTTCAGTCAAACACTACAGGCTAGCAATTCAGCATCCTTCATTTGGTGATTTTTGAGGAATCTGGATGGTATTTCAAGTCTGTGTATTCTGCGCTACAGTTACAATTATTTATTTGATCCAGTTCCACTGTTTCAGTATAAATACTTCAAATGAATATTCAGTTTCAATGGTAGTATTCATGCCTACATCTATCCTCTGTTTATCTTTCTCTTCTTTCCTCAAGTCCAATCTCTGAAGACTTGTTCCCTCACAAGAGGCTTTCTGCCTGTTGATTCTCGAGCACTCTACTACATGAATAATGGAGGACCTAAGGTTTTTCATGCAAGACCTTCACATTTTCAGGTTCTGCAAAGTACTATTATGGGAAAAAAAATGTTAAAACACTTGATTTCACAGAGATAAACTACTTAATCTTACTGTCTCTTGTCAGGGGCAACGTACACCATTTCTTCCTATCCACGATTGTGTTAACACATAGAAATACCCATATTAATCATCTTCTAAGTTTATAACTGCCTTTCAAATAATTCTCTAGCTTTTTGAAAGCTGATTTTTAAAAGTGATACTTAGATTCTTCAGATTTCTTTAACCAATCTCATTAATTCCCTTACTACTTCTAGCCATTCTTAACAGTCTTCATGTACATGTATGTGCTGCTCTATTTAAAAGTAATTTCTAATTATCATCATCTAATGATGTCATTCCTTTACCTGACAATATAGAGAGTCATTATGGAGTTAAAAAATCAGCATTGTACTTCTGATATGTATATTTTTGTAGTGAGGAATTCCATCTTGTTTGTGTGTGTGGCTTTATGTGAAAAACCATAGGACAAAATCCTCCCAATCCATTCACTTTATTGTGTCCCAAACACAGCTTTTATCTTCATGGAGATTACCCTTGATGGAGATTACCCTTCTAAGGCTGCTCCTCAAGCCACATCGCAAATTGCAGAGTAAAATATACATGAGGAAAATCTCAGAAACAGGGCAGATTAGGAAAAGGGGAATTGTAAGATTTTGAAAGCCTGCTTTGTGAAACTCAAAAATACACACACAAATAATTCAAAAGTAGGTGCTATAACAACTCACACTGACACAACTTAAGTAGTTGTCCATAATCACAAAAGCAGAAACCTTGCCTTCTAATGAACTCAAGAAGAAATGAATTAATTCAGGGAAAGGGTTGGAAAAATCATCATTAATGTCATGTCATTGTTTCATCATTTTGGAAACCGAGAAACAGTGACACTAGAAGGGGAAATGTCTCACTTGAAGCAGCCAAGAGGTCTGCGTTAGACTAGCTGATTTGTGCAACAGTACTACATTTTTATCTTCGTCACTAATGTGCTTATGTTAGAACAGGATGTGTCCTGTCACATTCCCACTCATTCAGCTATATGCTCATAGGAGAACCTGCTTACAGCCTTATGTGCATATATCAACATGTTCCACTGCCAATAGTTCCCAAGGAAGTAAAGAAAATAAATAAATAAATAAAATTAGCTACCCAAACACTTAGAGACAAAATAGCTGGCATCAGGAGAGTTTTAAGATTCCTCTGCTATTTCCACACACTCACCCAATCTGGTAAGTGTGTGGACATTCCTCTCAGATGGGGACATTTCCTCTCAGAAAGTGGTTACTGTATACATGCAATTCACTGCTGAAATGCAAATTATTATTTTATTTTTTTTCACAAGAAGGAAGCTTGTGAATATGAAGAGAAAAATGTCACAGACTGTGAGTTAACAAAGTGCATAGGCCTGTCCTGAAAACCAGAAACTACAGTAGTAACAACATGTCTTCCTTTTTCTTCATCCGTCTGGAAACTGTAAGATAACTTATCGCATATGAGAAATTAACATGCTACTGATTTTGTAACATTCTTCCTCAATGCATTACCATCATTACAATACACTTAAGTAATGGAAGCAAACAATAAAGCATTACCCTGACAATGGAGAAAAGATCACAATTCTTGACAAATTTGGCATAACAGAACAAGTTTAACTCTAGGCATTCAAAGAGCATCTCCATGGATAGCAAGCACTGGAACAACCCCTATCAAAAGCTGTCAACCTTCCTCTACTAAACAAGAGCCAAGGAAATGCACATCCAAAAATTCCATCCTTGAACAAGCTTCAAGTCTTGCAAAAAGTGCCTAGGTTATTATAACAAAATTGAACGGGTTAAGAAGACACAGACAGAAGACTGGAGCCCACATTTTGTCTGAAAGCAATGTCTAAGTTTATGGACTCAGGCAGCAGTGAGGATTAATCTACACGAGACAGTTGCAAAGCTTTGACTTTAATTTACCTTGTAGATTTTTTAATATGGTGTAGTTAAGCCTGCAGAAATACTCATACTGAAATAATTTATTTCTGTTTTTGAGTATTTATATTCAGTTAATAATGACTAAGTGTCCCTATCATACAGGTACTGTCCCTACTGCACTGGATCTTCAATGCATGCTGGCTTAGTCGTTCAGAAACTTAAGACAACTCTGTAGTTGTTGAGGTAGTTATCTGTGCACCTCCCTCCATCATACCATGCAGACATACTTCAAGTGCTTCAAAAACATATAACACAGTTACAGAAATACAAAGAAACAGCAGTAGTGTTAAGGTAAAGAGGTCCCAAGCCTGTGGTGTAGTCCCATTGTGCAAGCTGATGTACAGACACAGTTGGACTTTACTCAGAAGACTCTTAAATTATCACGTCAGACAATGGTCAGACAGTTGAAACACCCATTCTTGCTTGGTAAGTGTAACAAAGAGTGCATGGCACTATCTGTATAAGTAATGGCTTCTCTCTCCTGCTATGAAAAAGCACAATGTCTGCATGTTATCCTTTATCTTTTTAATACTACGATCTTTGCAGTGTGTTACTAGGTTGAAGTATACTGTGAAACTGCATGACACGGTATACCCAACTTCCTCATTCTGACTGTTTACATTTCCATGCAAATTTCTTCCCAGCAAAGAAAAGTGAGAAGTTTTTGGTTACCATATCAAGAAACTAAGTCTGATCCTCATTTACACTTTGTAGATGAGAGTCATGGCACACAAGTTTTGTTTTTTTTTAAAAGTACTTGTTTCAGTTCTGTTAAACTTACGGGACAGCACATTTTCATTTACCACCAAATTAAGCAACTCACTTCCCCTCAGTTTGCTACTCTAAATCCAGGTATTACTTCAGAAGCAGCCAGCTTGCCCTCATTTCCAGGGAAAAATGCACACCTTTTGATAGCATGCTTCACCACAATGATATCAAACTGTCAGACGCCAATTCTTCTCCAAACTAGAGAGAACTGTTGGAGTTACTTTTTCTTTCTCAACGCTTATTTTAACACTTATTCTGCCCAAGCTTCCTTTGTATTGTTCCAATCTTTGTGATAGCTACCGAGCAGCCTCTACATGTTCACAGCGTAGCAGTGTTCAGCAGTGCACAGTACCATACAGCTTATGCCTAACGGGACAGCCTGCTTTGCAGGCACCATCCATCAGATTGCTGTGGTAATGGCAGCTCTATAGAGGACACTGAATCAAGACCATAAACTTACTCATGTAAGTCAATGAAAAGTGACAAAGAGGGACCAAAGCTAGATTCGAACTGATCACCTCAGAATGAAAAACTCTGTATCCCATTGTATTGAGCTACCCGGCACTCTGCCTCATTCTCTGGCTCTGGCTGCAGATTTAAAACACAGCCATAATCTGCTGGAGCACACGCTGTGTCCACCTTTATAAGGTAAAATTTAGCAGAGAAAAACATTTGGTTTCCTTGCAGAACTAAGGTTTTTAAGTAAGAGGAATGTACCTTCAAACTGATACATGCTAACTTCTCTATAGCAGAGGTTTCTGTGTTATTTCTTACAGCCTGTCTAGAAATTTATGACTGAGAAACAGTGACAGAAAGCAGTCAAGAGAAGGGCACTTAGCTCATGGTGGTGAGAAATTCCTTGTAAGAACATTAAATCTTTCTTAGTGAGGACTAACCTGCATACTTCTAAATCATCAGACCAGTCATCATACAACACTGGAGGCTTCTGAACAGCATCAGTCACAGTGGGCCCTGCCCCAACAGGTGCTCCATTATCTGGGACTGCCAGAGCATCACTGCCAGAGCCTGCCTCTGCAAAGGAGTCCTTCATGTCTTTATTGCATTTAAGGTAAGAAGATGCAGGCTGCTGATCTCTGCAGTAGCTTTTCCCCTTGCTTTTTCCACATTTTCTTGAGGAGATCCTTGCTTCCTGAGATGATGCTGAAGACTGTGATTCCTTTAGCCTTGGAACCCTTCTTCTGCGATGATTTAAAGTAGGATTTTCCGGGTCAGAAACCTCTTGCTTCTTTTTCCCCATTGTCCCCAGGGTGACAAGTTCAACAGCATTATTATTTGAGGACCCATCCGGGTTACTGCACGATCCCTTATTCCTTCTCCCTTTCCTGGACATTCTGGCTTTTTCTCTTGCTCTCCTCCTAGCCTGAGCCCACTGACTCTCATCTGAGGATGATGATGAATCGGATGCATTCCAGCTGGATTTTGCAGCCTCGGGATGTAATTTACAGTCTTTCCCCTTTTCTGTATGCTCACCATTGTCTCCAGTCTCTCTTTTCCGCCTAAACCTTCGTTTTACTTGTTTCTTACCAGACTCCCTATTAGAAGGGGTCAGCACCATGACAGGGGTTGCATGTTCAAGCTCATCTTCTGACAAATCATGCAAGGTAGTAGATCTAGATGAAGCGGTAAGCAAAGGAAAGGGATGGAAATGATAAGGGTATGTGGAAAGAAACAGAGAGAGAGAAATCACAAAAAAAGGATGAAAATGAGAACATGAATTGTAATTGGAAAAACATGAGACTGAAAAGCAAAACCATAAACAAAGGAGATCAAACAAAAACTAAAGTCTATGAAATTATGAACAGTGCTAAGCACAAGCAAGAGCTACATACTATTTAATACAGACATCAACTAACGCGTATCAGGCAGATTAAAGTATACTTGTCTCAGCACATACCTACAAATGTCCTGAGTGGAAGGGCAGACAGACAATCGTGACTGACTCCTGGGAGCTGTTCCTGTTGTAGGGCTGCTTGCCTGTTGAAATAAGTTAGACAATTTGGAATCTTTGTCCATGAAATACATTGCAGATATTTTACTGCTTTGCCACATGATTACAAAATTAAAGTAACTGCTGCTGCTGTTCATAGCGTATTCTTGAACACATGCAAGATCACAAAATACAGGAAGCCTGACCAAAAGCAAAACCTATTTGTGGAACTAAATATGACTGAAGTGTTTCAGCTCTCGTTTGCTCATGACTACTTTTTGTCACTGTTTGAGGAAGCAGCTTTCAACATTTGAGACTTCAGTTTGGTTTTCATCTACCGTAAATGTCAGATGGAAAAGATGTTTTTATTTTCATGCAATCGAACAACCATGATGATCCCTTTCAAAATGGAATGAAGGGCATTTACATTATGCTGAGTGATGATAAGCATGAAGCAAACCTACAATGAGTGGACTAACAGAACACTGAGAAAATTAAAGTATGTTTTAAAAGGTTTTCAAGGCAATCAGGTCTTCTAGAAGAACTGAAAAGTATGAAACTGATGAGGCTGAGACGACCAAAGTGCAGGCTGCAACTCTACAGAGCTGATCACATTCTCAAACAGCAGGAGAGAGATAAAATATGTTTAGTATATAGCATTTTGCTCATAAGGTTGTTGCTACAAATTGCAAACTCAGTTGCTCAATACTTCCACTGAAAACATATTTTGATGGCGTTAATAGCAAACCATTTCAATCTGCCTCACATTCTTCTGGCAGCATAACTGTATAGAATCCAAATTTAAATCCCAGGCTTTGTGATTCTTCACTCACGTGGTACAGTATTGTGGGAAAAGGATTTAATATATAGCATTCTTAAGGCCATGATATTCCTTTAGCTGTTAAGGATATTATCTTTCAGTATGGAACTGTCTCGTGAATGCCACTGCCAAATGGAGACAAAATAGTATAAGCCTACAAGTATCACATCATGGACCATATACAGGGGAAGAATGACTATTAAGCAATAACACAAAGATACAAAGAACAAATAACACAAAGATGTAAAGGCTGTTATTCCAAGATTTTGTACCAGTAAATCAAATTCAGGTATATGCAGGGTCCATAATTGCAATTATTCCTAGCTCACCTTTCACAAACATTTTTGTGGTGTCAATTTGAAAATTAGGTGTACAAGCAACAATAAGTAAATACAAGAAGTATCTTCTGACACTTCGCTTTTATCCAATATCCTTTATATTGCTTTGGAACCATCAGTCTCCACCACGTGCACTTTTGCTCTTAACAGTCTAGCAGGAGAGACTTAACAATGTTTTTGAATCAAAATAATCTAACTTTAGGAATTCAAGCACCCCTTTTTACCTCTTGATGTGCTGATATATCAACACCAAAAGTGTTACTAGTTCTTTACTACTAGTTCCACAAAATGAAACTTAGAGGTATGAAAATGAAGCTAACATGAGAAATTAAATTGATAAAGCGTTTAGACACAATCCTTATGTTCAAATGGTGTTTCAATGCCTTGGTCCACCAGGCAGCGGAGGAACATTAGAGTGTCTGCAGTCTAATGCTGGAAAAAAAGGACAAGTATCAATGAAATAGCATGTTTATATTCCAAATCTTTTTCTACAAAAGCAACATTTGACTTACGTGTTCTGTGAAGGAATATTAAATGTTCTTACACACATTAGAAATAGATGGCATATGGATAGCTGGGTATATGATCTTGTTCTACCTCAGTCTCTGTGATTAGTTTTAAGTGCTTAGGCATATCTTAAGTCATTTGCACAGTTACTTAATAAAGAAAAATGCAGACATGAGCAGCAGAGCCGTGTTGTTGGGCTACATGCCGCTACTGTGTGAGAAAATATCCTTCCAGATATACACCAGGTGAAGAACCCAGTCCCAGAGCCAAGGGTGTACTACTGAATTCATCCCTTGTGACTAGTTTCCCATCCCCAACACCCCCCCCCCCCCCCTTGGAGCTGCAGGACTGTACCAGTGCTGCTTTCAAGTTCAGTGCAATGTAAGGGGGTCAGGCTTGCTCTTCAATGGTGGATAGGTTATTCCCATGCCATAAAGGCAAGATTTACACCACCTAGCCACAAGCCTTATGCTTTGAAGGGGCAAGGAGAATGGCAAAACTGCACTGTAACGGTGCAGTAGTTCTGCACAAGTTCAAGAAACTTCCAGCAGCTATTAAAGCAGGAAGCCAGCTAGGCAAGTCTTAAGAGGGTTGGAATCAAGACAAGAATTAAAACAAATTATTTGAAAAGCTTTTACACTTATTATTTGGGGCTGGAGACAGGTGGAAATCTAATTATTTTAAGATAAAAATTACATTACTAGTTTGATTGCTTAAATCTTACATTTCACTCTCAGCTGCAAAGAGGTCTGGACTGTTTCAGACCTGCTCAGGCACATTTACTTTCTAGTTCCCCAGCACCGGCATAATGATGTTACATTCAGTTGCACAGTACTCAGAGCAAGGTTTTTCTTCTAAAAACATTTTCATCAAATTCCTGAAAAATGAATGCTTTTTGCTTGTTTGTCTAATCCCTATTGGAGCAAACCTGACATCTGAGCACGCAAAAAGCTTTTGCACTGATTCAATCCTCAGAAACAAAGCAAGAAAAATCCAGCATGCCAAGTTATGGACCAGCTAATTCAGGTTCTGATCTCACAGCAAGTTCCATTCAGTAGGTTTCTACACCTTTTAAATACAAATGTTGGTTTTATCTGCTTTAAAATAGCCTTTAATAGTAACATGAACTGATAGAGTGATTTCTAAAACTGAAAAAAAAGTGTTTCTGGTACTCATTTTCTGATGCTTACTTGCAGTAAAATTAGACCTTTTCTGCCTCACAGGCACCGGAGGACCTTATTTTACATACAACTCCAGCCTTATCTCTGTAAATTAAATAGGAGTGGAAGGCCCTCTTAATGTCTAGTGTGTCCCTGCCACCGCATATCACGCCAACAGAATCACTCATGGGGAGTTCAGCTGGTTTTAAAAACTTGTAAATTCCAACTCAGCTGAAGACCATGCCAGACCTTTACCACAAAATGCCTTTGTACTTCCACCCTGAATTCTGTCAGCATAACCTGTACTTGTCTGCTCTCTGGTCCCAACACTGCCACCAGGTTTGCCTCATTTCTTTCCCTTAGCCTTCTTCCCTGCAAACTAAAAATCCCGAACTTATTTTTAATGAACACACATGCTGTTCTGCCCAGCAGCACAAAGATACCTAAAGGAGCATTTAGTTGGTATAATCAGAGGGCACAGCATGCAGCCACATGCAAGTACTAGGTCAGATCCTAGAATAGGTATCCTTGTATCAGCTGAGCATTTTGCTTCACATGAGCAGCAGAAGGGCCGGGTAACACAAGAACAGCACTGCACACAGTCGTTCGGTTGGTGCTACCTTGGACTGCTTGCTATATAAAACACATCACTGAACAAGTCCATCAGCCCTGCTCATAACATAAGCTGTTATTTTCAGTCATCCTTTACTGACAGTTTTAGTAGCAAAACACAAAATCCTCTGGGTGGCACCATTTATTCTACAGGCAAATCTGACAAATCAAAACCACGATCATTTGAATAAATCCTACTCATATCGTATCCACCTGGATAACAAGCTCTAATGGGAATGTATATACAACAGATGTTGGAAACAGTCTCAAGCACACAGGGCTTATTGTTATAATTGCTATTGCACTGCTACGTGGCTATTTAGCACACTGAATATTTTGAGATAATGCACTTATTGAATAGAGGGATCAGGTTGGTGCTGTGGACTCCAGTCCCACTTGGCAGGAAGAATAATGAATTCCTTTAAAAATAGTATCCCTTGAGCGGATGTCTATTTCTAACGGTACAGATATTGTACAGCTCATCAGAATGGGAAAACTGAACTAGCACCTTACTAATTTTATCATAGCAAACTATATCAGCAGCTTAATTAAATGTGGTAACTCAAAATAAAGTTGTCTGACAATCCATTTATAAGCAAGGCAGCTTATTTCTCTATGACATCAACACCAGGATGGTGCTGGAGGGATAATGCCAACTCCAGCTGATTAGGTTTGGCAATTCAAAAGCAGTGTTAGTAGAGATTCCCCAGTCACCACCTTCTGCTGTCTTGGCCACCTTCTTGTTGTCTTTAGATGAACTCTCTCATCAAGGCTACGCAATTCAATTAACAGACATGACAGGGTGCTTACTCAATTATTTCTGATATGTTCAACTGGAGTTGGTCATATGTTTTCCACACAGAATACTGGTAAATATAGCATTTTCAGGACAAGCAAGATAATCATTTCTCTCACACCAGGGGGCTCTAATATCACACATCTCCGTGTTAAAAGAGTTCAAAGACAGAAATGGGGGCAGAATGACATGCAAATGATGAAAGCTATAGGAATTTCCAGTCCACAGAATGGATATTCAAGATCTGACAGAATTTCCCAGTTAACAACAGAAAACGAGACTCCTCACTGACCAACTACTGCTTACACTGCATGATGGAACTAGCACAGGAACACAGCTTGTGTTCTTTTTAAGGGGAAAAGGCTCTATTTTCACCTCACAGGAGAGCTCAGTAACAACATGTTCCACAAATGCAAAGCATTCATACCTGAATAGACATAAGCTTTAAAATAAAACACCAGATGTAATGGACAGCTGACATAAAATGTCCTTGGAGATAACCCAGAAAGGCAAATGAATCCTCTAATCTAATGCGTCTGTTCTGAATAAGGATGACCAAAGGCATTTCAAAAAGCTCTTCATCCTACAACACTGCTTAAGCAGAAAGTCTGAAAATTGCAGGAAGGTAGGGCAGGCTGGGAATATGACTAATGCTTTTATGCTCGCACTAAGTATGCTTTACAGCAGCAATGCATCACAGAATCCTCCAGATCCCACCAGCCAATACAGTTAAAAAGCTGAAACTCTACCCTAATCAAATAATGGCACACTAAGGAACAGATACCTTAGAAGATTATAGCAGTTTGCACAGCAATAAACTCAGCAGGAGATCCAGTCTGCATATTTTCATCTGATAATCCTGCTTTGTAAACAACGCAACATTTTAAGGGAACCATCAGTCTTTATTAACTTTTATTTGGATAATTTCTCAGGTCTAGAAAGATCAAAAACACGGCTGAAATGACCCAAGCTCAAGTCCACACCTATACACAGGTGTATCTTAGAACATCTGTCTTGAGATGGCATTCCAACTTGAAACTGAAACTCATGCTCCTCTTTTTTTTTTTTTTTTTTTTTTTCCCCCTTTAGTCATTCATGATGGAGTTCCTGCTTTCAGATCTAGATATTATTATTGTCTGACTGATGGCTTTCCAGCAACCATTAAATGAATCAGAAGCTCACTTCTGTTTTCTTTCACAGCAAGGTTTGGTTTTTTTTTGGAAATCATTTCCTGCACAATTCTTCCCCAAGCCTTTTCTTTCTCTCCTGTTTTTCTTTCTTTCTACCTGCCTCTGAAGAGACAGAGTAAAGGGAGAAATAACACAGAAAGGAGAAGAAATATACTTATGATTCTGCTGAACGAAACTGTTCTGCTCCTTTGAAACTCAGTATGATCACACTAAAGAATAGTTTTAAATCTAAATAACTAAAGCACATTTACTTTCCACTAAAGAAAAATCAAAATCATGAGTGGCAAATCTATCATGCTATTTAAAAAATTAAACTAACAAAGACAATGGCAAATTTGAGTTGTAGATTCAATAAGCTTCTAATTTCTTTTGTCTTACTGAGCTATGTTAACCTTTCTTTTATAGGTAGAAGTTCTTTGCAAAATTCCACTCTTCCTCTACACACTTAGCATTGGTAGCTAAGCTTTGAATTGCCAGATGGATTATAGTTTGCAGAAGTCTTTGTGTTGCAGTCCTGCAATATTTTTGATTCATGACTCTCTTCAAATGCTTCAGGATGCATCTTTTTAGGCATTATCACTTTGTTAATAAAAATGTTATTTAGCTCCTAGAAAAACATAATGGATTCATTGATTCACTGACTTAGGCAACTGAAACCCAGGGGGAGCTGGTCTTTTTCCAGAAGCTGCAGAGCCCTGAAGCCAGCAGCTCCTGACTGTCCAGAAGGAGCTAAATGCAAATGTAGCCTGAGGAAAGGTGAAGTATAAACCATGCATCACCTTTGCTACTGTATTTTGCAGTATTTTAGTTACAAACTAGTCAGTATCAGTATTCATGGTTTAGATTTTCTCTTCTGAAGAAGGGTATATATTCCTACTTATCCCTCTATCTGCAGGACTTAAAGCCTCAGTATATATACTCACCAGCTTTCACTCATATGACATTCCCTCAGTTCTCCCACAAATGCCCATGTATGTGAGTGCACACACTTGCCCCACTGTTTGCTTGGTCTGATGGACTATTAAGGAGAAGGACTGAATAAATTCCCATCTGTGAGGACATCATCATTATATTTGAACAACCGACTCTGGTGTCTATTTAATATTTAATTATTCTGTCCCTAAGGGAGAAATCTAAATGTCCCAGAGTGAGAGAGCTGCACAAAGAATATTGATATGACTAAGCCAAAAGACAGTGAAACCCCTACAACACATCATTATGAAAAACAGTGTTTTTGGAAGTGCAGAGAACCTCAGACTGCAGCAAAATAATAATTTTGTACCAGTGTGGAAATAAAGTTTGCTTGACTGGATTCTTTTTAGGACAAAGACCTGAAATGTTCTTCCAAGTGCAATATATGTGAAAAATGGCTGTATAAAAATTTTCAGCAGTATGTATGGAGTAGGTCTGTTATGGATAATAATTTTTGTTGAAAACTGAACAGCGTATGTCATCACTTGAATACTGTGCTTACTGGGAACAAATCACCTATATGGTATTATATATCATAGGACAGAGCTGAAATCAGTGATGAAATACTGCTGCCTCCTTATCCACAGAAGTGGAAATTACATATAAGCATTATGCACAAAGTACACTTGTATAAACACATAAAATTAATATATTTCAAATATCCAATTTTGTCAGGATGTGCTGGTGTGGCACATTTAGGAATACTCAGTATAAACTGTTGGCAAGAATTACAATTTAAAAAAACACAATATTACACCATATTTTTGTATGTATTCCCTTTCATTAGAACGCTAGTTTAAAATATGTCAAGTGTATCCAAGAATAAATTGACAATACTTCTTCTACTGGTCGCCCCCTGAAACTGCAATATATTTAATGAAATTTTATTTACAAGTTCAAATTTCAGGAAGATTTAAGTAATTCTGCAGGTTGTTAAGCTTACTGTAAATGAAGATTAAATTCTACGTGCAAGCCACAAAGCATTCTGTAGACAAAGAAACCACACATTTACATCTAAGAGGAAAAAAAAAAAAAAAAAGCAGCAATAATTTTTATGTCATTGCATCTAGTTCTAGTTTTTGTTTTTCTCTTCTCTATGTTTTGATGAACAAAATACTTTTCACTAACTTGTTTACTTTGTGATGGTGTTTTTTACAGTAACAGAATCATGAGAGTTAAGAGCTAAGCTAGTCTTCACCTTTGATATTAATGATTCTGTTTATGAGCAAGAAGAATCATTTGGATGACTAAGATACCATTAACACTCAAATTTTAATGCCAGTTTTGTATACATGGTATTATTCATTGTAACAGTGCTTTTGAAGGCTGACATTTTACACTTTACAAGAGCAGGGACTTGTTTTTTCAGGGTTTATTTTTTGAAACTCTAAGATTTCTCTCAGTTCTGATGAGATACATCATTACGTTTATTTTTATATTGACTTCTTAATGTTATTTTAAAACAAAGTTCATTACAGAAAACTAGGAGCTACGCATTGAAAAGACTGAAAAAAACCACCATGGCAATCTGAAGAGAACTGTCATTTATGACAGGTGTGAGATTGGGACCGAATAGGAAGAATAGCACAGATGGATCCACTTTTAGCAGTACAGTCCCCTGTAGCAAAATGCTAGGGGTCACACAATTACTCTTTAGGATTCAATCACACAACAGCTATCCCAGAGATGCTGCAATCCTCTCTCACGAACTGACTACCTCAAAACAATCAATAAATTGGCAATAATTTCATCTAAAACTTTAGCGAGCACTGCTTTGACATGCTGGTGTCTTTTGGTTTTCATTTGCATTTACTGAGAGGAGCCAGACGTGACATAGGCAATGAGTATGGAAATCGTCTAGGGTGGAGATAAAAAAGATAAACACAGAGTGGAACCAATTTTTACATCCTTTACCTTCTCTGTTGGTTTTCATCTTCTAAAATAGACCAACGAATATCATCACAATGAATATTCTGAAATGATCACCTCACTTCTTCCTGATGTAAATCAACCGAGTTTTATTAGAAAGATGCTTCAGAGACTTGTAAATAAAAAGTATTCTAACACCTGCTCCAGGCTTTTAAGAAGCAATTGAGCCAAAACAAAAATCAGGCAATTTGCTCCAAGTCTGAGGTTCACTGAAAAATAAGCCCAAAGTTCCCATCAGAGAATTTGAAATCTTACTGCAGAGAAAGCATCCTCCTCTAAGGAGCTCTTGATTCATACTTAACATGCAGAAATATAATTACAATGTGCTAGCAACATTTCTTCCAGAAAGCATTTTAACACAACCAGGAAGCCTTACAAACACATACAAGCATAACCTCTATGGGCTGTAATTCAAACACAAGACTTTTTCCACTGGTTAACCACAACAGAAAGAAATGAATCCACCAGATTCTTCTCAGATTAAATTTCCTCTTAAATTATTCACATATTTAGGAAGACATAAACGATTTACCGAGAAAAGCTACAGTGCCAAGAATTAACTGATGGCAAATATCTAATGAACAAAGTAAATTTTTTTCATTTACTTAGAGTTTAAATACACCTGGAGAAAATAATTCTAATTCTGAAATCCAGAACAGTGCTTAAGACTACGTCTGGGAGATGGTTGGGAGAGAAATGTTAAGGGTTACAAAGACAAAAGGAACACAATAGCGAGGCTGGTTCTTAACTCACGTTTCCAGTACTTCTATGTTTTTATTAATATAGGCTTTGAAAGCCATACTCAGGAATCACTCCACTTTGTCACTCTGAAGTAATAGGCACTGCAGGTTAGTCCCAGAGAGGACCCATTGCTCCCAGTGCTAGCAGGGCAGAAGGCAACAACACCTGTTTATCCATTCATTGATTCTGTGGGAAAAAATCTACATTATTACCATAAGTGTGGCACAAATTGGACACCAATACATTTTCCTAATCACCTCTGCTTGGAAAACCAACCGAAGTAGTTGCTCTTGGAACCCCAGGGTAGTTTTAATGACTCATAGGCTGAAGGTAATGAGTGAACGTCCCAGATGGATACCCACTGAAGAGAGCTATAGCTGCCTGTCAGTCAGCAGCACGAGGACAGAGGCAGAGTAAGGAGATGGAGAGTACAAAATGATGTGAGACTACTTTAAAACCCTGCAAT
The DNA here is from genome assembly GCF_965140915.1 of Aythya marila. Lineage (NCBI taxonomy): Eukaryota > Metazoa > Chordata > Aves > Anseriformes > Anatidae > Aythya > Aythya marila. Next base: position 28,151,953 of record NC_139045.1, on the reverse strand, counting down.
TAACTCGGTGGTTACCACACAGGTGGGATACTTAAGGTCACAGTAATGAGCTGGAACACACACAGAGATGGCTGCGTGAATTAGTTCTCCCTCCTGCCTGCCAAGCAAAATACTGCTGGCAAGGCGCAGGAGTGCTGAGTGCAGGAGGGGTGAAGCACCGTGCTGTATGGGGACAAGGGACAGTGTGAGCTGCAGCCCTGCCAGGCTCAGTGTTCACCTGCTCTTGCTCACAAACATGGTGCGTGGTTCGGTACTAAGCCAGGTAAACAAAATCAAAGTGTAGGATTTTGCTCTTCTCCTACCGTATTGATAAAACACTCCATTTCTCATGTTAAAAAAATCTCTCACCGGTGGAGCTATGCAATTTCATAGTTATAAGAAAATAATCTGTAAACGACTGGCCTAATTTTATGTTAGTACATGTACAGAAACATATTATCCAGCTATTATTTTACTTACTTAGTAACATGTATCACAGTGGACTTTCCAAACAATTGTGTTCAAATCACACCTAAACACATTAGGTTTTGTCTTCACATTTGGCCAGATTATTACTGAAATTCTTATCAGAAATATACATGCAAGATAAAAACAGTCTTCCCAACATCCTACATTTTGGCACTCTCAGTGGACAGCAGAAGTGAACTGTAAGACTCAAGCATGGATTTCTTCCCCCCCCTCTAGGGAATGGTGGATTTTAAAATCTATGGATTAAATAGGTACATAATAACTCGTAGCTGGTAAATGGCAAATCAGAGCTATTCCTTTTCATTATGTCCAGATAAGACATATCAAGTGTTCAACAATTCAGTTTAATCTGTATTACCATGCAATTCAGAGTTAATGTACCTAGTATGTAAAATTGCCTGAGCATGTTCTGCAAACCTCAAGTGTCCTCTTTAAGGCTAAAACACAAGTTGAATGAATAAACAGCTTAAAACTGTTATGAAATATGAATCTGTGTTTGCAGAATCTTTGCTGTGTGCCATTTCACAAATAGGGTAGTGCAAAATCCAGTGATACCAGGCAATGGCTAATCTACTCCAGACCAAGATTTCCATACGCAACCAATCTTGGCATACACAAATATACAAAACTATTAAAATGCAACTCTCAATTTAACCCTTTTTAGTTTACGCAAACAGGCAAATGCAAATAGTAAAAGCCTCAAAATCAAAACGATGTATTTTGATTAAATTATATTTCTGAATGAAGGCTAATTTTTCTGTAAATTGAGATGTTTATTGTGTATAGGATCTGACACTGCACAGAACGCAGCTCTTGCCTTTGGTATTTAGTTTATGTCATCCAGAAGCCTCCAGTTTTGTTTTGGGATGCAGTATATGTTACTATTACTTTGTGCCATGTGATAGTAACCTGAAAAGTCTGGTATTTGTTTTTCTGTTTTCTTTTACATACATATTCTCCCATTGTATGAAAAAAGGCATTTTGAATCAAACAATAGACTGCAAACTAGAATTCCAGGCAAACATCTTTCAGCATTAGGAAAGTTTCACTAGCAGGTAGTTTCACATAAACAGAAACAAGTGTTTCTAAAAATCCTGCTTATAAATATAATACCTAAGAAGGTGCAAGCACCCTTTCTAATAAGCATCTATATTGATTTCTGGAGAAACTATTTTAAACTAAATGTCACTGAATGCCTCATACCACTGAATATATTTATGATTTGCCATTTTGTAATGCATATTGCATAAAAAAGTAGAAAAAGCAATATCAAATCCACATAATTTTACAATGATTGTAAATATAGACATGCCTTTAAAATGTTACTGAAAATAATATATATAATTGACTGAGATCAAGCTTGTAAGTATATAATTAGGTGTTTTTTAAAAATAGCCAACAAGTCAGGAAGAGATTCTGCTACATCCTAGAACAGACTAGATATAATGTCTGTGTTTTTCCCTGCCTTCTTTTTTTTTTTTTGTTCTTCTTAATATAAAAATATAGTGTATATACAGCATATAGATGGTTACTTTAACTGAGAAATCACTTCTTGTTTGTTTGTTTGTTTTTGTTTAAAGAGCTCTCAGAAAAAAAAAAAAAAAAAAAAAAAAAACATTTTTACAATGTGTACCCCAGAGACAAGAGTACAGTGCGGAAGGATATACCCCCAGAGACAATAGCACAATGGATACTGTTCGTACTCTGGATGAAAAACAAAACAAAACAAAACAAAACAAAACAAAACACAAAACATCTTTATATACAAACATAAAGCATGGCTGATGTTTTGGACTGGGATTCCATAATACTGAATTTTTAGCTTTAACTTCCTGTAAATTCTGGCTTTTTGGCAGAGATTTCAGCCACATCTGAACCAAAAATTTACAGAAAGAGGGTTAAAAACAAAGGACTGCAGTCCAAAGGACCGCAGTCTCATTCTGCCTCTCCCTACAGCTTCCCTTCTCTGTTTCCTAGAAACTAAAAACCATCTAGATATACAACCCTGGCTTCAGTGAATCATAAATTCCTGTAAAAAGAATTCAGTGTTCACACACTACAGCAACTATTATTTGGGTGGGGCAGGGGGCAAAAAATTAAGCAGCAATTCTACCTTAAGCTAAAGCATTAATGGAACATTATATTAATGTTAATTAATGTTAGCAGTTGTGGAAAGCAAGTGTAAGAAGTCCATGTTACTTACTTATTATTATTACTACACATATTAAAGTCATGACTAATTGTATACCTATACTTTAAGATGAATTTTATTTGGTAGCCATAATGATAGGCAGCAAAAACTCAAAATGGGATGTTTGTAAAGAAAACATCAGAAATGCATATGTAATTAAATGAAGCACTATATTGTATTTGATAAATTTAGTTTTCGTTAAATTCCTCATAAAGGAAATAGATTTTACATACCTTTGAAATATTACTCGATCGACTTGTGGAACGCCCTGGAGATTTGTCATTCTGGAAAACAAAATTAGATTATGCAAAAAACTTATAGCAACTTATAAATAAGAAAAAGTTGTACTTTTGTGATTGTGAATGCACAGAGTTTCTCTTCTGCTATTTCTCCTTCAGGTTGGAAAGGGAATACACAGTGGAAGAATGCTCAACAACTAAGCCAATACAACATTCATGTGACTTACATCAGCAAAAGCTGACAGAAGGCCTGCAAGAAAACAACGTTAGCACCTAATTGTGTGTGTTTTTTTTTTGTTGTTGTTGTTTTTTTTTTTCCTTTGTTGTTGGTGGTGGGTTTATAACAGCATTTAGACTGAAAAGTCAATGTACTACCATGGCTTCTCATGCAACCTGCTACTCTTGTACGAACAAAAATATTGTGTGACAAATAATAAAACCCACCTAGTTACTCTAGGGTAACTTTTTGAGCATATCCCTGTCCAAAAAAGTTGAGTTCATCATTCAGGAAGATTAAAGAGCTCTATATGACTTCGTGTTTAACGCCCTGAGAACAACAAATTGTAACTAGTCACAGATACAATTTAACACCCACCCTCCCTCCTCTCTCACCCCCACAAACACCCATGTAGGTAACACCAGGAGACTGAAACCCATTAACGAAGAATCCATTGATAAGCTACATTTCTAGAGCACAATACTGTATGTTGTTTTTTTTTTTTTAATTGTTTGCTTTGTTTGTTTTTTTTTGTTTGTTTGTTTTGTTTTCTGGTAATTCTAATGAGGAAGTGAAGCAATCGTTCAATTATTTCTTCAGTATTTATGCTTATTTTGGAAAGAACGCTCATCCCCATGGTAAATTCATGTTATGGCAATCACAGAAATGCTGTTCTCAGCAGTGAGAATATAGGCTCAAACACTAAGGTGGAGTATTTATAAAAATCAGACTGATTTTTACCTAGAAAGGGTTGAACTAGACACCATTCATGCAAGAGTGTTAGATTATTTACTGAGGGTTGAGGGAAAGGCCCAAAAACCAAAGCAGAGCTTTCACCTGTGCAGCTTAATTCGGAACAGAAGCACCACCATGCCAGGCTTACAAATAAATTAATAGTTTCCTACAAACGTGTCAATAAAAGTCTTTTAACTTCATTATAACCCATCTCTCCTCATCTTTAATTTCAAGAATGACAGAAAAACACGGAAGCTGACTGTTAAAAAGTCTAAATTTGCTATACCATGAATACTCATCTCTAGTCTAGAGAATATTTAGGAAAAAAAAATACTTTGCCATTTTCCTATTAAAACTGCTGCTTCAATTTCAACTCCAGTAGGCACACCAAAATGACGAACAGGCACAGATACATATTCATTTCTTAGACTGTACAGAAAGCTCCAAACCAACTTGCATTTTCACATATACCTCCTACAGCTCTCTTCCTTTAGACGAGGAATAGCTCGTGTTTTTGTTCCGTCCCTCAGCACTATCCATCTTCTGCACTGCAACTATTAACATACTGCACTCTTTTTACTTTACCTTCACCAGCAGTTGGTAGCACAACATATTCCTGCCCTCAAAAAAACAGTGCCACTGAACTCCCCAACCATACATCATTCCCCATTTAATTCTACCACTCACGTTAATTCTCAGGACTTAAATACCTGCAGGTTTGTCTGTCAGAGTTTCTTCATTTCCAGAAAGAATTTTAAAAAATGTTCAAATTATCATTCATTTATTATACCTTGTCCTTGAGGTAGGCCCTGCTTTGAGCAGGAAACTGAACCAGATGACTCCTCCTGACCTCAAGTATTCTATGATTTGATTATTTCTGTGATACATTATCCACTATAGCTTGGGCAAATATGCTTAATAAATTACTATTTTCTTATACTTTCTAGACAGCACTCGATATATACAATTTTGAATGTCTTCATTTATGTCCACAGAAAATATACTTTGTATTTTCTGGGTCAATGTTCAGAGATGCTCAGCTCTGACCCCAAAATAATCGAAGTTATGGATCCATGAAATTAATTCCCCTTTCACAGTTGGGAATTACAAATGGGGTTCATAGCTGAGAAACTCCCTGCTAAAAGCACGGGACCTTTATCCTCTACCACTTGGCCTAAATAAATATTTTGTATTTTCTGACAGTGAAGTGAACTCTGGAACTGCAACTTCTTTTCTTTTAATTGTCTGCCATCAGTGATCCATTTTTAAAATCTGTGCCCGGGCTACAGCTCTCTAGGATTTTTACGTGATCCATTCTTCACTACGGCATGTTATCTCCTTTACTTCAGTTACGAGGTCCAGACCCACTGACGACTCTTAGCATCCAACCTGCAGAGTACTAGCTCATCCACTGAATGGTCTAGGTTAAGAGAAAGAATGCTGGCTCTCTGCAGCTTTGGGAAATCAAGAGAAAAAATAGTTGGTTTTGTTTGTTTGTTTTTTAATCATAATCTCCCAGTTGAGGCATTCCACGGTGATTTATCCCAAGGAGGGCACAAATAAAACACAAAATGTTGCACTAAATAACCATACATAAATCGAAGATAGAATTCCTCATTCAAGTTCACATTGAACTTGCATGACTGTTTGCACAAAGAAAGAACAGAATAGATAAGTTATGGAAATATCTCTTTTGATATGCTGTCCTTAAAGACTGCTTGTGTTCTATAATTCCATTATAATGGTTTATCTTTATGGAATACTCACATTGTTAAGAATAATTGATTCCTTTTCTTACCTTCTTCACTTATCTTAAGTGAAGATGAACTTACTGTATTGAAGAACATTTTTCTTACAAGCTTGCTGTACACTGATAATAAAGATTGTTTCTCCGTGCATTCAGTATTATTTTACATTTGAAAGGTTATATCCAAAGAAATACGTGTTCAAACATCTATGCATATTCTTGTGCATCACATAAATGTCGTATCATGTACTTCCAATCCAATTATTTTGGGGGGAAAAAAAGTAGCCTTCACCTTTTCGATTAACACGTCAAATGAGGAATTGTTTAATGCCTGTAGCTAGGGTTTCTGATCTCCTTGACTGAGTTGTGTAATTGTACACATGCAGAGTGCTGGCCCTTGAGCAAAGTAAAACCAAAACATGCAGAACTATGTCTTGCTAAAATTCTGAAACTGCCTTCTTCTCCACTCAACAAATCACCTCCGTCCAAGAGTCCACAATAGACACGAGCCTTTCGGTTTTCTTTTTCAGCTCCTTGTTAAACACACAGGGTGTTCTCTGAAGTCTGCACTTTGCTTTTTTTCTGTATTTAAACATTGTTCAAAAGCTCCTTGTTAACTTTGTACCAAAGGAGTCTTTATTACCCTATTATTTGAAGGAATGGAACAATTACATCCATCAACTTTGAAGTATTGTTCAGCACTTAGAATGATAATAAAAAAACTTTTGCACTTTTGGCTGATACATTATTCAATGATGGTGTCAATCAAGTAAAGCATGACAACCAGCATACACAGAGAGCATAGGAAACCAGGTTTCCATCTGGTGGGTAACTGGGACTTGGAAATTGTTCTGATTATAATCTGGATGGAAATGAATATGAGGAGGAAAAATCAGCATTTTGGTTTTTTTGATTCATTCAAGTATCTTTTTGATATAAGTAGAAGGGTTTTATACAGAAAAAAAAAAAAAAGCTTTGCACTAAACATACCAAACATTTCTCTGAAACAGACAATGCTCTGCTTCAAAAATGTCTGCGAAATATTTGTCCTTAAGAAAAATTTCACCAAAACAGCTTCCTGTTGAAATTCTGAATTTAGATTAATTAGCATTTTTCATCAGAACACCTCGTTCCCCCAGAAGAAAGTAGCCAAGCAGCTTTATTCATTGTATGTTGCATTATGCAGTCCAAAAAACCACCCCGGGATGCCTCTCCTTACTTCCAGACATGCTGTTCCAGCAATATCTCATCTTTTCTTTCCTGTGTTACATCTGCAGACTTGAGAATGCTTATCCCTCCTGCTCCCTCCTCATAACCAGCAACTTCAAAAATAAAACACTAATCGGGTATCTCTGAACATGTGATAGCATAGAAACAAGTTCCTATAACTATTTTACAGAAATATAGAAGAAAAGTAGTCTGTGTCTGTAAATTTCCCAATTTCTGTTGTACCAAGGTCATTTACAAGGATGCTATCGAAAATGCAATTCAATCTTCAATACAAATTCTGGGACAAGAAGAAAGAGAAATAATACCATGAAGTTTGAGACTATGACATGTTCATGGAACTGCTCTGGGAGGAGTTATATGTGTGCCTGTCCCCTGCACTATGCGAAGAAACCAACTCCAGTTTTAATAAGAAGTTAAAAGAATTAAAAATAAAATCACAGAATCACTCTTTTTCTGTCATTAAATAACCTACTAAAATTTCAATTCAGTACTAGATGGGGTTCTTGAACTGGTATTTTTTGCACTGACCAGCTTAAATTCAAGCCCATTAAACCTTCTGATGCTCAAAGATACATTTATTCCCCCATCTTGCAACTGTGGTTTACACTACTAACAAACTGCATTTTTATTACAGCAAGAGAATAAAACTGACTGGGTAGAGGAGAAGGGCAGTAGTAACAAATCCCTAAAATACCACTGTAACAGTTCAGGCTCTCATCACAGGGAGGAAAGTTGTGGATTAGCTGGTTGCTTTCTGACTCTTGCAGTGAGTTTTCTTACACACAGTTAGTGATTTTAAATTTTGCTGGGCAGCAAAGCCTATTCAAGTCCACCAATATGTTTGTCTGGCTTGCTTCCTTCAGCTGCTCTTGCAGCTCTGGCTCTGAGCCCCGCTGGGGCTGACCCCAGCAGCTTGCTAACATTGCACAGCATCTCTCTGCAGAGAGCACAGCAGCATCGGAAACTAATCACAGAATCTCCCCACAGGAGCCTCCTTTTTCAGCACCTTTTCACTTCTGGAATTTCAAATAGGGACAGACAAGTCTTCCACTTTAGGTCCTTAGCTACCACATGCGTAGATGATCTCAAATCGCAGTGTCAGTAGTTGGAAATCTATAGATCTTGAAAAATTAAGATGAATTAACAAACTTACATGTATATTACTTATACAATACACTTATTTCAGTATCTCAACATGAAAACAGAAAGACAAAAACATAAAGCAGGCAGCATTCACTTTAACTGAGAAAGAGAAACTGAAATGCACATAATTAATTAACACATAAATTCATGGTGTAATTACTGCACATCACGCATAATTTTACTGTGGAACCCAGAATGTTTTCAATACCAAAAACCAGCTGGATTCAAAGTGTCAACTCGCAGAAGAGAAGTCCTCTGGGAATATTATTGTGATGCAGATGTAACCTTTAACTAAAATAATAATAACAAAAGACAAATAAGAGCTACTAAAAAAATAAAATAACACATATGTATTATTTATACTTTTATGCTATATCACATCTCTCTACATAAAACATCTAAGAGTATATAACATATCTACCTATATATAAATGTATTTACATGTATAGATATGCAAATTTATGCACTTTTTTTCCTTGTTATCTACTACTGAGCATGGCCATCCAGGAAAACAGCATCTCCTACATTTTGTTTATTGCTACATTATTCAAAAACTATTTCACAGTTTCTCATTTTTGGTCTAAATTATTAAAATGAATACACATCTATACATATTTATTTACAGCTACTTATTCTGAGAAGGTAATGAGAGAGTTCCTACTGCCTGAGCATACCACATGCCTCTTGGCCAGTTTGGACTTGGACAACCTCTTCTCTACTGGAAGGATCCTAACAACCATCAGGGTAATTGGAAATTTCTAAAAAGCTTTGATTTGGGGAATTTGAGTCCCGGAAGGAATTCAAAGCAGATTGCAGTCACAAAATAACACTGGGAAGGAAGCTAAGCTGGAATTGACAGTTATCTTTCATTATTGATGGAATTATTTTCTGTGCTGTTACAAATTTTATATAACTTTTTCCAACTTCTGAATATTCAACAATTAGCCATATGACTGCTCTTAGAAATACCACTAAATCACTAAACATTAAATTTCTGGTATTTAAAAAAAAAACTCTTCAAAGATAAAAAAAAGATATATTTTTTTAATCTCCCTTCTTTGTAAGCAAATTTGTAAACTATTTTGTTAAATGTTAAGTGTAAGAAGGTCAGTAAGTTCAGTAAGAAGGTCAAAATTTATGTCAAATCATCTACAAAGTCACTAGCAAAAAGCTCATGAAGAAGATTAACTTAAACAGACTGAAGGTCTACATTGTACAGCAGGGCCATACAAAACCAGCTAATTATCACAAATAAGCTTCTTAGGATGCTGAAGCCCTTCAAACATGCCATTCTGGCTATCATCTGTGGAAACAATTTAAATCAGCATGACATAAAGAAGTTAATTTTATTAGCCTAGAAGTTGCGTATTTTCCACATATGTATATGTCTATCTGTATGTGGGTGTAAGCAAGGATACAGCAACCTCCCCACTAGTGGGCTGCTGGGAAGCCTTTCAGAAGAATCACGTACATGTGCTTTACTGGTCAAATGTCCCCTGACTGCTTTTGCATTGTAGTCAGACTTATGGCACCCAAGGCCATACACATCTCATGTTGGTACTCTGGCTGCAGTAAGGCTTACAGATAAACATTTAATGAAATTAATGAAATTATTTTATTGTTCAACGTTTTTCCCATTTTTCCCTCTGAAGAGAAACCCGTAATGCCACTAAATGCATGCCACAGACATATCAGTGTGTTACTTCAGCTGCTTCTTGTACTGGTATGTCTAATGGGCTTCAGTCCTTTTCTCTCCTATCTTACCTCACAGCAGTTTCACTGAACACAATATAACAGCTTATCTGTAGCATAAGCTGTTAATAAGCATGAGAAACATATCAGAATCTGATCCAGCATCCTTTTGATTTGAAAATGCTAATTACACTTTAATGAGGCTCAGAGCAGTTTTCCTCACAGGCCAAGATAAGTCAATAGCGGGCTTGCTGTTACAATACAAGGGTTTCACAGTGACACTTCTACCTGCAATTACATGGACAATTTCCATGTTACAGAATTCAGCTTCTTTCTCTGTATTTCACAGACCTACAAGGTTAAAACCTGTTTAAAAACTGGTATAAATACATTACTACATTAAAAAACAACAACAACAACAACAACAACAACAAAAAAACACAGTGAATGAACCTTGAAACAGCGCAGGTGTTGATAGACTACAGTCAGAAAGCAGCTTGTACTAACCACTGGAAACTCTTCTGAGGTAGAAAGACATCTTCACCTGCCATAACTTCAGTTCCTGTAACAGCTCACATCTTACTTTGTTGCACCATACCTAGGAGAAGTGAAAAGTTCCAAGAAGCCCTTGCCAAAACTAGGAATGAAATAATCATGAAGTTGGAAGTAAGTTCAACACATCTCAGTAAACTTACAATGTGTGTCACATCACGGTCCTTGACTGATTCTGAGAGAAGCAGCTAGTTAGAAACTTCCTTTGGAAAATGCTTTCTGGCAATGCCTTATACTAATGAGAATAAGGTTAAAGGAACAAAACTGAAAATACAAAAAGCCGGGATTTCAGAAGATCAACATTCAAGGGCGAACATGAATCTTTACAACACAGAAACCATACACAGGAGTCAAAGGCTGCTGCTCATTAGCACCTCCTGCTTTGTGAGAGCAAAGTGCACTTGCTCCTGCTGCAATTAAGACAGCTAGGGTCTGGGGGCTGCAAGTGACTTTAAGTCCCCCCTTCACATGCAGGCCAAAGAGGAGTCATTTGATTCAGTTCAGAGGCTGAAGGAGATCACGTCCTTTCCCTCACTGAGCAAATGAACTTGAACAAATCTTAAACTGACCTAAGAACAGCCTTTCATGTTCTCCAGACTAGCTGCTGCAGATTAGTTACTTCTTTATACAAGTCAGTAAGATGTAGTGCAAAAATCCAGCCCCAGCCCCAAATGACTCAGGTTTGAACTGAACAAGTTACCACAGGGGAAGTTTCCAATATATGCAGTTTTATGAAGTTCCAACATGTCAAAAATATCACAAATTGTGTACATATCCCTCAGCAACAAAGCATCCTTCAGAAAGAATATCTGAAACAGATAAGATGTTAAAACATTCAGGCTTGAAGTATGACACATTTCCATGTCCAAAGCATCCAATTATTAAAATAATAAAGAAAGTTGAGGGGATTTGTACCAACAGAAATGTGTGAATAAGAAGTACCATCATTTTGTATTGTTCAATACAATGCACTAATTATTTTTTTTTTGTAAATCTCTCCACTCACCTCTTTCCTAGGAAGCAAAACTGTATGCTGCCCAGCACAGACCCAGGCAGTAAGCAACACACCACCTGGTGCCAATGGATCTTTCTGCCTCCTCTGATGTAGGGTAACACAGGGGACTGCAGCTACTGGCAAAGAGATTTGTGCTGTGGAGCAGTCCCATCAGGCAGCTCAGCAGCCCCAGCCGTTCACCCACCCTGCCCAGGTGGAATGGGGAGAGAAAGGGAGAGGTAACAGTGCAAGAGCTCAGGGGCTGGGGCAAGGACAGCTCGGTGGGGAAGGCACAAGCCCGACTGGGCCCCACTGGCTGCTTCCCCCTGGCAGGCAGGTGCCAGCCGCTGCAGGCCAGCAGGGCTCCTCACATGGGGCAGCTTCTCAGGGAGACAAACAGTGTTGCTCCCAACGTCCCCCTTCCTCCTCCTTGGCTCTGGCTTTCATCGCTAAGCATGCTGCCGGGTGGTGTGGGACATCCCTTTGGGCAGCCTGGGCCAGCTGTCCTGGCTGGGTCCCCTCCAGCTCCTGGGGCACCCTTGGCCCCTTGCTGGCAGGTCAGCAGGGGGAACTGGGAAGGCCTTGCCTCTGGGCCAGCGCTGCTCTGCAACAGCTCAACGTCTGCGTGCTGTCACCACTATTTTCTTCAGAAGTCCAAAACAGCATTGTGTGAGCCTCTGTGAAGAAAGTTAACTCTGTCACAGACAAAACCATGACATTGGTTTTGACATGGTGCCATTCTACTCAAAAAGAAAGCATTGTTTTATCTATCCATCAGAGCTGATGAACAGCAACACCCTCACCAGTCAGTGCATTAACCTAACGAAGCATTTTCTGAGAGCTCCTGTGACGATGTCTGAGTCCCATCAAGCACGATATGATCTGCAGTGGGAGCTTCAGAAGGCACAGACAAACACCGGGCTTTAGCCCAGTGGGTTCTCATTGATTACAGAACAGTTTTCTAGGAAGGCTCCCCTAGTCTTTCTATCCTCTTTGTAAACAGCAAGAGAGAAAGAGAGCCATGCTACAATGTAACAGCACATACACTCTTATTGTACATTTGTTGTAAACTGTCATGTTTATTATATCATTTTTCTGTAAAAATACAATAATGAAGTAAGCCCTGATTTCCTTGAATCCAGCCTTTTGCTACTTAGGTTGCTTTTTATGATCCCAAAGTGTTGAACTTGCAAGATCAGCATGTTATATTTTTCACACTAACCAGATTTCATTTACTTACATTAACCTTAGGAAAAATCACCAGCATTTAATCTGAGGTTGTTCTCCATGATTGGGTGTTCTGAGTCACTCTCAGTAGGCAAAAAATGCACGTCTAAAATAGTCTATCTTCTTGTTGGCTCACTGACTGCTTGGTGAAGACCAAGCATCAAGCACGAAAAGCCTACACTAATTAGCTGCCTTTGCTCTTCTGGTTTTAACTTTGCTGGAGATGGGGAAAAGCTGCCAAAATGTTCATTCCTAGTAGCATTTTTCTTCCTAGCAACATAGAAGTGATTCCTGTCTTTCTACAAAGCTGACCACTGAGTTGAAAATTAGAAGGTGCAAAGATAGATGGTGGACAAGTGAAACCTGCCATTACCTTCTTGTTAAAAAGACATGGGGAAAAAGCAGAGGAAGACTTTAACTTAAAAATAACAAGCTGCTAGTCTATACCTGAGTGACATACCTTGGTATGATAAAGATTGAAGGAATGCTGTTTACAAATAGAATTAGATGAAAAATGCAGTGAGGGATAATATAACTAACTAAATGTGAAGAAGGTATTAGGAAAACAATAATGAAATAAAAAAAAAATAAATAAAGAATTCGCTCTTTAGAGTCAAAAGAGTAAGCTATAGGGAGGGAAATTAATTGCATCAATTTGTTATTGTCTGGTTTTAGCCAGAAAATTGCATGCATATCGACAGTCAAATACACTGCTCTAACTTTTCTGACATGGTGTCTATAGAAGACTTACTTGTCACATTGACAAATGATTTTTGGCCTACAAACACCTTCCTAACATTTTTGTGTTCCACTGCTATTTCCTAACATACTCCTCTTCAGCAAAAACTCTGAGCTTTATTATTCTTATATCAATTTCTAACTACAGCCTATTTAATTTCCATCATCTTACTACATTAATCAGAGCAATTCAGTTGGAACAGGCAGTAATACACTTTGTGATAGATTTACACACATCAAAACCTCTGTCTGCTACTTGGTTGTTACTGTCTAAGTCACCTGGCAATTATGCACAGCCCACACGATCGCACTAATGCTTGATTCACATTCTTTTATTCCTGGAGACATGCTATGGGAGGTGCTGTGTTTGGGTGTCGTTGATAAAGATACCTCACCATGGAAAACTGCAAATGTTATTTTTATACTCTTTTTCTTGGCATTACTCAGCTATAGAAAATGAAGACAAGCACCATTTTTTTCTCTATATATACAAATATAACAGTTATTCACAATGTTACCCTTCTTAAATAGGTTTGACCTGTGGAACATGGAAGTGGAAAAGAATCCTCTTTCCTATGACATCAAATTCTCATTTTGTCTGTCTTGTATGATGAACAGACAAGCAACATGATTAACTTCACTGCAGAATCCTTAAATCAAGTAGCACTGTCACTTACACACATTATCTCTTACAGATAACTCATTTAAGCATTTTTCATCCCTGATCAATAAGGATCTCTTGTGTTTACTTTTTCATTCAAGTACTGATTTCAGCTTCAAATGGTCCACTACTCACTATACATGTATCTGTTTTCAAAAGCTCCAAGTACATCATGAAATTTTGCTTTTCCATAAGATTCAGAGTGAGTCCACTCAGACTCACTGAACGTTTTTTTTTTTTTTCTTTGTTTTTTAGGTAAGACATTTGTTTCTTGTCTGTTGGGATGTTTCCCTGAACACATTGTCTCTGCAAAGATCCTTTCCTGTTTGAACACTCCTGATGGTCAGTATAAAATTTGCAGCAAGTAAGGAGTAGTAAATCCAATTTTTCATTTTTATTTTTTAAAGAAAGTAGATAGAGATAATTGTCTGCGGACCATGTCACCCAAATTTTAATTCACAGTATGATAGGTATTCAATCTTCTCTTTGTTAACTATCAATATATTCAAATTCTTTAATTGAAAAGACAAACTATCCTGTTTCAGAAGCCAGAATTCAGAGGTCACTTTGTTGTCTGCCAATTACTGTGACCTGCTGGATTCCAGTCAATTAATACCCAAGATGAAAGATTCTGGCCAGCTAAGCACTTGTCTAACAGCCAAATGTTTATCAAAAGACAAAAGACGAATTAAATACACAAAGTTAAAGTGCTTCAATTACAACACAGCTATAACCACATTCCTTGATATGTGCTGTATGTTCACCTGTCACTGTTTTTAGATTTTTTTTTTATCTGATTACAAGCTTTATGTCATCTTTGTGAACTCAAACTCCTCCAAGCAAAAGGAAAAATGATGGAAACAGCATTTTCCCCAGTCCTCTAAAGGATATCCAGGCATTTGGTTGAACAAGTGCCCAGGATTTGAAGCAGAATAAAAAAGAATGAAAATGAGGTAAACAACATGGAAATCAATTCCAGAGCAAAATATATTGATATATGAGCCTTATATACCACAATAAGAAAGCACATATGACAGGCCACAGTCTTATCAGTGTAAATCAGAGTACTTCACTCTGAATTTTCACCTAAAATGCCATTCTAAAAACTGGTATCTTGTGTAATTGCTTTTATATCAGAAAAATATGTACCTAAAGAGAATACCCTGTCACAGTGGTCCTTAAAACATATTCAGTAATTTTGACACATTTCATTAAAAATACTTCCACAAAAAATCAAGCTACATTTCGTATTTCAAATCACCCATTTCTTCTCCCTCACATTATTTTCTCTGTTATAACCTTGTTATTATAATCATTGGCCAATTTGATTCATTATTCAGCCTAAACCTTCTGACTTACAGTAGCAACAAGAATAGGAACAAAACTATAGATAAAATTAAGTTCTTGATCAAAGATAGAGATGCACACTTTAGTATAAAGCTGCTGCAATTAGTTGTCCTTAATCATAAAATTTCAAGTTATAATTCCTAAATTATTCTCCAGCCACTTTGTGTATAATACTTTAAATTATATATACATACACTGCTACCTCCAAGCTAACTCAAACTGCAATCATAGAATGGCTTGGGTTGGAAGGGACCTTAAAGATCATCCAACTCCAACCTCCCTGTCATGGGCAGGGACACCTCCCACCAACCAGGTTGCTCATAGCCCCATCCAGCCTGGCCTTGAGCACCTCCAGGGATGGGGCATCCACAGCTTCTCTGGAAACCCTATGCCAGTGCCTCACCACCCTCTGAGAGAAGAACTTCCTCCTAAACTCTAATCTAAATCTCCCCTCTTTTAGTTTAAAACCATTTCCCCTTGTCCTATCATTAAATTATTAATTATTAATAACTATTGTTAACATGCAACATCTTGACTAAGTTATTCTTTCAGTCACACCAATGAGAAAAGCACTTAAGTCCAAGCCCAAATTCTGTAAACTGCAAGAACAATGTGGTTACACATGTATCTGTGATAGAGATAGTTATAATGGCAAACTATATCTTATTGGTTTGCAGGAATAGACTGTTAGATGACTGAATGAAATAGATTTAACAAAAAACAAGAACAACGAAAAACAGGAATACACTCTTAAGAGCTCACATAAATTACTGACATTGGATAAGAATGGGATTAAGAGAACTTTGGTGGAACCCTGGTGACTGCTACTGCCAGATGCAGCCAAAAAATCAGAAATGTTACCAGCTGAATAATTTAATTCTGTACCAGTAGGCCTAGATTCAAAGGTCTAGTACTCTTACCATACAGTGTTGGTATGTCTGAAACCCCTGAATCACAAACTTGAAGTAATAAACATAAGGACATGAAGGAATGTCATGGCAGCTGAACCTGAGATGCATGTAGATTCCACAGATTCATTCATCGGCATCCTTCCCACCTCTTCAGCAAATCCCAAAGTACATATTAATGGTAGATTAACTGAGGTTAATAGTTAAATAATCAGACTGATAGTTTGGGGCTCATTGTTTAATTTTATTTCATTATATATTTTATTTTATTATTTTATTGTATTATATATTTATATCTTAATATTATATGTTAAGACATATATTTTTTATATATTTATTATATAATATTTATTTTATATATTATGTAATGTATATTTTATTATATATATTTGAACATTGCAACTCTTCCTTCTAAATCTCGAAGGAAAATATCAACTTTAGTGCTTGAACGACAAAGTTTAAAACTCTTTTCAGCAAAGCTTCTTATGATAGTTCATAAAGTGATACGTTTATTCACACTGAAATGTGTAGAAAGGTTGGAGGAAATGGATAGCCTCAGGTTAAAAACATGTATCTGCAGCAATTTCTCTCTGCTTCAGAACTAATACTGAAGTTCATTCAAGCTTTATTTCTACAAATCCTTCAAAATGATGGATCAACCATCAAAGCAGTACAAACTTTCAGACCAGGAGGTTTTCATATATGCTGCCACAGAACTGTATTGCAGAAATAACTATTTTTGTTTACAGGCAAGCTTTGTACCTGTAAAGCTACTCAGACATCCTACAAAGAAGTTAGCAGCAGAAAGCAATACTAGGTTATTGCTGAAAAAAAAAAATATTGTCATTTACTCCAGTCCTTTGAAGAGCTGCCACAACAAAGGCTAGATCCATATTTTGGTTATGTCTGAAATATTTTAGGTCAACAAAGTTCAGGATCTAGGCCACAGTTGTTTGTGGTTTTGTTTTGTTTTGCATTTTAATCTTCCTGAAATATTCAGTAGAGAAAAGATGCTGGAGAAATTACAACTAAATTGGGCTTATTCTTAGTACTCACATGCCTGCCTCCCTATTCATATATATTCATATATTTAGCCAAGGGGTGGAGGGAAACTATTAAACAAAAGTGTTTTTTTGTTGTTGTTGTTTTTCTTTATAGCTATATTAATGTTTAATTAAAAGAATGAATCTTAATCTTCTTTTCCACTTACAATAACGCAAGTCAAAAGAAGTGTGGAAGCAGTGTCACTTGGACACCTATTTTGGAGCAGACTTGACCAGCAAGTCAGAAATACTCACAGCAGGGGCCTTCTACATGACTTCTGCTCCCAGACAGGCACAACCTGCACATTCATCTCAAAGCTGTGCTGAGATAAGGATGAGTACACCTCACCACTGTTACTGATGGCTCCACCCTGGCAGATTTTGTGCTGTAACAGAGATCTCTCCTGGAAAGGGGAACACCAAAGGGGAAAAAGAGTCTGGAGACAAGAGAGAATGGACACACTGGCTTAGGGAGAGAAAAGGCTACCCTCACTTAGGCAAAGGAAGACTTTATTGACAAGAACACAACTTAGTAATCACATTTAGATTCAGAAATGAAAGAAAAGAAAAAATAACACCAAAATATAAGAGGAGGCTCTGCCAAATTATCTGATTAGCTCTAATGTAAAGACATTGTAAGCAGTTGTTAATTCCTCCCAGTCAGACCTTCATGCCTAATAAAAAAGTCCTTGGCATAATTAGGACAGACAATAATTCAAACTTTCCCAGAGTGCCTATAAATAGCTACTTACCAGAATATAGAGTAGACTATATTTATTTTATTCATATCTGTTAATTACTGCATAGAATTTAAACTAATGAGTTGGGAGTATCGTCCTGACACTGTAATTGACTTAAGTATTTGCACACAATATTCCATTCATTTATGTCTGTCTGTCTGCATAGGCTCTAGCTGTTAAAAACATCACTGAAATTATTTACTCTCTTATTCATGAAACATTTTAATTACCATCCTAGATACCAGTTAATACCTTATGCTTTGCCTTTTTTCAATTACTGCTGGCAACAGTGAAGCCTGTTTGATTCCATTTTATTCTTTCTGTTTTCTCACCAAGGAATCCTGCTTCTCTTAGTCATGACACACAATGTGAAATAAAATTACACATGAATGACTATTGTTATTTTCTAATGAAATACTATAGTTTCTCTCTTTTCACTACAGTGGGTCTTTAACATGATAAATGCTCTAGATTCCCAGTCTGCAGTGCGCTTTTAGACTTCCAGCAGTCCATGTTGGAGAGGAATTCCAGGAATGGTTTTACTGCTGGAAGAAAACAAACAACAATCTGCCACTTGCATCTGAAGTAAATCTGGTGACTTACGCAGCATCACCCTGAACCAGTGCCACTGAAGATTTGGCTCACTCATCCCAGGCAGCAATCCACAGCTTGCAGTATGATGCTCACAGAGCATCCTCAGCAGCACCTATCTCCACATAGTTGGGAACCAGGCCTCCCAGCTCTGGCAAACATTGATTTATACAGCTATTAAAATGTAGATGGTATTCAAGTGACTCTTTTAGGTCTAAAAAAACATCTTTAGTCCCAACTTTTTTTTTTTTCACCTCATACAAAAACACATTCTTTCAAATTACTGCTATGAAAAAGCAAAATGACACTTTCACAGTCTGAGATACTAGGGAAGAATTTAATAGAGGGAAGAGCCTCAGAAAGAAAAACATTAGTCAAACGATCACTCAATTCTCAGGCCTGATTTTTAAAAAATTAACATTTAACTGATAACAAATGTTGAATGGTCAAGCAAAGACTATAAAAGATTTTTTTTCCTTTACTTGCTTCCAGAGTTTAGTTTCTTTTAAAAGTTAGATGCATACAACTGAATTCCATAGAACTGGTTTAGTTTTAACACTATCATACAGAGCCAGGAAAAAAGAAAGACTTTGGAAAATACCATTAGAGAAGCAGACAAATTCAGTATCTGCTTTATTGCTCCCATTTCACAATACAGACAAAATATGAAGGCATAATTTCAATATTCTGATTTCAGTTTACTTTCATTCTTTCCAAGCTCAACTTGATGGTTCATCATTTCAGTAATATACATTTTCTTTCATCTAATCTTGATAATTCTAGTGTTTCTGGGTGTCAGTGATCTGCTATTCATACATGGCTCCCAGTAGTTAAAGCATATGGTTTCTTGAAGATGTTTCAAATACGTATCCTGGTTGGGAGGCTCATTAAACTATGATTCTATCCCTTCTCACAGTTGTAAAGGTCAGTATCCAGATAATCTCCACTGAAACCAAATTAACCTTTTGTATTCAAAGAGAATAGATGTGCTACAACCACTGAACTGTAATACTGCCAGCACGACAGCACGTAACTCTGCTTATGCTAGAGATGGAATGAGGACAGAAGACAAGGACAAACTGACAGAACTTCTGCATATGACACCAGTTAGCAGGATTAGGAATATGACCTCATCCTGTGATTAGCTGGATAAATTTTACTGATAACAAAAGAGGAATATCTAATCCCCAATAGCAACAGCTATTTTATGATTTCTCTTTTAAAACCATTGGATGCTTATTGAATTGAAATTACACCAGTTGGTTGTTGTTGTTGTTATCTTCTAGTAAAATTGCGTTACTGTTTTCTGCTTTTTTATTATTAGTTTTGTGGGATTGCAACAAGTGTGAAGTACAAAACTGTGGCTACGATTCACATATAGTCTAACTGGAATGGATAAGGGAAGTCTTCTTCCCTCCCTAGTGCACACAGAAGACACTGTAATTGCAGTCTTGGTGCACACGAACTCCTCAGCCATTCAAATTCTCGCAGCCTGCTCTACTCGCAGTTAGCACAAAGTGAGATCATTTCCTTCCCTAGGTTATGCTTCCTAGGGAAACTGTATTATAATATGCTCAGAAAGTCTAGATAAAAGACAGACGATTAAGAATTACACTGATAAAATACGTAAAGTCTCTGTGATGTAAAGTATCTGTAAGGCAAAGTCCCTTTTACACAAGGCAATGCTTGTGGGAGAAGTCATGCAGGTGTCCCAGCTCTCCGTCTGTACAAGAGACAAGGCTACACCCTGGAGCCAAGCTCTCGCCATGGAGTTTCCTCGTGTGCCAGTAATTGGTTGTCTGCAATGAGCTGGAAGGAAGAAGTGGCACAGCTGGATTTTCTTCTCTTCTCACGTCTGTGTATGAGTGGCTCAGTAAGAAACTCCACTGTGTAAGAAGAGAAAGGTAATGCACAGACAGTGAGATGAGCTCCTAATTGCAGAAACACTAGGGGATATTTCCAATTAATAACCTTAAAAGAGCCCTGCAGTCAGTCCCTCAGCTCTCTCACTGCAAAAATCAGCACTAGGAGCACTGAACGTGCTACAGGATCTAAAAGATGCTTGGAGGATCTCCTCATCCTACATCTGAGATGCTCTGCCAGCAGCAAGGATCTACTCTTCAACTTTAAGAGTAAAAAGAGGTAATACTCCTCCAGCACTCAAATCACTCCTGTGTTGTACTCCAAACTAAATTCATGCTCTAAGTGCCACAGCACAAGGAGCTTTGAGTTCCTATTTACACTAGCTTCCCAGTTCAGTTTTACACTGCATTCCTGCAGGGGCTGTAACTGGAGTGCGTCCTTTTGTAACGCTAAAAAAGCACGACACAGAGCAGGAGCATGGGATGAAAAGTTGCATGTCTTTTACAAATCCTTACTGGAACCCGAGAGCAGATACTGGGATATCATTAACTTCCTTTGCAGCCTCAAATAAACGTGCCCTGATCCCCATGGCTTCCTTAGCTATTTAATACAGCCAAGCACTCACCTGATAATCCGTTGAGGTGCTCCCTTCACAGGGGCTGCACCAGCAGAGAGCCAGGCGTGCACAGTACGTGCTGATCTCCATGGAAACAAGGCTGTGTATTTGGCAATGAAACCTGGTAAATTAAGGGTAATTTCCTTTCCTCTTTTACTCTCATGCACTTTAAATGGCGTAAAAAGAAAATAAGGAGAAATATAATAAACAGCTCAAGATATTTTTAGGATGGAATTATATGTGGTAAACAATTCCCACTAAAAGGCAGTGGTTTTCAGAATTATTTATTTCGATGAATTAATTCTGACAGGAACCACACCTGTCACATAAACACTCACTGGTGTATCACTAGTTTATTAAGTATTTGCAATGCGTTGTGAACAGCCACCTCTGCTGTAACAACCCCCCTCTAGAAAATTCACCGTACACCATACTGTTTGCTTAGGGTAGCGAAAAAGAAAAGAAAATCCCTTTCCTCCCAAAGGTTCTTTGCCACACCTCTGCAAATTCATCTGTGGCCACCTCACAAGATTATGTTCTTATCAGACCATCTGGCGTCTTTTCCTCTTATTATGACTCTAAGCTATGTGTGAGACAGTTTGTCAATTAAGCTCGCAAAAGCAAGCAAAAATGCCTTTTTGATGCCTTTCTCTGTATTTTGCTGTTAGGATTGTTGAGCAGTAGGTGACCTGACTGTGTCTCTGCAGCTTTTTATATTCTGATTGGCACACACAACTCAAATTCAGACATAACAACAAAGTACTATCAATCTAGACTGTTCATAAACCTGTTCAAAACTGCAGAAAAATTAATATTAATAACAATGAAGATGACTGAGAGTCATCTGTGTCTCTTTGGAGCTCAAATTTATCATGATGAAATTCTGCATCTGGGCTCAGGATGCAGTTGGACACAATGGTTTTTCTTGCCTTAAGATCTATGTATTTGTTCCAGACTTCAAACATTGAGAAACTTGAACCTTTCCTATGAATTTTTCACATCACATCCATTTCCCCTCCATGCACTGCATGAACAACTGTGAAGGAATGCTACAAAAAGCTGGAGTTGTGTCCATGGGACGACAGCACAAAGAAATATACCCTCTGGATGGTTATATGGAAAGAGACAGAGGCCAAAGAAAGACTAAGAGCAGCAATTTGCAAAATGAATAAACATAAAAAGGAGTTATACCACGCGTGCTTTCTGTTCCGTAACTCCTAAGAATAATTAATCTCAAAACCCTGATGGGTAGATCTGTGCTAAGTCTTTAGACACTAAACTGAGTATTGTACTGGGAACTTGAAGGAACTAAATGAACAAGCAAGAAACGAGAGCAAGACAAAATAATAAAAAAATAGCTCTTTTGTATTAGTTGTACATTCTTAACAGTCTTAGGCTTAATTCATAGGCTCACAAGCTGCTAAAATGAAAAGAGATTTCAAACAAAACAGTTTTAAAAGATAAGCAGGCTCAATGGCTTTGGAGAAAGGGAGGGAGCAATCCAAACACAAACAAATATTAAATACTTCTTATCAGCCTCCTGCTCCCACGTTTGGTTTTGCCTGGGGGAAATAAAAGGGGCACTTAGACACTCTTTCAAGCTTCTTCCTCCTGGGAGCACTGAACAGAGGACTTGGGAAGGGATGGTGCCAGCAGGAGCTGCTCCTGAGAGCTGGCTGGCAGAGCCAGTTAGTGACAAAAGCCAGAGACAGGCACCTGCCCAGCTGGCTAAGCCCCTCGCTGCCAGCCTGCTAGCAGCAAACATCTCTAGCCACCTGAAGGCTGTTAGCGCTCCTTCTCTCCTGCAGAAGGCACAGACCCAAACAAACTGTTCCATCTTTCCCGGGGGAATATCACCTCTACACCGTCCCTCGGTCATAATGGCAAATCCTGCATTATAAGAAAGCTGTAACACTCCCACAGCAGTCTGCTATGCAATCGGTATTTGTACATTTTTCCCCTGCCTCTGAAGTAACATCCACTTGTCTATCCTTGAGCCAAGCTGTTATTTCCTATCTTGCTACTATTGCTTTTTTTTTTTTTTTCCTTCAAGCCTCACTTGTTTTTTAGTGGTTTTCAGATAAATCTTTTTGATTCATAATTTTTGAGCTGTGATCGAAATACACAAACAGCTTAGATGTTTTGTCTAGGGTTTGCTACTGACTTAAATGGTGTCATCACAGCATCTAGTGTTATTTACTCTCACATTCATTATCTATGTTCTCACATGCCTAGTTGCACTGAAGACAGTTTTGAATCCTGAGGAAGACTCCCATGAGTTCACACTGACCATTTTTTGGAAAGAGATAATTTTGCATGCTGCACACCCAAATCCAAATTACCCCATTTAACTTCCAGTATTTTCAGTGGTAAAGAAAAAACGAACTGGCTTTGGATCAGCCTTTTTACTTTATATGTCGCATAAAGTGGAAGCTCCTTGCTGAACACTTCCAGCTTCAATCTCTACTGTATGCAAAACAGCTAGCTGAAAACTTCACTGCTTTACTTCCCTGCATCCTTCCTTCTGTTCAAGATTAACTCTGCAATTGCTCTTCTTACTAACTGATACATTCATTTTTGCACAGTGTTTTGTGTAAGGCAACTTTTCATCCACAGCCTTCAGGAGCAGTTTGCCTTGTATTCTTTTTCTTCCATGATAACAAAAGAAAGAGGAGTGCTTTCTGAAAAGCATCAGCAGCGCGCTATCAGTGTTGTGCTCAGCACTGATGAGATCACACTGAGAGTGGCACAGACAAGGACAGGCACGTAGGAAAGATTAATTGAAACTGGACTGGGGGCAGAAAGGCCAGCTGAATCATTAGAGAAATGGAAAGCCTGCTTTCCAAGAGAGGCCTAAAGAGTTTGGCTGGTTTAGATTAGCAAGAATGAAGGCTGAGATGGACTGTCTGCTACGTACAGATACTTCCGTAGTAGATTACCATGGATGGGAAAATTAAAGATAAACCAAAGTTTGCACAAAACATACGGGTATAAAATATATACAGAGTGTACTTAGGCAAGACATAAGAGATTCTCAGTCATCAGAATAAAAAACTTCCTACTAAAAGGAGAGAAAACACATCTGTTTGGCAAGAAGTTAAGGAATAATGTGAAAATGATAGCAGCGGGTGACTGGACTGTGGTGGAAAGAAAGCTTTTTAGTTTCCATTTTCACAAAAAATGTTACTTGGGTAAATATTTTTTCCTATGACAGCCTTCCTTCTACTGAAAATATGACTGTGAAATTTCAAAGTGTTAATTCCAACAAAATGAAAAATATTGTTTTAAACATGGCTGAAGCCTAGAATAACCAACTGCCTGAGTGATTCCAATAAGTGCAGCCCAGGCTTCAGTTTGGGCATTCCTAAGACATGCAGAAGCACTTTGCTTCCATATTGTCCCAAACAACCCTATGAAGCATGCAATGTCACACTTCAGAGCACATGTATTAAGGCAGCTTAGTGAAGATTTTCTAAGGTGTAACATGGAAAAGGCAGTGTAAGTAAGGCATTCATAACAGCTAACATGAATATGAAAATCTGGCTTGAGATCGCCCTAAAACATTACAGTGTCTGTTTCAAACACAGAAGTCAATTTTCAACAGAAAGCTTTACGTGCCTTTTTTGTTAACTTGGACAAAAGACCTCAGATTTCAGCAAGATGACAATGGTGGGTGGTTTTTTAGTTTTTTTTTGGTTTTGTTTTTTCCTCTAATGAGTGATATTTTGGTAAGAACATTCCTCAGGAACATGACACAAAACCACATGCTGAATCTGAGATGTAAATCTGATACTAAATTAATCCTGAGATGAAAAATTCAATTTCTATGATTTACCACTTCCTGAATTATCCCTTAGTACCAGAAGAATTCATTCTCTTCCTTAATTAGTCAGCTTCATTTTCCTCTTTTATCTTGTCAGAAACAAAATAATTAACACATTATTTGCATTTGGGCTTTTCTAATCTGGCATTTCTCTTTGCTCATCTAAAGGCTGTTTGTATTCATCATTACTTTTTCTTTCCCAAATACATCTTGGAGTTTTCCACCTTTTCTTACTTTTCAGTAGTTTTATTTACACTAAACCCTGCACCAAACTGAGCTTCAAAACCATGCTTGTGAATATTCATTCCCATGCAAAATTTTGACTTCAGCTGAGATTACACCCAGGAGTGACCATCCTTCTTCAGCATCTTAGCAAATATTTTTTTAAATTTGAATACAGCTAATTTATGCAGAGGCTTTGGAATTTTTCCTAAAATACAAGTCACTATTTGCATCAAGGCATCTTGTATACCTGAACCAAAACCTGAATCTTTCAAAACAAGATCATAGAATCATAGAATATCCCGAGTTGGAAGGGACCCATAAGGATCATCAAGTCCAACTCCTAGATCTTTCAAACTGAACTTTTACCAATACAGTTTCAGATGGGAGTTTTGCTAGACATGCACATTTGAGAAGCAGTGCAGAACTGCAGTACATCACTTTAGGATCACAAGCACCTCATCAGGAGAACCCACAGAACTACAGTAAATAGACAAGGGGAGTGAGACCCCAGCAGAAACCACTTTTCATATCAGAATAGTACATAGGCCATAGCTACCTGAGGTAAGGATTGCTCACTGGCTTCTAGTATTATTTTGTCCACACAGCTGCTTAAGTTTCTTTCAACATACTTGAGCTTGCTTGCACACACTGTCTCACAAGGAAATTAAATGTGTCTGCACTTTTTATCTGTTGCTTCTGCAGGTCTCTAGAACAGGATACATCACTAGAGAGGATTCAGGGGCACACTGAGCAGGTTCTCAATTGTGATTTCATTTCCTTATACTGTTGGCATGTATCAAGTAAATCAATTGGATATTTATTGCCAAGAAAAGTGATTTTCTGTTAAATTCTAAACCCAATCATTAGCATTTGTAAAAAAAATTAAAATTCAGCTTTCCCTTAAAATAGCTATCAATAAAATGGTTTTAATACAACTAAATGCAATATTAATTCCATTCAAAATATTTCCAATGACAGCAAACCATTATTCCCAGCTATGACATAACACAAGTACCTCACAAGATTTCCTTTAAAACTTGATAGTGCCCTGAATCTTTGACTTTCCTCTCACTTTCAGGGAGGCAGGCATGCGCTCTTCTCTTGAAAGTGACAACCCTTCACTACTCAGCTTGTTCTGTTATTCAAATCTTACTCTAGTATGTTAATATTAAAAGGAACAAGAATAAAGTCAGTTCTGGCCTACCTGTTTTTAAGTGGCACCATTTGAGTAAATATGACAACCTGGACTGCGTCTCCATTGTCTGGAGTGAATTTGATGTAGTAGGATTGCTATAAGGCTTTGAAGGAGCACTACTGCCTCTCCGCCTATGGGAGAAACAGGGCAGTAAAAAGCTTGTACAGGAGGCTTCACCAGACAATGTTCAGCCATTAATCAAAGATGTTTTATTCATGGCAAAGGTTTTTTCTCCCCCTCCACCTGCCCCCAGCACTTCTATGCTGCACATCTGATTCGGCAACCGTCACTTCAGTTGACATGAAATTATAGACAACAAAATTATACTGAAATCTGTGCAACTTTCACAATTTTATTGCCTAGGATTCGTTTATATTCAAATTTTCAAAATTCTGCACACAACAATATACATCTGCTTTCATTTTGTAACTCCGTGCATTCTGCTAGCATGTTATTATAATACATACCTAAGTCACCAGCTATACCGTAAGACCTAGGAGACTAGCAAATACCTAAAGAGCTATTCTCGTTTTATTTGATTCAACTTTGGCATTAAGATAGAGCATTAGATTTAATCATTTCATTTGGGTGCAATAATGAGTATCCACTTCAAAACTAAAGATAACTCAGCTGTGTTGTTAGATTCGCACAACCTAAACCAGAAATGCAATGTAAAATGCTCCTAACCTGTGGCAACAGGGCAGCCTTATAACCAAAGTATATTTTACCTTCTAAATCACACCATGCTCAGTGGCCTATGCATTGTGTCACTCCTTTAACCTAGCAGAACACCAGAACACAGTCTGACAATTAGTCAAGTTCAGCTAATTTCATCATTTCGACTACCCACAACTGACATGAGACTGTCACGAGTTCACAGCACATGGTAAAAAGAACTGAAGAAAACCATACTTTAGTCTTCCCTAACTGGAGAAACCCCAAGATGGCTGTATGATTACAGCAGCAGCACTTGAAAGGAACATGTTCTGTTTTTATCATGTCTTCCTTCGGTTATAAATGAACAGGCAGTGAGAAAATACATTTTCATCTTGTCTAGGAGAACCCTGTTTACACAAGTGCATGACTGGGACTGGCTGCACTGGTACGTACTGGCTGTTTTGGTCCAGATTGCAATGAAGGACACGTGCAGATTGGTACTTTCATGTGCTACCTCTGACCTGTGCTCAGTGTTCTGCTTGCTGTTATCAACCAACTTCAATGGTGCCCCTGGTGTTTCATTTGGACTTCATTTATGATAGAGAGAACAATGTGTAAAATTCCCATTTGATTTGGTAAGAACATAAAAAGCTTTAGTGCAAACCTACACGCTCGGTGTAAAGCCTCAGCTTGAATGATTGGGACTGCTGATCATTTTGCTTTCATTTATTCTACTCATAAATTGAAACCTGCTATGTGGGCATGGCTACACAGCCACATAATTGTCATGAAGTCCTTGTAATAGTGGAAATACAAAGTAATTGTAATACTATAAATATAAGAATTAACAGAAATTGCCCAATGATATGCTCATACTCCCAGTGGAAGCTGCTACCAGCATTCCTTGTTGTCAGAAACCTGGAGCATCACTGTGTCCTGAAAACCATTAGATTTATTTTGAAGTATGTTTAAAAAAAAACAGCAGCAACCTTGCACATCCCCCAGCCCCTAGTTAAACTGCTTGGGCATGCTTATAGCTACTAAAATTAGAATAAAAAA
The DNA here is from genome assembly GCF_965140915.1 of Aythya marila. Lineage (NCBI taxonomy): Eukaryota > Metazoa > Chordata > Aves > Anseriformes > Anatidae > Aythya > Aythya marila. Next base: position 28,124,052 of record NC_139045.1, on the reverse strand, counting down.
AAAATACAAAAAAAAAAAAAAAAAACCAACAACCAAAAAAAAAAAAACCACTGATCTTAACATTAGTTTACCTTCATTGACAAAAGCTCACTTTTCTTCTTCAAAAATATCACAGATCTGAATCACTCTGCAAATTCCTGTGCTTAAAGAAAGTAGGGTATAATGCAGCAAAATCATTCACTGTTTTCATAGATAAATTTGGGAGCACAGATGCTCTTGCTGGTGCCATGAGATACTTGTAAATTTCCCATTATTTATAAGTACTGTAAAATTTACATCCCAAATACTCGAGTATTAGAAAACGAAATTAAAAAGACAAGCAACATAAACTGAAACACTGTAGTCATGTGTGGTGTTATTTCTATGCTACTAAAATACTATGTGACCTTAAATAGAAGGTACTTAATCATACAACTGAAAGAAGCTTTACTCATACTTAAGTGTTGGCATTTTCATCTACACCAACTACTCCATATATGTTGATATTTAGCAATTTAGCAGGAACCCAATGTCTCTTTTCAACTCTCTACATTACTAGATTTTTTTTTTTAATAAACTAATCTTATTGTATAGTGATAAAATTAGTATTAGGACTAACAAGATCCTTGACAATTTTAACTCAGAACTGTTTAAATAAGATATACTTCAGCATATCATACATACCATGAGAAATTACAGAATTACTGAAATTGTAACAGTTTATAATTCTAAATTATAAGACAGTTTGCTGCCAGCTATAAAATACTAACTAGGTAGCTGGTTAAAAATGCTGCATTTACACATCCCAATGTCTTTGTGACACAGAATGACAAAAAGTACATTTAACATTCCTCCCAACATATAAAGCCCTGAGCTGTTTCTAAAACAGGCTGAGTGTTTCAAGGATGCTTGAAGATTCTCCTACAAAAGCCAAGTACCTCATTTCTAAAGATGTATGATCCCACTTAGAAATCTTAATTTAAAAACCTCTTAGGCTACCAGTACAGGATACCAAAAGGATAAAATTAGGAATTCACTCAGCTAACAGAAGGCATAAAATACAAAATACATGCTCCTAACTGTAAGTATAAAAGGACTGCACAATCAAGAATAGGCACAAATAATAACATATAAAAGAGGACTGCACGAAAACTCTGCCTTGTGACATTAAGTTCACTGCCTATGCACTTTTAGCCCAAAAAGCAAACTTCATCACTTCTCCCAGGTGAGGGATAACAAATGTAGTGTGTGAACTCAACAGGTCATCAGCTGTACCAGCTTCATGACTGTCTAACAGCCCTTGCTGCCTGCACTTGTGGCCTGCGCAGCCCTTTCCCCCTCTGGAGCTGCATGTCTTGATCTCTTCCCTTCCAGCTTTTCATCACATTAAAAATCACATCAAAAATTTTAATTATTATCTTCCAGGGAGAGTGATAGCATGTGACTCCAGCAAAGCCTTTGAACATAAAGCCTTTCCCACCTTTGTATGATAACTCGGCTGTCTGCATAATTCATGAAGACAGATGAAAGTCGTCTTCCCCTGTAAAAACGTCAGGCAGAAAAACAACTTTGAAATCAAACTGAGGGTAAGATTTAGATCAGACTAAATGCAGAGCTAATGCAGAAAGCCAACTTCCAGCAAGTGTTACAGCACCTAGGTTTCACAGAGGGTCTTGCACAAGTCACAGGCAGAGTTCAGCCCCACACCAAAACCAAAATTTGAGTTTTAACCAAGTGAAGGGAACCTAAAGTTAGAAGTAGCTTAGTTGATATGCTTTCAAAGGTATTTCACATTCCTGAGATTTCTGACAGAAAAAAAAAAGCACCTAGTTTAATTTTTTTTTAATTGTGACTCAATCAAAGGTTGACAACCTTGGAGATCGTATAAATTGGCAGTAATGACTAGAGAACTTAAAAGATTCTTTCTTTTGCAAAATTCACACAACAGTCTCAAAATTGTTCAGAAAAATAAAATGCATGATGCATCCCTGGGTAATCTTCCATATTTTTTTTCTTAATCTGGGCTAAGAAGGAGACATACAGAAAGATCTTTCTAAAGAACCCATATCAGATTTGATAACTTACTTCAACACACCTAAGTAGGAGCCTAAGGATATCATTAATCATAATAAAAGGCAGTAGTTGTTCACACAATCAGTAATTAAACATTGGAATTCTGCCAGGGAAATTGAGAGATGTTAAAATTTAATGTTCAATGGATATTAAAAGGCATGCAATTGGAGAAATTAATGAAAGGAAAACCATTTATCAAAGGCTGTTCAATGCCCTATGGAAAGGTTGAACATGGTCCTTAGGGACATGGTTTAGAAGGTGACATGATTGGATCAGATGATCTTGGAGGTCTCTTCCAACCTTAATGATTCCATGGTTCTATGACATCCCACATAGATAAGGAGGACATATGAGTGCAGGTCTCTCTAGAGGTGAGGAGAGTCCCACCTGAAGTGACACCTGATGCTCTTCTACAGTCTGCTGTATGAGGTGACATGACAATGGGCTAGATCAATCTATTAATAACCACACAAATCATTCAATTTTGGATTAACGTGGCTTTGGTAACCATTTGAATGTCCATCTTTTCTACACAGGTAAGGGATGTAGAGCTCTCAAGTTCTAAACTTCTTTACAGCTTTCTCATTGTTCAACAGAACAGAAGAATAACTGCAAGAGTAGCACATTATTTCAACATTAGAAGTACAACACTGACCTCAGCCATACTGCAGCATCCTTTGAAACCAAAAATGTAGTGTATGGCTTGCTTTATTTAATACTCGACCTCATATAAAGATGCTGCATCTGTAGCTATAGCAAGAAGTAAACTTATTTTGAATTACAATCACTGTTGCATGCTAAGTAGTGCTTACATGTGCTAAGTGCTTTTGTAAAAGCTGAATTCACTATACAACAAGAAAACAAGAAAATTGATGTTGTAATTACTGTGTGTCCAAGAATACACTGATGGGTGGTATTTTCTTGATTTTTTACTTTCAAAACAACGCCCCCTCAAAAGATAAATTTAAGAAACATACCAAAACAGCATTTGCTGGGAAAATAAATAAATAAATAAATAAATAAATAAATGAAAGCTTAAGAAAAGAGCCAATTTTCAGATTTACTTCTTCTTTTTTGTTGTTTCATCTTGTTGATCTCTAACTACAGACCAGTCCCAAGGTTGCTTATCTTGCAAGATCTGACAAGATCACAGGTCATGACACTATAGTTATAAAGGATTAATGTTCTTCGCTACCATACTCACAGTTACTTCAGGGAGTGAGATAAAAGGAATAGAGAAAAAGAATAATAATAAGAAAGAAAGAAAGAAAAAAAATAGAAATAAAAAATGGTAAAAGTACATCGGGTAGGTGCAAGTATATTTAGTCCTTGTCATCCCTCAGCGTGTACGTGTGCACGTGTTTCAGGGACATGTTGACTACAAACCATGGCTAAGGGATACACTTCCGAAAGCATTTAGTTTTCCTGCCTATTGAAACAGGAGGTCCTTGACAGTGCCACAACAGGAGTGTTCAGCTAGATTGCTCATCTGAGCTCAGCGAGGACTGCTGCTGTTACTGCACAGGGAACCTTCTCCCAACCAAGAGTGCTCAGATAAGAAAGAAGAATCGGGTGCACCATTACAATAAGCCATGCATATTTCATACTATTTGCTAAACCTTTCTCAGCTGATTCTTCTTCTGTGCACCAGCTTGCCCAAATCTATTCTAATCTGGAAGTTAGACAAGACTTTGCAAATCAAACCAAATATTTTCCTAAGGTGTAGATTTAACCTTTGATCACAAATGAAGCTCATTGCAAAAAATATATTCCTCTCAAGAACAGTATACTTGCACTATTAGATGAGTTGAAGTATATTTAAAATTTATAGAAAGCTAAAAGGTAAAATAATATAAAATTGTTTTGAAAATCCTCTCTAAAAAGTAAAAGGTGACTCTCCATAAGACAACTATGGTTAACATAATATTAAGACTTTGAAACCAAATTCTACGATACTTCTCTCCTAATTGCAAAGCCCTTTACAACTGGGGATGACAGATCTGCAAATACATCTGCAAATGTATTACTCTAGGGGAAGTGGAAGAAAACACTAGGAATACTACAGCATATATAAAAATATATATTCTGAGTGTGATTTGTAAGTTTGAGAAATATAGAAAGTTTTGGCTTTTATCATTTAAAACAAGAACCTAGAATCATAAATAAAATAAACCCGAACTTTTAAAATCACATTTGAAAAAATCTTTACTAAGCAAAGAAACTCAACCATCACTGGATTTTTATTTATTGAAAAATAAAGGAATTTCTTACAAGACAAAGCAAAATCCATTTTGTCCATTTTTGGAAGGTGAGACTTACAATAAAAAAAACACAGTTACATGAACATTAGAAACAGCTTAATGATTGTGAAACTTTCATCACAGCAAGCTCTTGGCAGCGTAGGCTTTACTGAGAATTGTAAAACAGTTGCAGCTATACTATTTTCATGACTATAACTATCTCAGGCTATCCAAAGCCAGAGGCAGCAACTGGAGGACCATTAGAGAACAATAATAAATTTTCTAGAACAGGCAAGTTATCCACAGACACACTGGTGAATCTTTTTTTATATTCAGTGTTAAAGATAACCTACAGGTCAAATGCATTGAAATACATTCAGTCTTCACTCTCAGCTTTCTAAATAATTTCTAAGTATTTTAAAAGCTGGCATTTCTTAGTTCTTCATTTAGTATTGAGGTCGAAGGAGAGAGAAGTGAATACATAAACATTTTATTTTTCATTTTCACATAGCTGATTCTCCTCATGCCTCCTGATTTAAAAAAAGCAAAGTTTTGTTTTCTCCTCATTCTTTGTCATGGCACAGGAAACAGTGGCTTAACTCTCACATCTGAAACACATTTATTAGTGCTTTTACAAGGTACATATAAATGAAATATTACTGAAGTAATAATGGAAATGGTCTGTTGTTTTTTTTTAATGTAAACAATAACAGTAACAATGTAGCCCTTGGTACAGCTTCATATAGTCTATGGACCAGCTGATTAACACAAAGACTCAGCTAATAAATCTAGAAGTAATTAAAGTTGAGGTGGGGGCTGCAATCAGTCCAAGGCAACTGAATTGTTTCTGAAAAGTTTCTGGATAACTTTTCAAAATCTGTTTTGAAAATCTGTTATGAACAAGCTACCAATCCTTGGTTTTCTTATCTTGATTATCTCTCTCTTTTTTTTTTTTTTTTTAAATATATCTTCTACGTAGAACGTGTAGTCAGTCAAGACAAAAAATGTATATGTATCAGGAAATGTGATACCAGAGATTTCATACTTCCAGACCTCATTACGAAGTCTGGCACAGAAGTATAAGAACTAAACCTGAGAACACCAAAGTGTGCCAAAAGCCCAGGAGAAGAGGTCAGCTTGCTGGAAGAAGAATGCTTGCACCAGCAACTACATTGCACTGTAGCATCGCAAGTGTTATTTGTTAGGTAAGCTGGTCTTGTTATTTGGAACAAAACATAAATAAATGAATTCTGTTCAGCACATTCAACACTATATTTTCTGCAGGGAAAGGCAAACTACTAAGCTGTTTTAGAGAATTGTCTTCCTACATTCTTACTAATATGGAATAAAATCAAAGATGTTTTGCGTACCATTTTAAATAAAGATACAATAGGAGGTTATTCAGAGCAGTCTCTTCTACTTCTCTTCAGTTTTAAATTGCATCTAATATAAAAATGTATAGAAATTTTCAAAAGTGTACTACTTTATTGGTAATGGTGGAAAATAGTGGCTATATTCACTTCTCAGAGAAGTTCTCGCAGAACTTCAGATATTGTATTTACTTTTCTGGAAAGAGTCACTCTCCAATTCCACAAGCTGGCTGGGATGCTTTTTAGTTCACTTCTCTGAAGGCAATCTGTATTAAAGCTGAACACAAGCTCCTAATCAGATAAACACAAATAATGAGCTTCCAGTATCTCACTTTAACACACAAGGTGCCGTTCATCCCAATACACTGAATGTAAAAAACAAAGGAAAAAAAAAAAAAAAAACTAGAGAACTTGATCTGATCCCCTGTCAACTAACAGAAAGCAACATTCTCAGATATTCTTACATCATTATACATATTTTGGTTAAAAACAAACAAACAAACAAAAAAGTTTGCCTATACTGTGCAGTAAGAAAATGAAAAAAATAAAAAAAGAAAACGAGAAAAAGGCCCCTACAAACCAAAGTCACAATAATATGAGTAGATTTCTAGATGACCAAAATGTTTAAAAAAAGAAAGAGGATCTTTTTTTTTTTTTTTTTTTTTTTTCTTTTTAGGATTTTATGCTTTGAGTTTGGGCTTTGTTTCTTATATATAATGATAGCACATTCTGGACCTAAGTATACTTCTTTATGCAGACAATTTGATAGTCACTTCTGAATGCACTGATACACAGATAAGCAGAAACAGATCCCATTCTGACTGGCCTTTATGCAGTTAATTACAACCCAAAAATAAACGAAATACACAGCTAACTAAAGCATATTGAATTTTCCCATGTATGAAAATAAATTGCTTTCAATTTTATTTTATTTTTTATCTGCAAGAAACCAATTGCTTTACTGAATGCTTTGAATTGAGAATAAATATACAAAATTGCTAAGCTAATTGCACATCTCTTGCATCTGAGAAGCTGATAAGCAACACATTTTCAGCAACAGGCACTGACTGACCAAACCACTAACTCATGTTATTACCATCCACATTATTTTAAAAATATCTCTGCAAATGGTTCTATAAATGCTAACCATCAAGTTGAAAAAAGAAGCCACCTACACCTAACCTCTGTTGTACTAAGTAATGCTGAAGAAATTGCAGATGGGAGACAGGATCTTTGTGACAGTTTAAATTCAGGGCAGTGCACTGATGACAGGACACAGTAAGAGCTACACAACAGTATTTCCTACTGCAGCTCTACACAATTTGAAGTCACGGTGCTTTCAGTGACAGAAAGGACACCGTGAAGCAGCGAAGTGATGCTGTTATGGGGTAAGGATGTAGTGCTCCATCTTCTTTCCTCCCTCCTAAGTTCAGTTATTTATGTCACAATAGCAGATTCTTTAACTGTTGATTAAATTCTCTCATATCCAAACTAGGTAAGAAAGCTCCTCTAGTTTTATTTTTTCCAGTGAAAAACAGACCATACTTTCAAGATTGGTACTAGAGGTAGTATTTCCTGTGTGTAGACACATACCCCGTGAATGCTTTTTCTTGTTAAACAGAAAGCTCCTGGGTCACCTGCATCACTGAAGCAAAGTTTTACTGTCACACTTTGCAGAATTCTTTGCTTTTTAAACACTGCTTCAGAGCCATGGGAAAAAGTTTTTTTGACAAACAGCTTTACATTAATGATGTATATTTTACATTAATCATGTCATATTTTCTTTCTAGCCTAACATAAAGTTATAACATGTTAGGCTAGAAAGAAAATATGCTCACCATTCAAATCAAACAGGAAAAAGGAATCACCTTTTGATTATAAGGTGATTCTAGGTTCCTTAGAACAGATCTTCAGAAGCATCAAATTACCAATGGTATTCTTCATTTTTACAGTGTATTTTAACACACCTGTAGATGCATACTTGCACTACCATAAGAGTATAGGCAACCGTGAACACTTCAAGAAACCTATTTAGTTGGAACTGTCAACATAGTGAATATTCAGCCTTACAGACAGCATTGCCCATCCCTACTGCTCAGTACATTATCTGAATTGTGAATACATAGAGATTAAAATACAAAAAAAGTTTATGGAAGGGAAGGAACAAGATTTTTGTACACCAGTAACTATTTAAAGTTACTAGGAGATTAACATTTCTTTAAAAATGACATCATTATCTTGAATTGGCCATCCACAAATGGAGGTCTTCACAATTTTATCATCTCAGTTTTAAGTATAATGGTTTCAACCATGGCAGCAAAGAAACTGAAGGGAAATCAAATTTATTTATTCTGTATATTCAAACTATTCCATACTACTGGAGTTCCACAGGAATCATTACTGATGTTTTGACAATCTAGTAATTATTTAAGCAGTTATAAAATCAGTTTAAATTGATTAATTGAATTGCTCATTTTTTCTGTTTTGTTTTTATCAGCTGTTATTAAGATTTCATGAGCATTAATATTTATAAATTACAAAGATTACAAGAAGCAATTAGCACCTTCCAAAATAATATTACCCAGAGAAAACAAACATCAAACATGATTAAGTAAACTCAGGTTTTCATAATAAAAAAATAAATTCAATTATTTCAGCATCAGGAAATACTGTAGTCTAAATTAGTGTCATTTACCAAGAAGAATACATGCCTGAATCCAAAGAAGTACAATTCTATTTCCCCACCATACATGCAGCCCAAGCAAACAACTCTGCTGTACTACCTGCCCAGACTACCAACAGAACAGTTTGAGAGTGCTCAGAAGCATCTGCAATGACTCTGTGGCCTGCATCTACAGCAGGTCTGAGGTCCATTGTACCTACCTGCCTCCTGGTTCAACATTCACACCGTAAGTTACACTACACCTCACTATAAATTTATGCAACCTGCCCTCACGCTTACACTAGGCAGAGTTTGTACTCAACAGCTTCTCTGTGAAATGCAAGTGGCAGTGACTCAGCAGCTACTTCACAGGTGGAAATTTTTCTTTAACAATTCTTCCTATTAAATACTTTTTCCATTGGTTACAATGAAAATGCTAATTATGGACTGTCTGACAGCAAAGACAGCCTCACAGCAGAGTGCTGATTCTTGCTTGGATCTCAGGACACTATGAAATTATACTCAAGATGGGTGAAATGGGATTGTATTGAAACAATACAATCTCCTATGTTCTTCAGATGAAAAATAAAAAACAACTGTGTAAGATGAAAACTCTTTCTTCCCTCTCACAGCAGCAAAAACAGTGGAGAATTCTAACTCAGGAACAAAAGCAAAATGCAGCTGGGATCACCTTTACAATATGCTAGAACGAAGGCAGCTAAAGCCTGGAAAAGCAATAACGTGCACGACAGATATAAGGACACCTCAGAGCAACTTTAAACATAATTCTGGTACATGAAACAACCATCACATCAACTCTAAGAATAACAAACACCTCTCAAAACTTAAGTGCATCATTTTTACAAAAATAACTTGGTAAAACATGACCTCCTCTTTGTAGTATCCAAATATTTCCAAACTCAATTTTATTCATGCTTTTCCTCTTTTTCTTAGATCATGGCTACATTGTACTTCACAAAATTCTATTTCTGCAACACAAGAAAATCAGGCAAAAAAAAGATACTATTATTCTCCCTCACCGGGAGGCAACCGGTGTTTAATTTTCATATATAAGAATTCTAAAAAGCATGGCTACATCTGATGCCTCTCTTCTTAATGTAAGGTGGGTCAAATACAAGACACAATTTTACCATATGTTATGAAAAGTTCTAAACAAGTCATATAAATTGCAACCTACGTGGATATAAAGTGAACATTGTTGGGGTTAATGAAGTCTAATGATAGAGGAAAATACTAAGCATGAAGCACAGAAGAAAAGAGACTTTACTGCACAATAGATCTTCACAAAAGATGAAATCAAACAGTAGTTAAATGATCAGTTAACTCGTAATTAAATCTACTGATATGCTCAGAAGGTATACCTTTCATAACACCAATTTTATAAAATGATTAACAGTGCAAGAAAAGCTAGGATGTATTCAGAGAACAAAACAAAACAACAACAAAACAAAACAAACAAACAAACAAACAAACAAAAACAAGAAGAAAACATATGGACAGAAAATCAGGGATAGTAAAAAACTATCCCAAATATCACATGCAAATGTTTCCATTCCAAATTTCAAGGATTACAGCTAGGGGCTTCCTGTAACTCTCAATATAAAACCATATTGCATTTAATTGTCAAGAGTATGTTCTTTGGCCTAAATTTTCCCTTCTTAACCTCATTCTATTACACCTCCCATCTCATACTTTATGAAAGGGCAAGGGAGGGAAATAAAAGATTAGCCTCAGATGTAATTAGCCTAATGAGGTCACAAGCAGCTTTCTTTCACAGTCAACAGAGTCAAGAGAAACAATATGGTCAGCATTCACAAACATCCAGCTGTGACCAGGTACCAATTTCTAATTTAATTGATAGCATTGGCATTTCCTATGAATCCAGATCAAGATTTGAACTAATACTGCAAAACTATAGTGGGGTACCTGATTCATGCTGTTAATTCCTTGGCCTATCTGTAGATTTGTCTCTAGGAAGCCACTACATTTACTGTGATATTTTCTCCTCCATCTCTGTAGTAATTGTCCAAACTTATTTAATCTTTCCACTAGCAACCAAGATAGGTCTAATGCCTCTGTGTCTGCAGGATTTAAGCACCTTACAATGGTAAGTGAAATTTTATCCTTAATGTTGTCATTAGTTCACATTACAGAGGCTGAAGTAATAAAGTAGAAGTGACTTTCACAAAGTTACATGGACGTTACCTACAGTGCAAGTCAGCACTTTAACCTACATCATAATCCTTCTGCTTCAGCTCATCACTCCAGCACTTTTTGTTGCTGTTTTTGTAGTATTGGGAGACCATAATTGCAGCTGCAACGCAGCTAAATAAAACAAGATATTGGCTACACCTCTAGAAAACAGTATCTTTTTATACGCATTCAATGTTATCATTCTCCTCTAGCAACTACAGCTACTCTATTTACTAAAATAAAAGTGTCTTCCAATTGTACATATAGAAATGAGTCAGATTGTCAGTGTATGGAATACAGAAGCTCTTGAATTTGTAAAGTATTCAATGATACTACCAACTGAAAAACAGATAACACCAAATATCTCCCCCACAGAGTATTTTTGGAAGAATCCGCTTATAAAGGTTAACTTCAGTTTGAAGATCCAATTTCCTTCCCAGACCACATCCTAGCTCAGGGCTCTATCAAAATCTTATAAAAAGAGAAACACAAACATGAGCCAGATTTCAAGAGTCTTAAGCTTCTGTGCTACAGCATGTCTTTGTTAGATAAAAGGAAGAACCACAGAGAACTGTAATAAATACTCAAACTGTTTATATACAAGTTGTGCCACTGTTTATGACAGCCCTGTTAGTTGCAAATTTATCATGCTGCAGGAAAACTCACCAACAGGTTGTGTGGAATATGAGACCGTGAGATTTTAGAAGATAAAGCTGAGGAATCACCTCCACTACTTTCTTTCAACATAAGTACAATTCATAGCATTCCTTGCTTACAGTACTCTGGCAATAAAAAAATAAGCAGAGACATTTCTTCGATGCTTCCTGTCATCTTGGCTTCCCCATTACAATGTAGGTGCTCAATTAATGATAGGACTGAAGGCTTCACAGAGCTAAAATGAGAATAAACCATTTCACCTTAACAAAGCTTAGGTTAATTACTTGGCCCTGCCTAATTTTCTCATTTTCTAGAGCTCATTTTCCAGATAGAAGCTGAATGGTGATCTGGTAATTCCTTCTTTGTTTCAATATCTATAACCCTACATCATATAACTCGGAGCTTTTTGCTCTTCCAACTAAACCTATGATTTTTAAGGGACCTATTAAAAAACACAAGAAAAAACATTTTTGAGCTTTCATCCAAAAGTTATGTGAACAAGTTTAGTTTACTAAGCAATAAATCTTCGATCTAGAACTACAAAAAGCTAACGCTCTTAAAAAGATGACCTTTTTTCCTAAGTGGAACCGACTAACTTTACAGTTCTAACTGTATATATAAAAAAAAAAAAAAAAGAAAGAAATTATGAATAATTGATAAGAAAGACATTTGAGCCAACCTTGTGAGCACAAGTTGCTATGAGAAACAAAGTGCATTAAATATTGCAGACAATCTGTAAAAGGCCTGAATGCAATCTATTCAAACAGCTATACAAACATTTAACAAATATCCATTGCAAATGTCTTCCTCTAGTAATTTGATCTACTGAAAATATTTTCTTGCAAATTCCACCAACAAAAATATTCATAAAAGTGAATACTTAACGCATAGAAAACATAAATGTTTAGATATAAAGCTAAATAACACCTTATTTTTTAAAACTTGAATAATAATAATAGCGTGTTATGATATTGAAGCCAGCGCTCAGGAAAGCTTTCATTTTTAATCCAGTATTTAAGGTGTTTTCACTTCTATAAATGCAATTGTATTTTTCTGCCTAGTCACCATTTTTGGTGGGCAAGCATGTCATCTTTCTCGCAAGTGAAATAAACATTTTGGAAGTAAAACTTGTCATTTTAAGCCTGTTACAGAAGAAGTCTAACTGAAATCACTGGTCAGAAAAGTAAAAATCTGACTACTTACTTCTGTCCTGCTATGAAACTATTAATCAACTCTGGCGTGTACTGAGGAAGAAACCAAGACTGGAGAATTGTTATGGGGAAGACTTACCCAAAAGATCTGGTCTACATCTGCCCTGCTGTACTGGTTTACGTAAGCACAGAAAAGGACAAATGAATGCTTAGCTTTACATCCTCATAACACATTTGTCATGAGTGCCAGAAAGCTGTGGTAACCCAGTGTCTTTATATACAAGAAAATCTAAGAGACTGGCCTGGGGTAGCATGACTCCTGAGGCAACTTAGAGTTTATAGCACCCATCTAAATAAGAAAGCAATAAATAATTAACACAATACTCTCACGGGGGAGCACGCTGCACTGTGCAGAAAGGTGATGCAGAGCCCAATGAGGAACATCTACCTGTAAAAGCCTGGCAACAACACAAGACTGGGACATGGTGCCAGCTGGAGCAATGCCTTGCTCCTGCAAGCCCATGGCACCAGTCCCAGCAGAGCTGAAGGCCTTCATTGGTGACTCTTCTGCTCAGACCATGTGCGTGTTAGAGAGGAACCTCAGAACAGAAATTGCTATCTGCACCCCAGTTAGTAAAAAATGTAGATTTTGTGTCACTGAGCCATACGGTTCCGCTCTTGTAGTTCACTTGCCCTAAATTTCCCCATCAGAAGGTCCACATACTTTTTAGGCAGTTAGGCCCAAAAGTTGTGGAGGTAACTTTTCTAATTTTTTTCTAAAAAGAAGCTAAAATTCTTTTTAAAAGGTGTTAGACCATATGAAGAAATAAAATAAAAGGTGGGGTGAATCAAAAAGTACAAAGAAAAATGGCAATACGAATTTTAGCCTAAGAATACCAGAACAAATGCTGACTTTAACTGCAAAGCTGCGTAAGTTTAATAATACCTCTGAGAAGTAAAGCAAACTGTCTGATCACTTAAAATATAGCTTCTCAGCACCAGAAGAATAGAAGGGATAAGCCCAGCTGAGATACAAATCTATAGCACCAGATAACAGGAGATATTCAGGATTCTCCACATCCCCAAATAATTTATTCAGACCTCGTAGCTGGTTCCATTAGTTTACCTAATACAGAAGCCAGCAGCAATACATCTGAGCCACAAAAAATTGCATTTTTAACAGTTCCTTTTTTTTTTTTCAATGCGTAATTAAATGTGCTATATACTGCACCCAGCAGTGGTTTTGTTTTTCTGGAAGCTTAAGCGAAGGTTTAAACTGCATATAATTTATTATACTGCACAAATAATACCGCCTCTTTTGAAATCACATTTCTCTGCAAAATCTATTTCCTTCATAGTCTGATCTGCATATACACACTGTTTGGCTACTATATAAAAGGTAATAGTAGATTTCAAAAAGCAGTGTCTATAAAGAATATTGTAGGTATAGTATTTGTGGAATTACACGTCAGCTGTTCAGCCTAATTAATGCAAGTGTATTTAATAGTTATGCAAATAAGAAAGTAATTCAGATGAAACCAACCCCATCTCCTCAGGTAATTATTTTCATCACTTACATCTAGTTTTAGGGTATTAAACTACACAATTTTCTAATAGTAATTTAAAATGCTGATCTTAAACATCCCCTCAACCCTTTCAGATGAAAAATAACAGGCTTGCACTGTTAAGAGAAACTTTAAGGGACCCTATTTCACCGGATTTTCAGCAAGTAATTACACTACCATCAGAAATCAGGCAGTCAGACAGTTCAAGCTCAGATCAAGAGACCTTTATTGTTCTGAAATTAAATAGATAAACTATTCTTACTGTTATTCAGAGCTTACATAAAGTTTTACCAAAAATCAGCATCCCCGTTTATCATCACTGGATGAAAACCACATTCCATTGTTTCTTTAATTGTATTTTAGAACAATCACTAACTTTATATTAACCCTGCTCAGTCAAGATCAGTAGATCAAATTTGGCAACTTGGGACCTGTGTGCCTATTTCAAACTGATAATTCAAAGGCATAGTTTACTTTCTCTTGGAGAAGCAGATGGTAGCATCTGATCACATATTAAAAAAAAATCCTTAAACTATATTCCTGATCATTTGCCCTGAGTTCCAAATATTATTTGCATATAATACCATAAATTACCTACTTACTCATGTAACTAGCCATCCACATATATTCACCCATAATTCTAGCAGGGAATACAGTAGGGAAAAGTAGTGTGTATTAATGACCGCAGTTCAGCATTAGGTATGTGTCCATGTCCCACTAGTCTCATGTGTTTAACAACGAACTGAATTAAGGACCAGCCCATACCCAGTGCAGAACAGGATGTACATAACTATTAAGAACATACATGGTGATAATGCCCAAGTTCTGAATTAGGACCCCAAGACACACTAGGTATTGGGCAAAGATACGTAAAGACTCGGGACTGCTTCTTGTCAAAGTGCTTAATCAATGTTAATAAATATGTCTGAATATTTATCTATCACCATAAAAATCATCTGAACTAACCATACATACATATGCTTACAGAATCACAGTATAAATAGATAATGTCATCATGGAGACAAGTGACTCATGAAGAAAGAATTTAAAATTGTATGTTTTCAATTATATCTGCTGCCCTTTCAGAAGACAAAAAGCTGCAAATATTATTGCACAGAATTATGAGCTTTGAAGATCTGGATTATTTTCAATTAAGGATGAAAACATTATTAGTCTTTTCTCAACTCTAGCAGAAGTCAAAGAGAAAGACGAGAAAGATATGAATTTGCATTTATGAAAAGGAAAGAACTGTAGGGAATAATCTGAAAAACTAGATTTTTCTGGATGAACATATATTTCAAAAGAGATAAATATGGTACATGAAATACATGAAATTGAAAAGCAATCCAGTACTGGATGGTACTGAATAAAGTAATAATTACCAGGGGAAGAAAAAAACAACTCAACAAAAGAAAAAAAAAAAAAAAAAAAAGAAAAACTTTTAAAACAAAGCCAAATAGGAAAAGTTCTTTTTGCTAAATAAATATAAAAACTAGTGAATGGAAAAGAATAGAGGAGCAATAACAACTGAAATTGATAGAGTCTTACTGTATTGATTAAGATTTAATATAGTATATGTTTTGTCTCAAAACTTAATTAATATTTAGATACATAAATTGATAAAGTGATTCTAAACCTACACTGTACGACAAGTATGTTACTGTTATATAGGGAATAATTAGTATCACAATGGTTAGGAATGCAAAACTTGATTTAGAATAATGTGTACAACCAACCACTCATGTTCAAACTTAAGCAAGAACACACAAGAGTTTTTAAGATACCCATGGGAACATGGAAACTATTAATAATCAAAGGAGAAAGTAAAGCTGAAAAGTTACATTACAGCTCTATAATAATAAATATTATGATGAGCATAAGGAAGGATGAAACTTTAAAATTTAGAAATGACACAGACAAAGAAAAACAAGCTCAAACTAGTAGTAAACTTAGTTTGAAAAATGCTGATTTCTATTCTATTAGAGAAGCAAAGTTTTGGACCAACTTTTCAGTAGTTTGCGGACAATATTATGCTTAGGTTGCAAATAATAATGGAAAAATGTTTCCAATAATATTTGAGTTTTGCTGAAATATTTCAGAATTTAATTTGAATGAAGCTAGAACATTTTAACATCAGATAAAGTGACACACTATAGCTGATTTTATTAAACTACTTAGTTCAATGATTTAATGGATTTTTTTTACATTTTTTCCCCTTCTGCACTGCCTTTCAGCAATCCAGTTACTTGCTTAATGAAAAAAATAGCCATTTTTAGTGAGCAATCTGTCAGTGATCATAATCTGCTTCCTACTCCATAAGGCTCCTTTCTTTCACTATGGAATATTTCTTTTCATATACATTAATAAAACACATTTTCAATTTTCAGATCATTCCCCTTTGGGACAGTGCCATTGTGAAATAACCACTTGGAGTTTTAGTTTTAAAGGGAAATAAAAGTTTCCTTTCAAAAACCTTAGCTGAAGTTCTGAGAAGAGGCGTTAAAGACAACTTCTGTATTTCAAATGCAAAATGCAAAATTTTTAATTTTTTTTTTTTGTGTCGTCCCCCCCCCCCCCCCCCCAAACAACAAATGTATTAACTAACTGGGAAGTTATATCCAGTTTTACTATGAAATTGCTACTAAAACTTATACTTCAGAATCATGCTTTCAGAGCTATGCACACATGGGTACATTTCTGCTTAACTTGGCAAGTAATTACTATTGCTATCAACAATAGGATACATGCAATCTCTAGCACTTTCACATTTGTGAAACTACACTCAGTCTCCTACAGGATTCAAGAAAGTAAACAATCCTCAGAGCAGCAGGACAGCAGAGAGATTAACAGATTTACAAGATTTGATAAACTGCATAAAAATGCAAGAATCGCAAAGGTTCTGTTCCCAAGACAACCTTTAGCCACGTAACAATGGAAGTGAGGTTAAAGGAATGCATTTTGGCAAAGATACAACAGTCCTAAACAAGATATTCCTACTCCATAGTGATTCCCTGAAAAAGGTGCTGAACTGGAAAGTTAGACCAGAAGCCTTTTATTCTGCTTCCAAAAAAGCTGCTGTGATATTCTGGTAGGAAGAAAATACACATTTTTAGATGTGCCATACAGAAGACATTCTCATTAATCAGAAATGTACACAAAAGGAAAACAGCAGAAGTGAGGAAAAAAAAAAAAAAGAAAAAAAAAAGATGTGATGTACATCCCAGTTTGCTTCCCAGCAAAAGCAGACTTGGCACCTATAGCCAAAGGAAGCAAGGAGCTGTTTCTTCTTACCATAAATGTGCTCTCCACAGACCAAATAACTCTCCCCCTTACAGGAAGCAAGTTCACTGAGGAGCTGCAGTGCACTGAAAAGTGAATATTAACTCAGAAAGAAGGGGCTAGTATAGGACAGATGAAGTTACAAGTAATTTATGTTTTCTGCCTTTTCACTACATTTTCTTTTCCAGTACTAAGCTAAGCAAAATACTTCAGACTTAAAAGCAAAGCTAAGACTAAGCAAAACTGAAACTGATTTGAAACAAGATTTTAGTTTTAAAATGTTCATAATGAAAACAGATTTTCAGCCTACTGTCCACAAGTGGGAAAGACACTGCCAGCAAAAGCTAATGCTGGAAGTCAGTTATTTCACAAAATGTGGTACAGAAATAATAATGGTTGAGAAAGCAGAAAGTGAAGAAAATGAAGAGGAAAGCTTGACAGGCCTCGAGAGATATTACTGCTTTATTTCCTTTTGTGGAGATTATTATTCTATAATGAATCATCACATTACAGGTCACATAATATCTTCCCCAGTTGTTTGTATCCCTGGCTTTCTTTGGCACTTCATGAACTAAGCAGCAACCTAGAGTTTCAACACACTTGTTTTTGAATTTTAATGTTAATAAGGTTAAAACTTCCTAACTCTACTGATTCAACTGTTATGAACTGTATTCCCAATTCAACATTTCTAAATCCCACCTGAATGGTTTGAATGCTTACCTCTGAAATAACAAACTGAATTAAATGACTAGCAGTCAAGCAGAAATCAAACTATGCAAATTTTCATATATCTAATCTCCTTGATAGCTGTCTCCTATTACTAGTACTATGTAAACATTAATAGTAATTAAAGTTTAGGGGAAAAAAGTAAAATATATAAATAGGGGAATAATAAACTTGAAATTTCTTGTTTCCTGACTCCTTGTTTTTTAATCACTTTTTGTTTTTCTTAAAGTAAATAATTCCAGACAAAAATGAGCTATAACAATAATCTAGGATATTAACTGAACTCTAAAATCTGCAATATTTACTGCTGGCTTTTTTTCTTTTCCTTAGCAGAAACTTACATTCTGTATAATCTACCATTGAACTAGAAAATTTTGTACAGTCTTTTTTTAATGAGATCGTCTACAAATTTCAAACAGACCAATGCCTCCTCATGTATAGATCTCTTCAGAATAGCACATTCATCAGCAGTTACAAATAATAATTCATTTTTCCATTTAGATGTCATCTTGTCCATTTTTCAGCAACTGGAAGGCAGGACCTCCTGATACCTTGTGCTTCTTAGGACAGAAAAATGTTGTTCCTATTTTAAACTTAATTAAATTGGATGAGGCATATTTAATTGAATATATTTCAAATAATCAGTTCTGGTAGAGACTGAACATTTCAATACAGTTGGAGAAAAACAAATACACATGCAATTTTTGCTCCTACATACGGGTCACTCTGATGCCTTTACAAAATAATATCCATTCTTACTCACCTAGAAAGGTCTATTGATGTAAATGGATTTATTTGAGGGAGTAAAAACTGCAGGATTAAAATTATTATCAATGAGTCACTTTATTCAACTTGGTACAATTAATGACAACTCCAATGTGTAATTTGTCAAAGTTATATGGTCTGAACATCCTCTATCAATAGATTTGCATGCAGAAACTCAACCACCTATTTCAGGATCACATGAAATATATAAAAACCAATTACAAATTTCTTGCTCTAACACAAGTGCAGATGTATTATACCTTGTTCCTGTAAGAGGCAAAGAAAAGAGCAAGCAAGGTACCTGAAGATAATGTCCAGCTGTATTCATTGGGGACCAAATGCTATTGCATCGATTAAGATCACAAAGAATATAAGTAATCAAAATCAGGACATTTCCTACTTAAACACTGTACCATTCACAAAATATTAATACTGATTTATTGACAGAGCATGCAAGTCAGAATGGACCATGCATAACATAAAATATGAAGAAATAGCACATGGAGAGAATAAATAGCTATGTCAAAAGGTTTCAAACACTGAGGCAATGCAATAAAATGAAAATACTAAATTTTTAAAAAGTAATTTAACATCTCTGAAGTTCATCTGTGCATGCCACCATCATAAAATGCAACTTTTCACTCACCAAAGTAGAGTTATGTGAAGCATCACCTGAGACCTCGGGTGTTCTTGTGCTGTTTGGAAGTCTGTGAGGGTTACGAGCTATCGCTTGGCACCAGCCCAACATTTTCTCCTTCCACTTATCCCTTCTCAATTTCTGAAATTCTGAAAATAATTTAGAGTCCCTGAAACATTGACACTTTGAATTTATTGCTTGCATGTCTCTGGATGCATGCCTTTAAAAACATCTTTTTAAGTTGTATCCAAACAAGCTTATAAGTGTATTTTTAGAACATGTTTATTTAATGTACTCTGATGGGTTATGCCATGCAGGTTAGGAGAGAGCTACACACTTTCACCACGTTACATGCATTAATACTATTTTAGGGTCAGAAAATTCAGTGCCTTCTCCCTTTAAATCTTTCTTAAGCTGACACTTTTCTATTAAAGTGTTATTTTAAAGGAATTCTATTACAAAAATAATTGTGAGACTAGTATCTCTCCTAAAACTATATAACATTTGGATACAATACGCCACATTCTCAGAAACCACTAGGAAACAGCACTAAAGCAGTGGAAGGTATTAAAAAACTAACAGTGGGAAAACATACATGTACATACTCATGCCTGCATCCACCAGAATACCTGGCTTCTGTTGAAACTAAATACAGTGGATGTACTGAAAATAGCAAAAAGTAAAAAGTAGCAAAAGTCCTGCATGCCAACTGTAAGTTGCATGTGAAGTTTTTAGTTCGTGATAGTAACAGAAAATTTAAGTAACACTAACATTCTGGAAATAGAGGACTAAGTCGGGGGGGGGGGTTGTTTGTTTGTTTTTTAAGTGTACAAAATTTTCATACGTAACAATCTACTTTTCACAGCTGTAATACATAATGCAGGTCTCCACCACCAAATTTTGCTAATTAATTACAAAATGTAACTTGGAGCAATGTACTTTCCTCTGCAACATCTAAAGCAATTTATAATCTGGTTGTTTATAACATTTTGAATTCATAGTGTGTTTTTCTGTAACATTATGAAATACGGTAAACAAAAAGATGAACCTACCAGGTTGACTGACTACTACTTCAACGTTAGACTGAATAGATCTGCAACATATATAAAATAATGCTAAAGACCTTACAGGGCAAAGTAGCACCTATTTAAAGCGATTAGCATTATGCACTTGGAAATTAAGTTTATTTTTTCCTACAATACTCCATGCAGTACACAAGGACATGTTTCTGTTTGCAGCAGGCTTTAATCTTTCCAGGTTATGATTCTGATAAACTATAGCCCCTTCTTGAATAGTTACAGTTCTATTCAATTCACTTCTACACTTACCATTAATATTTAATTTTCAAAGCATTAAATGCACTTCTCCAAACAACCTCGTGAAACTGACAGGAAGGAGCAAGTGGGAACTAGCCTTAGCTTTTTCACACTTGAAATTATTATAAGTGACTCTACAGGTGAAATCTTAACAGGAAGTGTAATGATAGGCCAGTAATATTAGTTACATGAAGGCTGCCACATAGGCTCTTGATGACCTGTTGAATCAAATCCATTTTTGTATTATAAAGTATTTCAGGGCATAAGTACAATCCTGCAAAGGCTTCACAAGAAGTCTAAATGAAGTGCTGACTAAACTCATTGCCACTAACTTAGCAGCAGTTACCATTTCCACTGAATTCACTGTCTTGCAAACCCTAAGAGGCTGTATGTTTTCCTTGATTTCATGAGGGCAACTAGCATATCAAAATGGTTGTTTGTAAGAGTAAAACAAGTACCAGTGAAAAGTTGTGGACATAACTTACATACAGATACAAAAAACAAATCCATGCTTTAAATTACTTTCATTGTATATCCAACATATCATAAAGTACTTAAAAGGAAATCCAGAGAATTAGAACAAGCAACATAACAGTAAGCATCTGCACATCCTGCTATGCAACTTAGAAAAGTAAGCAGTAAATATGAGACTTTTTTTTTTTTCTCCTCAAGCTTATACTTCATATCCTAGCTAATTTCTACAACATTTATGTTGAAATACTATTTACCAACTAAGCAGGGATGAAATAACAGTGGAATCTGATTTCTGCTCCTGCTGGTCTCTTTGTTTGTTTTCCTTTTTTAAACTGGAGCACATGAAGTCTTCTGAGAAAATAAAATGTCTGCAGAAGTATTTAGATATCTCTGGAATTTCCTGGTTTTCATTCAAAATTTCAAATAGAAAGTATTTCAGTATTGTTTAGATTTTTCAAAATGAGACAAACCTTTTGTTTCTGCTGCTCTGGAACCTGTCATGGTGTTTCCTTGCATATTGTCACGTAAGTGGAGTTTATAGGCAGAGGGGGGATTTACCGTATGAGGTATGACACTGGTCAGTTGAACCTGGATGAAAAGGGATGAGCTGCTGCTGCTCTGTTGAAGACTGCACTTGAGGCTAGGCAAAGAGGTAGAACTTAATTTATAATTGGCAAGTGAAGTTTGGATGTTGAGCCAAACTTCCATGCCACTTGAACCTTCACAGAAAAACAGCTTTGGGGAAGTGGTTCTCCATTTTGGTAATATCAATCAGTAACTCCTTAACAGAAGTTTTCACTACACACAGGACTTACAGACAGATTTCATTTACCTCATTTGTAAAGACTGCTGAACTGCATTCTACCATGAGTAGTATCTCTTTTTTTTCTTTTTGTGCAGGTGCCTGGAAACACATATTTGAAATAAATGTATAATTTTTTTCAAGTATGCTTCAGAAGAATACAATAGAAAGATTACAGCCCATAAGAATGTATGTACAACTTCTTTCAGCTTGCTATACCTGAAGAGATATCAGGAAAAGAAACTCCCCTTGTTCTCTAAATGCACACCATGAACAAGAAGACTACATGTTCAGCTGGTGCAGCTCACTGCCTGGGAGCCCTTTACTGCTTAGCTTCAACCCCAAAGAAAGAACGTTAAGTTGCACAAAAAAAAAAAAAAAAAAAAACAAACAAACAAACAAAAAAAAAAACCACAAACATAACTCTTAAGAAAGTCTTCATTTTGATTTTAAAAGAATAATTTTTCAATCTTTAGTTAAAAGATATTTGTCTCCAGATCACTGTTAAGACAGAATACTTCCTGACCTTTCTCCCAAAGAAATATCCAGTCTTTCCAGTACTGAAAAAAAGTCTCTCTGAAGTCACGGAATCAAAGAATGGTTGGAAGGGACCTTCAAGGTCATCCAGTTCTAACCCCTTCCTGCCATAGGCAGGGATGCCACCCACTAGACCAGGTTGCCCAGGGCCCCATCCAACCCAGTCGTGAACACCTCCACGGTATCAATCTAGTATATTTAAGTCAACCTAGTATATTTAACATATGCAGCTAAAAAGACACCCAAGGAATAAAACATGGTTCACAAGTTCCTAGAAGCCTAAGGCCAGCTTGAAAATCTGTTGCACTTACTGATGAGCAGCTCCTGACATGAATAGTTAGCTGAAGCTTCCTTTGGAACCATCACACTCTCAATCACTTATTAAGACTTATTAAGGTTTGGGTCTTCAGTGAAGAACCTTTCTAATATTCCTTTACTACTTATGAATCTTACTGTTATTTAAGGCTTGTATTTTAATAGAGCTTTATGTGTCAACCTACTTTCTTTGTTTCTAAACCTTATTTGTCTACCAAATTTCAAGTAAACTTTTAGCAGAAATGAACCTATATTGCTGCATGTTTCAGTGTACAGTGAATTCTTTCAGAGATGGGTTAGTGTAGAGAATTAGTGCAAAAATCCACCATCTCTTGAGCCATGTACTCCTCATACTTGGGGTAGATATGAGCCAGTTCAACCCAAGAATATAATTCCACATATCACACATACACCTGCAGTGTTTTATACTACACAGTTTGGGTTTGATCACAGATGAAGTAGAAAAATAACATAATCTGGGGAATATTCTACAAAATGAGACTCTGCACAGCTGGATACTCATGGTACTTAAAATTGACAATGAAGCATAAACCCTAGGCAACAGCTGTAGTTCAGTATGACAAAGGTAACTACCTGAAGTCATTATGAGTTTCTACACAGTTGAGACAAGTCTACAGCATTTTAACAACTCCTCTCCAACGTCAACTGGCAAGAAGTCTAGGCTCTCAAAGGTTTATGACCTATTAAGAGCAGATGTTAGTTTAGAGCTCCAGTGAAGACTGGATGCCTGGCAGCAGTGTGTGCCTGTGGCAACAGCCCTCCAAGGACCTGTAAGGAAACCATTCCTAAGAGCAACACTAACATCATCCCTCAGTAGGGGAGCATCCAGCCCCTTTCACGCTGCCTGTACTCGTGAAGATTGGGAGCCTTCTGATTATAGGCACAGTCCTATTCTGTTCCTCTAGGGACACAGAACTACTCAGAACAGTTGCAAATCTTGTTTCTTTTTGCCTGGATGAGTCACAATGATGTCTATGACTATACAGATCATAACTGAAAGAAGGACTTTGCATTTGCACATACAACAGAAGGATTACCACCTCAAATAAATTGCTAGGGAAAATCTTAATTCTGTTCCTATAAATTACTTCACTCATATTTTTTTCAGGGAAACAATTTTTACCTAGAATTTAGGCAAGCAAAGGGAAATAGAAAATTAGAGATTCAAGTTCTTGCACAAAGTTAACACCAAATAAATTGGGGTTTAGTTAAGGATGATGTATTAAGAAGTAGCCAGTTACACAAAATAAAAGCATAACATCTCAAAAAGAAAAAGTTCATTAATCTGACAAGAGAAAAGAATCAGTAGAATTAATTCAGGAAAGTAATTAGATTCAGGTAACAAAGGCCTCAATAAAGGCTGAATTAAAATGACATATTATTAAAGGTTATGCTTTTTGCAGTACTTACCAGGATCTAGTAACTACCATAAATCAGCAGGAAATTAAACACAAAACATACTGTTCTTTATCTAAGCTAATAGTTTTGCTCTCTGTGTTCGAAGACTCCCAAGAGCAATCAAAGTGATGGTATTTGTCCAGCACCTAAACACACTACATGACTTGACAGATCAACAAAATACTCCAGGAGCAGAGCTGCAGGAATATTTAAATGCAAATAGCCTTCAACTGCTGAGCTCTGGTAAGAGAAATATAGTCCCTGTTGTTCTTTGTGTATCTCTTGTTTTAGTCTTATCAAGCTGTGACTTCCAATCAATTATTCCAATTTGAATATAAACATAAATTCATGGGCTGGAAGCACTGGAAAGCTCCAGTAGCTTGTGCTGTTTGCGTGTCGCAAGGGAGCCATAGGCTTTACTTAACTAGCTAGTCAATACTGCTGTGTATTTCAAGAACAATTCCATGTTACCATGGCGTAAGAGCATAATGACTCCAACTCTGTGTTTTTACAAATAAGAAGCTCAATCCCAAGTTTGAAAATCACCTCTGCATTTCTAGATATGTGATCATGTTAATGGCTATAAAAATCCAGTACAATTTAGCATGCGGGGGGGGGGGGGGGGAGAGAAAAGACAAACACAACTGTTTATTTCACAGTAAGTACTAAGTACCACCTGCCCCTCCAAACTGAGCAGTAGTTTTGTAAAAAAAAATAATAATAATAATTTAAAAATTATATTGAAACCATCATTTTATCTACATAACTTACAATGTTTTAAAGGCTATTAGTAGCCTCAAAGGCCATCAACCTAATAAAAAAATTATCTTCCTAGCTAATACTTGCTAAAATACCCACCTAACATGGTAGCCACATTAAAAAAAATTCAGAGACCAAGAAAAAACAAGCACATGCCCAGAGCCCAGAAATAACTTGTGACACTAGAAGCCGATGAAGAGTCTACTGCTAACAGTTTTCTTGTACAGTTACTGCACGCACACAATCTAAGTCCTCTGCATTAAGTGGACACAAGAATCTGAATTCAAACATGGTCTCACATTTGTTGATGATGGATTCCAGAAGGGCATGACATGAAGAGTACGGACCCAATCACACCCAAGCAAATACATTTCCCTAGCTGTAAAGATAAAACAAAGCTGTCGTGTAACTTAGTTACTTCCAGGACGCATCACTTCAGCATTTCTTTAAAAATATAACCACAGATTAGCACATAGCCTTAGAGTACACCCTGTATTCAAAGATTTATTACCAAGTTTTCTAGAACTAACTTAAATTAATTGTTGATTTAAGCCAGCATTCAATGAATCAACTAGCATAGAAGATTCAGTGAATCTTCTCATATTAGTAAATGTTATCCAATAAATTTTCAGACTATAAAAGTTAGTACTCTGATTCCTCTATATCATAATTAACAATATCATTATTTCCAATTAATAGCAAGCCAATGCTTTATTATTTTTCTTACATAATGCTAAAATATATTTTGAGTTACCCTTAGCCCTCCAAGAATCTGTATCTGTCATAATTAAGGACCCAAATTTCATTCATTACTCAAAACAGTTTAATTGCTGACAATAAAACCAATTTCATATGACTGGTGCAAAATTATTGCAGGTAACATTGCTCTGACTAACCACTATATAACCACTACATTCAACAAGTGACAAGAAATCTTTAAAAGCTTTCAAAGAAAATAGTCTTTTGGGTTTCTAAAGACATAAAAATGTAGGAATGTTTGTCTTTATAGTCCACACATTCTTTTTTGCAGAATGAAAAACATCTCTTGTGTGAAGCAGAAAGCAATTTTAAATCACTCAAGGCTCTTTAGAGAAACTGTAACAGTTTTTTTCCCTGTAGTAAGTTTTTAGTATTGTAATTCTGCCTCTTTGCATTTGTGAAGTCTGCAAGAAAGTGTTGACAAATTAGAAGAAGACACCTGTATGTTATGGATATGTATAAAATCTTGACATATGTAGATGCTGCCAAGTCTGTATTTTCCTAAATTGTTAAAGTTGCAAAGTTGTTAGAAACTATTTATTAGCAACCTCTGTACCACAATCAAATACAACTTTGTTTTCTAAAAGGTTCTTGCTCACAACTAATTTTCTTGGAAACATTTCATTCATCAAAGGTTAGATGCCTCCAGTGTCTTCAGAGATTTCAGAAGCAAAGCAACAGTATGTGCTCCTTGCATGTTTCTGCCTGCAGGTGAGTGACAAAAGGCTACCTAAACCTTCCTCAGGATCCCTGCATGTAAATTCCAGACACATCAGACTCCCAAGCAGAAAGAACAGTCTTGAAAAAAACACGTTTGTTTGTTCTTGTTTTGAGAACAAGCACAAATTACGTGGTTTTGGTTTGTGAGATTGCATATATTTAACCATGCATGATTGCCAAGCCGCTTTAGCCGAATGTGCGTTAAAAACCACACTGCACACTTAGCAGATGGACGTTCTTCAGGGAAGCCACAGGAAGAGCAGAAAAATCCATGGGATGGTAGAGCAATAACTAAATCATAACAAAGTTATGCGTGCAGTCATCCAAACACACATGGCAAAAGAAGCTAAGCTAGGTCTTTAATGAACTTTGTTCTGCATATGTAAAAGAAAAAGTCTATCTTGCAAAGCTATTCCTCATTTTTATGTGGTTCGTGGATGAAAAAAAAGAAGTGTATATTTAAGACATAAGAAAACAACACACCTTGAAGTAGGCGGAGCTCATTTTTGAAGCAAAATATAAAGACAGACAATTTATTTTACTTAATTAATAAAGGTTAGATATCTGAAAGGCAGACATTAACCACTAAACACCCATTTCAAAGGATGGATAATTGATACTGAACTTAAATTGGTTTTTAAGAAAATCACATTTCACTGAAGTGCCAGAAGTACACATGCTGAAGTGTGTCATACCACAGGTGGCATCTCCCCTTTGTCAGAGAAGTTCTTTTAATGGAAGTTCTATCAAATACATTATTTGGGGCATACGTGTGTATACCATATATACCCATACCCATATATATGTCTTTTAAAGTCCTAAGTATGGAAATCTCATGCGTGTGAGCAGTTTGGTTACTGTACCTGTGACAGGTCTGCCATATAGCACCTATACTAGATGAAGGCCACTAGTGCTGGAATTGAAGGCCTATCCTGCTGTTTACTCTTGCTCTTATAATGGACTCTGTAACAACTAGTGCAAGAGAGGCTATATCAGAAGGCCACTGCTACTTTATGCCAGGTCTAATATTATTCTTAAATAATTTGAAATAATTTTCAAAACCTCTTTCAGGCTGAGTGATGCCAGAATGACAGAAATGCAATCACCGCACCCCAGCTAAGCCAGGAGAAACACTTCTGTAAAATTCTAAGCTGCTCCTATAGGTTCACTCTCTATTCAGAAACAAGATGAAACAAAACATTTTTAAATAAAAACTTGAGAATAATAATTAAGCCCATTACACCCAGCATATTCCCTGCACTCTGCCAACTCTTTAAGGAGAGAAAATGTGGCTACATACTATTGTGGTTTTTTTGTTTGTTTGTTTTGTTTGTTGTTTTTTTTTTTATTTTATATAATTAAAGCACTTAAAGAGGTGTTTCATTTAAAATTTCATCTTTGTTTTTGACTCTTTGTGCATTATTTATTCCCCAAACAACACAGTGCAAAAACATTACCATTAAATAAGTGCTCTTATTCCCCAAACAACACAGTGCAAAAACATTACCATTAAATAAGTGCTCATCAAAAGTTTAATAGTAGGAAAACACTTTAAAATTATATTTCTATCCTATGCATTAGGACAGTTTTTTGTTTTGTTTTGTTTTATAAAGTCCTATAATAAATAAAGTTCAGGCTTAATTTGAAAATATATGAGGACACCCTTAAGAATCCCAGTAATTCTAATTTAGAGAACCATGCTGATGTTTATCCAGCCTTCTGGCCCCTCTCTGGATTTATCTATCTGTTCAGTAAAATGTTTCTATTCATATCACTAAGTTAACTACAAACATCAAAACTAAAAGGGCTACACAATATTTCAACTATTCTTTCATTAATACTTAACTTATCCAAGCATTTTCTGATTTTCTTTTTGACAACAGCCAGTGTAACAAGACTAATTGTTTCCAATACTTATTACAGTCTACTTAGAACCCCATTAAAATATTATTTCAGCTTTTTGAGTTCTAGTTTTGAACTTAGGCATTCAGTCTAAGGTCTGCCTTTTTATTTGTTTTCTGGGATTGCAGTTGAAAATTATCACAGTAACATTATTCAAAGAATAGTTCCCATAATTTTTAACTGCTCAGCTAACATATACTTTGTTTATGTAACGGAACAGTTATTTAAGCTGTTACCAGTAGCCGCAACATTAGGCCAGTAGGCCGGTCATTATTTATAACTTAAATAACTGGAATCCGTTTATCCTGAAGTACTCCGAACAGGCCATCTGTCACAATTTCATGCTAGCTGAGATCGGACCCACGGTGATGATCTTTGCAACACAAACCAGAAGGGGTAGAAGGGGTGCAGGTTGAAGTCCAATCCTAACGGTATGAAAAAGCATTACTTGCAACAGGGCATTTCAGTCAGTTTAGTGGTAATGACTGCTTAATGGAATTACTTCACCTTGCTAAAAAAGAATCTAAATATTCTGCCCTCAGCAGTTCTGCTACAAGTTTTCATCAAATGGAATTTGGCTCACATTGATTTATTAGGTAGCATAACCAATTAATCATTGATAACAACAGCCTTCCTTAAAATATTTATCAGGATTTTCTGCATTATAAACCACACAACTTAACTTGTTCCAATACGTGGAAGTATTAGAATGAGTCCAAAAGAGGGCCATGAGGATAAGCAGAGGCTGGAGCACCTCTCCTGTGAGGATAGGCTGAGGGAGCCGGGGTTGTTCAGCCTAGAGAAGGCTCCCAGGAGAGACCGTACAGTGACCTTCCAGTACCTAAAGGGGGCCTACAGGAAAGCTAGGGAGGGATTCTTTGCCAGGGAGTGTAGTGATAGGACAAGGGGTAATCATTTTAAACTAAAAGAGTGTAGGTTTAAATTAGATATAAGGAAGAGATTTTTTACTGTGAGGGCAGTGAGGCACTGGCACAGGTTGCCCAGAGAAGCTGTGGATGCCCCATCCCTGAAGGTGTTCAAGGCCAGGTTAGATGGGGCTGTGGGCAGCCTGCTCTGGTGGGAAGTGTCCCTGCCCATGCCAGGGAGATTGGAACTGGGTGGGCTTTAAGGTTTCTTTCAACACAAGCCATTCTGTGATTCTATGAACTTTCAGTGCTTTAACATGTAACTTACAAAAGAATACCAAATTTCACCTAATTTCAAGTCTGTTCTTTTTAAATAGAAAATATCTGTACCTGAGTTTCCAGAGGTGACTGAATTTTCTGTCAACTAACACTCATAGAAAATATTTCATGCCTATTAATCGGTCACAGAACAGCTAAAACTTTGTACCGGTATATAATCAGGAGCAAATTTCTTACAAGCATTACTTATTAAAAATAATAAGAAGCTAAATGCTGCCAGAAACCCATACAACAATAACGCTTTATAGAATTATCTAAAGGAAGATGAAGGCAAATGAATAAAGGTATTGAAAGCAGAACAAACCAAAAACATTGTAATACCAGACCATAATGAATTACTAATTGTTTTCCATACAGAATACTGATTTTGCTTCCTTATAAAACATGAACAATGCAGGACATGCAGTTACTGTGACAGCAATACTCATGGCTGTCAGCGAGCTAAGGTTCACACAGCCTATTTGCACAACCCGTCTGTAGTATGCCACTCTTCTTCACAAGCCACTAAAAATTCAGATGTAGTACTTGCTGTGTCTGGTAATTAAAGCATAAAAGTAAAGCAAAGCATCAGCTTCTCCTGCTTCAGACTAAGCACAAAGTAGGCATCCAGCCTAGTTAGTTTTTCCAAAGAACCACAAAGAAAGCAGACATCAGCGAGGATAACAATGAAATGGAAAGTTACAAGACCAAGATCATGATTGCACAGGAGACAAAGACAAAGGTAATGATTCATGGTGCAGCAGTGTCTCCCTTCTCCTGCCTCCTTTCAGTGACTGGGCAAGCATAAAAAGATTTCCATCTCTGCCATGGCTGTGGCATAGAGCAGCAGCTCAGGCAGTGAAGTCCCATCCCATGCCACCCAGAAGGTTTGCGGTTACAACCTCCTCTGCTTTTGCCACCTCTCATTCTTCCTTCTTTCACGCTGTACATAACAGTGGTGCTGAGGCCCACGCAGCACAGCACATCATGGAGATGCCCGTGGCAATTCAGGGACATGGCACAGTGCAGTCCAATTTTGGAGACCACTCCAACAGCTGTGTAACTCTCCAAGCAGCTCCATGGCTAAGCCATAAGCCTTGCCCTCATGCAAACTACTTCACAGCAGCCTTTGGCAGTCATGCGGCCTCTCAAGTAAGCTCCGTGCTAACCTGAGTAGCTCTGCAGCATCATTTAAAGAGTTATCTTCATATACTCAATGTGCCCCCACCCGGTAACACCTGAGCACCCCATAATTTTGAACGATTTGTTTTCCCACGATTCCTTTGAGATGAGAGTGCTATTCTCTGCCTTCTACAGACAAGGTGCAAGCTGTAGCTTTTCAGAGATACCTTCATCACCTGCATTAAAGGGTAGCCACCTTTCTGATTCAACACAATCTTGAACCAAAGCCTTCCACAGCCCAGATAGGCAAAGTCATTCACCAACACAGAGTCTCTCCTGTGCTTAAACATTTGTACTGACTGGCTAATTTTACAGCTTTTTTTTTTTTTTTCTTTTTCCCACAGAACACTATTTTTTATCTTTTTCTGAAAAATTCTCCCTTTTCACCAACTCTGGCTTCTTCTGCAATCTGTAACCATCTATGTACTCTTTTGTCCCAACCAGTAAAACACTTCTCCTATACTTAGACAGCCCTTTGAGCTGGCTCATAGGCTGTCTCTCCATTATTAAGCTGTACAGTTCTTGGAATTTCAGATTTTATTATTTGGACATTTTACACCAAACGCAGACATTTTTATTGCTTTAATATTTAACTAAGGTTTGTAGTACTTTGACATTTCTAGATCTTTTAAACAATTTATTTTCAAGATGAGCAATACATCTCTAATCATGTTTACGCGAAGGCCCTCTCTCATTGAGGTAAGC
Source organism: Aythya marila (assembly GCF_965140915.1). NCBI lineage: Eukaryota > Metazoa > Chordata > Aves > Anseriformes > Anatidae > Aythya > Aythya marila. The sequence continues at coordinate 28,092,660 of NC_139045.1, read as the reverse complement.
AAGCATCCTTCCTTGCTGGCACTAATGATTTTATTCTCTTCAGAAACATATATTAGGAATATATAATTTGAACAAACCACTTTTTACTGCATTATCAGGAGACTTAATGACAATTTTGAAATATATGCCATGCCATAACTCTCAGCTAACTGATGGGAACAAATACGCTTTCCCAATGCCATTCCATTCTCCCTTTCTCAAATGCAGGAGCGGACTGAGAACGCACTTGCCAAGCAAGAGCTCCACAGAAATGATTTGATTAAGGACCTTTTCTCTGTATAGAGTTGCACAGAAATCAGGTTTGCCTCAGGAGACAAGAAATAATGGAATAGAGATGAATGCAAAAGCACATGTAGGTAGGTGGCCTATATTCAGCTTTAACAGTTAGAAAGCTAAACAGAGGGAAACTCATTCTGAAGGTAAGAGCTGTATTTAACTGTAGGCCAGCAAAAGTAAGGAGTATTTTGAGAAGTCTTGAGGGGAAAAAAGAAGTGTGTAGGTAAAAATAATTACACACAGCCTGGCTTGTTATTGCTACCGAAGTGCTCATGTTAAAAGAGCACTTCCAAGAGTAAAATGAAGATCCCTCCCTGCTCAGCTTTTGCAGCAGCTGGGGTATAGCAAATCCAGGTCAGGGCCCTGATAATCACGTGGAAGCGGACAGGAGTAAGTGAAAGACAAACAGAACCGTACAGACAGGATACTCAGATAGTGGGGTCAAACAGCTCAACTGCCACGTGAGGAACAGGGAAATGAAACGTGCACAGGGAATATAAAACAGCAAAGCAGCAGGTACAGGACTCATGGTCTACTCTGACAGTGGCCTTTGGGCATTTTGTTTTTTTTAATAGCTGAACTCCATGGTGTTGTTTAAGTACTCGTTAACCCACTTTGCAAATCATTATGGCTTGGTTGAGTTAAGAAGCCAAGGACAGACTGCTAATCTTGTGTCTGCGCTGAAGCTGTATCACGTTTGGAAGGCTCAGGATCCCCGGGGCTGACAGAGATATTCCAGTATGTCTGAAACCATGACCTGTTTACCTGTGCCAGCACAGCACTACGACATGGTGTCCTTAGGGAGGGAGAGACTATTCTCACATGTAGCATATATGTTGATTTCCTGAGTATGTGTTTGCTTAAATCTTTATTGACAACCTACAGGACTGCAGCTTGCTTAATTAGTGTTAACATTTGTTGTTAATACAGAGTAATATAGCATATTTATATGTGTTACACTTCCTGCAATGAAAGAAAAAGGAAAAATTGAAACTAGAAAATACACTTGCACTAAGAATATACTTCTACCTTTTACCTAAGATCAAGCAGAACGGGTTTAGTTTTGACTCCTTTTGCTTTTTTTTTTTTTTTTTTTTATGACATTTAAATTCAAGTTCCACCATAAGACAAAAAGAAATACATCTGAGCTGTTAGCATATATGCAAAATTTTATTCCAAAAAGTTATTTTTCCACCAAGTAAAAAGCCCACAAGAGTATCAGTGAAGAATTAATATGCCAGCTCAGATTTGCTTTTTAGTGGTACTGTAGCTCTACTACAGAAGGAATATTTTTTACAGTTTTACAGAAGGCACCATATAGTCCTTTAAGTTACAAGAAGTTACCAAAAAAAATCCTGAAATAGAAACAACACTGGGAATTAAAATATGTTTTTCTTCTTGTAAGCTCAGTACAAGTATGAAGTGGCATGGTATCCGAAGTGTGAAAATTACACATTTTCTTTGCTACTGCCACTAACTGCTGCCACATGAAAAAGAAAAATGAAAATGTCCTGCAATATGTGTAGAGGATGGAATCTTCTCAGCATACTGGAATGTACATTTTTCACATTCAGAAACTGGCAAAATAAGTAAATTGTATAGACAAGATGAATGTCAAACACACCCTTTAAAGACTATGGGAATTTGCAAATTAGGGCCTTCTACATTACAGTTACCACAATAATGTCAGAGGTTGCTGATTATATACATTTAATTAAATGTTAAGACAACAATATATAGTCACACTTTACTGACAACCACTAATCAGGCCAGGCAATTTATCAGGTCAGCAGAAAGCTATCACAGGCCTACAGTATAAAACAAATGGCAGTATAATTAAACATACTAGCCAGAAAACAAAATATTTCATGCTCACTAGGTTTCTGTCCTTCCCCTTTAGAAAAAAAAAAAAAAAAAAAAAAAAAGATATTTGAAATACCATTTCTATCACAAAGCAAATTGTAAATAGTAGTGGGAAATCTGTGCTCTGAAATTTAAATCTTTTTCTCTCTGGGTAAGAGATACCAGTAATCAGTTGCATTCTCAGCATGGCATCAATTTAAACTCCCTGCTAATAGTTTAGATTCATCATTCAGTCTTTGCTTGCACAGAATAATTCATTGCTCTCTCATTCATCAAGCAGCAGGTAAATATGCTAAATATTCTTCTGAAAATGAAGCAGCTGTTCAGTCTGCCAATTTGCGTTAAGTAGCCAAAATCAAACCAAGACTGCTTGGTAGGTAACAGGCGAGATAGGAAGATCCTTATTCCCCATGACAGTGCCCCAAGGATCTTGGCTGTTGCTGTATCTGTCTGGTTTATGATGTGACATTAAGAACAGTAGCTCTTGAAGGGAAATCTATTAGGATCTAAACATTTTTAAGCAACTTACAGAAACACCTCTCTAGTATATTTTGAACTGATCACATATTCAGAACTGACGAACTACACACTGCTAAGGGAATAATTATGCTAAAAGCATTTTACAATAAGCCATCACAGAGCTATTGTCACAAGCCTCAATTTCATACATATGTTTAACCTAATTCTGAAGATCCACTGTATCTAAATATTTATATTGCAAGGTCTGGTTTTCAACAAGCACAAGTTAAGATTTCTGTAAAGTATGATTTGAGTTTGTTTTACCAGGCAGAACCTCAGACTAACAGAAAATTGGTTTAATTGGCTTTGAACGTTTATCATAGGTTCACTTGACAGTAGTGTTTGCTAATAGTGAAGTGTAACTGTGTTTTGCAAAGAACAAAAGCTGCAAGTAATTTTTAAGTGATGCTTGACTATTGCACGATATGGTTTTGATTAGTAAGAACTCACACAGAGATGGAAGCTGGCCTCGACTCTTTGGCTTCACGTAAGAGCTGGATGTTGCCTAAGCAACTAGTGCTGTGACTGCCTTTAGAAAAAAAACACTAATAATGGGCTTCGGAGCTATTAAGCCAGGCACCTTCAGAATGAGCTCCATCTAAACTGAAACAGTTAATTATGAGGTAATATGGACGAACAGGTAGAAACCTACAAAAGCAAATCCAACTTCTCTAGCCCCTTACAGTTCTTGGAGGAAAGTCAGCAGTAAGCATAATGAACAAAGAAGAGAATTTATTATTTACCTGGCCTCTCAAAAAGCTTTACATCATATCTTCTTGAAAAAGATTTTTAAGTAAATGCTCATGAACAGGAGGGAAAGTTCTGTGCTGGACAGAAGTGAGTTGAACAACAGGAATAAATGACACAGTAGACAGGAAAAAATGAGATATTTCTGTTGTAGAAAGAGGACAGCTTCAAGCATTTACACTAGGATCTTCCAATTCTGAGAATTACTAAGTATTGCTTGAAGGCAGTCACCGAACTTGACAAATCAAACAATACATTGAAAAAAAAAAAAAAACAACAGCAAAACAAGAGCAGCTTGGGATACATGTGCTATAACTCTATTAGTTCTAGAGTCACATGCTGCTCTTCCTTACATTACCTCATACACATGGACAATGATCACTTAACAAAGAGAAGGGGGAAAAAAGAACACGAAACCATGTTTACTGTACTGTCTACGTCCTTCTTCAAAACGCGACTTTTAATTTCCTACTAGGTTTTACTACAGCATAGATAAATGCACAAAAACCTCTCCATTACCCATATGTCATCAGCCACAGAGGCCACAAATCAGCAGCAAGTCGGATACAGTCCCAGGACCACCTCTGTGCAGAGACAGCGTGGTTCTCAGCACCTCCTTTAGCTGGCATACGACATGTCTGCAGCCGCATGGGTTACAGGGCTGGGAGCAGGTCAGGTGTGAAATGGATATTAAACCAGCCCACATCCGAGCTGGCTGCTGAAAAGCCACATGAACACTGCCCTGCCCAGGATCCACAGCCTGTGAAGGTTTGCTAACAAAGCCACAGCATGAACAAATGAAGCCAGCTGGGGCCACACTGCACCTGAACAAAACCAATCCTGCACTTGAAGCCCTAGAAAATTTTATGGAAAAAAAAAAAAAATGTCCAAGCACTCCTCTATGAATCAGTTCAAGTGAACATGAGATTACAAGTTCTCTGCAGGCCAGATCGCTTTATGCCCTGTAGACATACCATCTCAGAATCAAGTTTTTTTTGTTTGTTTGTTTTTCCTCCCCTTTGATTTTTGTGAAATACAAGCTCTCTACCTCTTCACATTCCTGTACCCCTTTTAAGAGAAGACACTTCTAATAAGTACTCCTGCAGGATGTATGTAATGAGCAGCCTTCTCTGGGACTGCATGGAGCTAGAATTAGGAAATAATATTTTTTTCCCTTTGACTATTCTCTTTACCTGATTCTTTTACTAGAAAACAAGCAAACAAACAAACAAACAACAACAACAACAACAAAACAGTAAATTTTATATTTTAATATCATTTTTGTGAGTATTAGAGGATGCATTTTAAATCTGTGACATCCATAAAGCTTATTTGTGAAGTCTGTCATGGATATGTGGTGTCATTTTATTTTTCACCTCTGCAACACACATACTATATGCTATACTACAACGGAGGAGAAAAAAAACCTGCCTCACAACAACATGAATATCTTTCTACTCCCAGCACACTCAGGAGGCTAAAACAGTCTTGCACAAAATTTGCAGAGCCTTGAAGGGCCTGGTAGACTTGCTGTAGCCAGTCATTACTGCATGCAGGGTTCATCCTGCCACATCCCCATGGTGTCTTCACAGCAGCTCTGCCTCCCTGGGTTGCAACATGTCACTGCGAGGCCCCACCTGAGCTGCCAGGAGTGCTCCAGCAGCCAACAGAAGTAAGAAGTCTTGTGGGCTTGAATCCCCACTAAGCCTTCACTGTCGGCTGAAATCCTTGGTGCAAACCCATAATGCCACGCGTCTTCCTCAGCTACCTAGTTCCACTAGATGTCTGAGTTTTTAATTGGCTTTGTTCCCTCTGAATAGTTTTGCACAGCATGAGGAACATATGGGCTTAGGCATTTAAGAAGGGTTCTAAGAGCTTCAAAAAACTGGAAATCTCATATTTCAAGATTATGTTTCACCTAATTAAGCAAATCTGTATTATCTGGTTTGAGAACTAACTTGATAAAATCTGTCATTCCCCAAATTTCAGGGATCATGTACATGTAAGCAGGGCATTTTAGTGACAAACCCATGGGAACACAGCTGGTGATATTTTACAACAACTTTTGAAAGCTATGAAAAGTGTAAACTTCATCACCTCTACCACATCCTGCAATTTATGTCTCACATGGAAGACAAACATCTGCTCCAGAAATTAAAAAACAATCAATAAAGTTTGTCAAGAAATTTCTCAGCTTAGAAGGAAAAATTAAGTCAGTAACCAAGCTGATTAGTCTCTAACTTCAATACCTTTTATAAAAAAATCTTAATATATATATATATAAAAGCAAGTTTAGGGTTCTATACTGAAACAAACAAAAATAAAGCATCCCTAATTTCTCAAGGAATTCATCCACAGTATAATTTATTTTTTTTTTGGTAGTCATCACTGAGTACCACATATCATGATCTTCTGAAGATAGGATCATTCCTCTCAGACTAGCATATCCATATAAATGTACCTTCCTTTCCTGTGACGCTTGATTTCAGTTCATGTTAAAAATAGTCTTTTCTATGGTAAAACAACTATATTATTTTTCTGTGAATCAGCATTTCTATTCATATAGTTTAGAAATGAATAGGTCACACTGATGGCCTCTCACTCGACACCTTCCTTATCTCATTTTTTTGCCAGAGATTTATGGAATCAGATATTGACAATAGATAAGTGATTTTTTTTAAAAGACTTGTCCTGCATGTAATATAATGTAAATCACTTGCTCATTGCCTCATTTGAATGACATTTGAAGAATCAAGGACTTCTAACAAAATACAGAATTGTGTTTGCGTAATTCAGATTAAAGAATTCAAAGGAATTTGTATTACAATGGGACAACACTAAATTTCCATGACCACATTTCTAAGTAAAGATTTCCATATTCTCTCTGCTATAACCACAGGACTAGGCAAGCCTAGTTTGCCTAATGCACGCTAAACCTCTCTTTATAAAAGAAGGGGAACCAAAGCCATGGTAGATGGCACAGTATTCTATGTTTTAGATGAATCAGCCTTAGGTATTATAATATTCTTCAGCGCTCTCTGAAAACTGAAAGATCAGAAATCAATAATCTATCCACATACTCTAATTTAAATACCAATGTTTGACACCTCTTGTGTTGATTTGGACAGTATTATAATAAGATTATTAGCTAAAGCTGTAATTTAGAAAATATTTGACTGTAAATGTCTTACTCAACGCAGTCTCAATTATTTGAAATATTTATTTTTTAAGCTGATACATTTCTGTCATCATTCTTTCTCTTGAAATCCTTTAGGTTTTAAAAACAGAAAATAATGAAGTACAGCTTTTTGTGGCTTATTTTTGAAAAAAAAAAAAAAAAAATGAAGGCAACAGAGGGAGGGTGAGATTGAGCAGGAAAGCACTTCTTCAGTGAGGAGAAACCTAGACTTGAAATGAAGAGCAAGCTGAAATCTGGCCTGACAAGTACTTGGCCAAGAAACCCAGCTTTAAAGGAATCGGGAACAGTATATTTGATCAGCCTCTCTTCCCCCTTGTTGCATATGCTGACTGTGTTTTTTCTTACATTCATGACTCACCACATAAGCACTGGGAGGAAAGAAATACGAACTACTGGGGTGGACACAGCACAAAAGTTAACAGAGACATACATAAAACATTTCTGTTAATGCACAGTGTGATAAGGGTTTGGAAAAGGAAAAACAACCAGAGCTCATGGAAAATGTGTTTTCCAAAAAGTTTTAAAAAAGATATATCCACTATTGCAAGGCAAATTTTTACAAAAGCTAGGACTATAAGTCTACTTTAGTATTTAACAGATTGGTAGAATTTAAAAAAAGTTCTTTGTGAATGTTACTGACATTTTGTAAGCAATGGAGCAGACACAAACCTGAGGAAGGGGGACAGAAAAAAAAAAAAAAAAAAAAAAGAATAATCCTAAAATGAAAAGGTGCATAGTTTTTCAGGTTGTGATCTCATTTAGAGATCACCTTCCATGGTGTCCCTCTACCACTCTCCATACAGGATTTATTCAATACTTTCACAGCAGCAGACTAACATTGCTGAAAATAGGATCTGTACCACACTCTACCACTTGCAATCTGGATTTGAATTTGGCATGCTGACAGCAGCAATCCAATTCTACTTTCAAAGTAACATTTTTTTAAAACTTACTTCCTCCTCTTGTGATATTCCACTACTGAAAACATTCCGATGGCGGTGAAAGTTGCTCAGTTAAGTATCATAAAGTAAATAGTTAAGTAGTACAAAGTTGAGTCGTACTGCAATTTGTTTCTGATTAGCAACAATAAAAATAGTGGTGGTCTCAGAGTTTCTGTCAATGTTTGCCACGAAACGTTGAACACAAGGTATATTTATCAAGTGTAAATGCTGCCATATCAGCCAAGGCTCTGAAGAGAAGCTCCTGTCTTCTCATGTTCTCTCTTCGTAGCTTTGCAATTCTACTGTTCTTCACACAGATGAAAGTGCCTGGAATTTAGTAAAGCAACATTAATTGCACACAAAGTATAGAACCAAGACTATTGCTTTGTGTCATCTTCTGTTTTAACATTAAAAGTAATGAACAAGAATAAAAAATAAGGAACTCTGTTCCAAGTGCAAAAGTTGGTGGCACTCCACAAGAGCTTACAGTCAAATAAAACACAAAACTTGGGGCTGAAATGAGATTTGTGAAACAACAAGGAAGTGTTGTGTGATAGATGTGCATAAGATGTCACAGCTAAGGGTTTGGGCAGGTACAGGCTCCATAACACTAAAGAAAACACAGAAATGCCTGTATCATCCCTACACATGCAGGAACAACTGCAGGTAAGCTCTGAGCTTGGCCTTCTGCTCATCTGCTCACATACGCCAATGTGCACTACTCACAGCCCGTACTGACCTCAGAGCAAAAGCTAAGCAATTGACTGAGAGCGTATAGCACTTTTAACTGGTTTTAACCATTCAGAATAGTATTTTCAGATATTTCTGTATGAGAATATCTTTGTCCCCTAAGAAAGAGAGGAACTACTAACCAAGACAGAACTTCTCTTTTTGAAAAATTTAATACAAACATGTTGAAATCAAAGAAGGGAGGGAGCGTTGAAATAAATGCCATGTAGTGGTGTCCCAAAAGGTTTATTTGTAACATCTTTTGAGAGCTTCCAACACATACAAAAAGTATTGTATTCTAAAGCAATAAATGCAGTAGCTCCAAATACTGCAAACATTGATCCACTGTAATATCTGAGACTTTCTTATTTTTGGGGGAATATTGTTTTTCTTAGAAATCACAGCCTAGAACTAAATACAAATTCCAGTGTTTTGCCAAACAAGAAGTACCACTGCCCTTACACTAAAATTAGACAAGCTGAAGAAATTCCCAATCCTGTCTGAGCAACCAGCTTCGTTGCTCTTCTCTGCCCATGCCTGAGCACCTCGCTGTCCTCCTCGTAGTGAGGGGCCCAAAACTGAGCACAGGGCTCAAGGTGCAGCCTCACCAGAGCTGACTACAGGGGGACAATCACTTTCCTCATCCTGCTGGCCATGCTACTTCTGATACAAGCTAGGATGCTGCTGGCCCTCTTGGCCAGCTGGTTTTAAAGGTTTGGTCCTGTTCCAGAAGGATCCAACTGCTTCTTAAACAAGCACACCTATTTCCACAATGCGTACGAAAGACAAGATAATTATGTCACTGTAAAGATTCTGGATTTCAGCACTTCTCCTTATGAAATTAAGCATGCCAAAGTTGTAAAGGTGAAAGCTGTAAAGGCATTAAATGTTAATGGTTGATCCTCTGCCAGTGCAGACTGCTCAAAATAACTTCAGCTTGCACAGAGTTTAGTGGGGGCGGAAACCACCTTTCAGTTTGTGAATAAAAACGGGAAGAACCCATCACAGAAGACTGCATGCCTATGAACTGCTTTTCAAATAGGCACTCAAAGGTGTCATGGGATTACTGAAAAGTGCTAAGAAACAATGAAATGCAGCAAATTTGAGTCTTTAAGTTTTGACTGTGGGGACTTTTTGTGTGTGCGGTCACAGGTTGTGTTGCTGTTTGTTTTCTTTTAAATCAGAAAAGGCTTCAATTAGTCCTTCATCATCAGGAAGGATTCATCTTAATAGCATCTTTTTCAGTACTTTGGCCATTAGCCATTTCAGAAAGCATCAAGTAGAAAGTCAAGAAAATACATAGTCTGAAGTGTACAACCCAAACAAAAACATTTCTATGCCTGAATGCTAGGTAGTGGTTCTTGTAACCTTATTTTATACCCAAAGGCTTTTTCCAGAAGCCTATCCCTCTAAATTATTCGGACTTGGAAAGAAAAAAAAACAAAAACAAAAACAAAAACAAGAGTTTCTGAACAGGTTAAATACTAGCAAGAAATCTGAAACAAAAGGAAACAGTACTTGCAATGTTGTAAGTACTTGATCTTGTCTTTGAAGTACTTGATCTTTTGTCTTGTAAGTAATGATCTTGTCTTTGTAAGATCATTAAAACTGACATTGAAACTCATACAAATAAGGATAGGGGAAAAACAAAATCTTCCACTGAGCCACTGAAAGACACATCAGAAAGTCCACACATGTCTAACCATACTGCATGGAGACAATGCTCTCCTTTTTCATACACCACTAGTAAGGGCTGTGCTCACATACATGATTAACTGAGGGGGTTGCTGAATGCAGGATTCTAATCTGCTCTTTCATGAATAATACTGTAAAATTCACTTTGTAAAAGTTAACATTAAATGGAAAATCCACAATTAGTATGGGACTTTCAACATGCGATACCCCTCCCTGTCATATCAGTTTTTGTCCAGAAGTTCACTTTTCTTCAACTACAGAAAAAAATATGAAATCATGCTACTTCTCTTCCTACTGCTGATTTCTACCAGCAGATTGACCACGTATCATCAGCTGTGCAATCCTCTTTCCAAGGGAAGTAAAAAATCAGCTACTCACAGCACCTTATTTTAGAATAACCAAATACCTGAGGCTAAGCCAAGGGAAAATTACAACTGTTCATAACAAGCTATGTCAAAAAGAAGACAAGGAAGAAAACCGTATTTCCAGGAACGATGATATCTCTTCTGAGACTTTTAGAAGGAAAAGGCAGCACCAGGAATCTGCCTATCTCATATGGTTTACCAGTAGCCTTACTGTGAGATGGTATTAAAATATGTATTATGTAAGTACACTAATGGGGATAAGAGGGTTGCCTAACCTCCCAAGATAATTACATCTAATCTCGTTTCTTGGAAATATGCTACCACAAACCAATTACAATAGGTTCTTACTGTTTTTCCTGCTTATAAAATCCTTTCAATATGCCCCTTCAATATACAATATACATTCTGAACTACTTCTTCAACAAAGAAGCAAATATGTATCAGAGTAACCTTGAAATGAAGAACTTAGCATCCTAACAAGCATTACTTTCCTCCATTATTTCGCCCTATTCCTGCTCTCTGGTTGCAAAATTCTAGCAAATACCAAGAGTATTGTCAAGCTTGGAGAACATCTCTACTGAATGTATTTCATTACTTTATAAAAAGGAAAAGAAAACAAAAAATCTGTCCCTTTAACTACATAGTGATATGAAGCATCTCTAAATCCCTATGGCTATGCTACAGAATCAAGGTTTTTTAAAGAGATTCAGTACCTAAACCTCCATCCCATCAGAGCAGTTAAAGGTATTTGGGCACCAAAATATTTGGCCCAGCAGAGCCTAACTCTCATCAGTTCCTGAAAACAAGGTACAGTTACTTAACTATATGAAGTCAGTTATACCTAGTCAGTACAGTTACTTAATTTAGCTATACCAAGTCAAATGATGCCCTTCTATCTTCACTACCCCAGGCCCAGCTTATTCTTTTTATTGATTTGTTATTCTGTTATCTTAATTCGGGTATAGATTTCGGGGCTGTAGTCCAGACCACACCTATCAAACAACTTCAGTAGACTTTGGTGCTCTTGGAGAGGCCACAGAAACAGAGTTCTGCATTACCTGGACACACTTTTCTGCTCTGTAACTTTGTACCATACTGACTGTATATTCATGCAAGCATAATGAACCAGGGCCCCACTTACCTTGTTTGGAGAAGAAAATTGAGCTGCTTTCACTGCTACTTTATGAGCAACAATGAGATAAGGAGTGCAGTCCTATGCAGAATGGAATTAGGACAGTAACTGTATGGTTTAGTCATAGCATGACATGGTTTACATCTTGATGCTTGAGAACATTTTAATTTTAAATGGAAAAATAGAAATCCTTACAAAAAAAAAGTGGAATAAGCAACAAATTCACTAAGACTAAGCCTATGCTTAATATAAGTGCTTCGGATCTTCATATAAATACACATTCACATGTAAGGGAAAAAAATGTATCTTTTTAAAACTAAGATATATAAAATTATGTGGACTGCCATAATGGATCCACTTTCCATAAACTGCTTGTTTTGTTGCATCATCCTTTTCATCATTCTTCATCAATTTCCACTACGTTTCTCAGCAAGAACTGCTTTTATTCTTTGTGTCGTTCTAGTTATGTACAGTGATTACGAATAAAAGAATATGGTGAAAATGTTTGCAGTATCAACATTATATTGTCATCAGATATGCTGAAAAAGGACTGAGGGGATTTACGAAACTACTTTTTGTGTAAAGGTCTAATATGATCACAAACTTTCATCTTACCTAGTTTAATGATTTAAAGCCTTCTATTAGTTTCTCATCTGAAATAGTTAGTTTCTTTCTCTAGTATCTCGTTTTTAGAATCCATAAAGGATTTTTTTTTAATGACACATGAATGTACCTTTATGCATCTGTTGTCTATCTAGACCAGTATAAATTTCATGTATAAACATTAGTATTAAAAGGCACACAAAACTACCAAAACTGTATTCTCTCTTTGTTTATTGTGATTCTGATTCATAATAAGGAACTGCTGCATGGATTACAATATTACATTCCTACTGCAATATAATAAAACTTGTATCAGACTGCCAAATGTGTTCTCAGTTTATTAGGGCTGTAAATTTTGCTGGTGTACCTATCCAAAAACACTTTTATTGTTCACTCTTAAATGGCATCATGGTCTTTTGCATTTTGGAAGCAGAACATGTTTAAAGTTTTTGAATAACAAACTGTGGAGAGCAAGATGAAAATTTTGAGTGTATTCTCAAGGCATTCTGAAAGTTGTTTTTTTTTTCTTTTAAATAAATACTGTCAGAGGAAAAAGTTAATTTTATTTTTATTTTTTTCTGCTGTAATGTTATGTTTTGTTTTGTTTTGTTGTTGTTGTTGTTATAGCAGACTGAATTGGGAAATACTACTGACAAAAGACATGCAAGACTCAAAATTCCAAGCCTCTTTTTATTTTAAATCTTTAACACTAACAAGACAAACAATTTCCCTACTTTATTCAGAGCTATATCTGTATCAGCATATTTGAATTTTTGCAGTTAAAAGAGAGCACAGAGCACTTAGGCCAAATATTTCAAGTTCAGCAAAATCATTAGCAACAAAACATCTTCAAAATGGGAGCTGGTGAGCAGCATTAACTGTAGATACTGTTACCTGCTGATTCATTCATGTTAGTGAGCTTCTTTAAAAGAAATAAACAATATTCACATACTTGCATATATGTATGCCATGGGGTAAAACTTACCTGAAGGCACCTCTCAGACAACACAGGGTCTGAACTATACTTGCCCCCCAAGTATGTGCCCAAAGATACTTGCCCAAAAGATACTTGTCATGCCCAAAACATGCCCAAAAATACTTGTCACAGATAACAGGTAACTGCTGGGAGAGAAGTGTACAAAAATCACTGCTAAATTAGAAAATCTATCCTGTTCTATGGCTCAGATATGCATGGATAAGAACAAAAACAACAAGCAGTCATACAGCTATACAGCCTTGTAACATATTTGTGGTGGGAGGTCAGAAAGTCACAGTGACCCAGGTAACAACCATTAATTGGCTTTAGATATACAGGACAAAGTCCAAAGAGATTAGCTGTGGAATATGCAACCAATGAGGCAATTGGCAGCTTACACTGACCACCTAAGTCAGAAATCAGTTACAAGTGAAGAAAAGAGCCCCTCAGTAGGTGCCAGGAACCATGTGGAGGGCTGAGACTGAGGTGGCACAGCTGGCTACTCTGGGAAGCCACCTGCAAGCCATACCTCAGGCACAAGAGCCATTTGGAGCAAGTGCCCCCCCTCCATGGGGCTGCTCTCAACTGGGCCAGAGGGGCAGGAGCCTTGGCTGCTGTGAGCATGTCCTTACAGAATGCATGAGTCTCCTAGATCTGAAATTGCTGCTAACCCACTACAGCCATCCTCTTAGCATTTTTTTAACTAAGTGGTTTTATGCCGATTAATAGTTTGGTTTTGTTCTCTCTCTCTCTTTTTTTCTTTTTCTTTTTTTTTTTTTTTTTTCCCATCTCCCCCAACTTAAATTCTCTTACAGCAATACATAATTTTGCTCACTAGAGAATTCCTGTATTATGTGCAGAACCTTCCCATCTTGAATTCACATTAATCATCCTTAATGCATAGCAATAACAGTTTGCACTCTTGGGGACCTCACAAGGCAATAAAATATTTCTTTGAAAATCGTTCAAGTTAACTATGTTTTGCCATCATCACATTTTAAACTATCCTCCTGAGAAGAAGGAGCCACTAGACCATCAAATGCTATGATCAAGGAGAGGGCATTCTCTCCCTATTTCCAAGTCTATAGGCTTCTCATTTCAAGTTGTGCAGTCAAAAGACATTTGATACTGACAAAGTGGTAAGTAGTATTAACTGAAAATTATGCAAACATAACACTGCATGCTGTATTGCATCTCTGCATTTAACAGTTATACATAATTTCATGTATAATGTACACACTTTTTCCTCTGAATCTCTTACTTCAGATCTAAAAAGTAGGAGTACATTAGGTATTGTGAAGTTTCATTTCTAAAAGCCGAATAGGAAAGAAGGCACAGGCTTTACACAGTCATGAAGAACACAAGTAGAATTAGCCAAATGTAATTTGACAGAAATATTTGAAAATAATATCCTACACATCAAGTCCATGTAGCCTAGGTAAAAATGATACAGATATTTTAAATACTTGATCACGAACTTCAACATATTTTTAATGTTTGAAATGGGATTTACAATCCATTCTTAATTAGTTGATGAGTTATTCCTTCATTGTTATGCATCAGTTCAGACTTTCTTCAAGCTACAGTTTTAAATTAAAAGCAGACTAAATGCAATTGCAGAAATATATTCAGATGCCCACAACAATGGGAAAAAGTAATTATGTTAGATAATTACCACATTCTCTGACACATGGCAGACTTCTGTGTACAGAAGTCAGACTGTGGAGACTTGCAGGCATACAGAAACACACACTTTGCCCATCTAGCACCTTCAAGCCACAGACTCTTACTCCCAGTGGTTATAGAAGTTGTACAAACTCACAGTCATACATGATCATTATGGCTACTGATGTCAAGGGGCACCTTCTACCAGCTACTCAGCTCTCCAGAGGGGGAATTTTTGGAAAGCTTTTTACTTTAATCCTTTTGTTCTTATGCAGAAAAACAAAACAAAATGGATATTTACAATTAAAGGCACTTCTGCTACAGACCTCTTTATAGCTTATGCATTTATTTCCTTTTGCATAAAATGAATTTTATGGCAAATTTATCGAGCGCCCAAAGTGTTTAGAATTGATTTCCGTTGTGACATGCTCTGGTGTTTTTATATCCATGATTTTACATGCATGACAAATAATAGCTATGCAGACATACCATTTTCAGGTGCAGAAGTGAAGGCCAATGTTTCATAATGTGATTTTTGGAGGCCTTAACATTATATGAAATGCAACTGACTTTATGAGGACACCTGGTAAAAGTTCCCTATTGTTTTGTGCATAAAGTGAAACATGTCCGTTACCCTAAAACTGTCAGCCTTTCCCAGTTTTTCCAAAACAATTCTTTTTATATCAAAAGTACTATTAGAGTTGGGCAGGGGTTCTTAAGAGATTCAAATTTTTCAAAATTTCTCTGGTTCTAATAACCAAATTCATACAAACCAATGGTTTCCTTGGAGGTGCTTTTACTCAATTTCTGACAACCCCAATTTGTTACAATTTTAGGCAAGTTTGATAACTAGTTAGCTGCATGAAGACATTAAAAAAACCTTCTGGGATTATCAAGGCCCTACAAGTAGTTCAAATAAATAGAAAAGCAATCCATATGACACACCAAAAATATTCTTAGGATAGAATAGACTTAACATTTCTTACAGAATTCATTTTACTGCCAAAGCACCTCCTCTACCCATTACTCAATAACCTTAAATGATCTGTAGAGTTAGATGAAAAAATATACCAATGATGTAAAACAGCCACAGCTCATCAGGGGAAAAAGGCTGGGCGGGGACACGACACCCTAACTTTAGATAGAACAAGAAGCCAAAAGATTATCCTAGGGCAGGTGGGAGACTCAGTCCCTACAGACCAGGAGTTAAGCAGCACACAGAGTTGCCTCTCCTGTCCAAACACAACT
Source organism: Aythya marila (assembly GCF_965140915.1). Classification (NCBI taxonomy): domain Eukaryota; kingdom Metazoa; phylum Chordata; class Aves; order Anseriformes; family Anatidae; genus Aythya; species Aythya marila. The sequence continues at coordinate 28,076,702 of NC_139045.1, read as the reverse complement.
CCTTAGCCTTCTTGGTCAGATGACCTCAGGCTATGTTCAGCTAAAATTTAGTTGAAATACCAACTGGGAATTGAATCTAGCAGGGTAAAAGATGTTTGACACCTCACAGATTTCTTAAATTAACTCATCTAGAATTATCTAGTATCCCACTGTAGAACTGAGCGCATGGTGTGATCAGTTGTCATAGAAAACTAGCAAAACAAGTGTTACAGTTCAAGATTAGGCATATTCATGTATATTTAAAATATATTTTCAATATTTATATTCATATATTTATATTCATATATTCATCATTCATATTCACATACCTTTTACTTAAAAATGTCAATTGAATGCTCATGGTTCTTTCTTCTACGTTGCACTGAGATCAGCTTAGTCAAAATAAGGGTCCTAAATCCATTCCATGGCACATTATTCCCTTTCCAGATCAACCTCTCAGGTCCTCAGGAGAGATGGTGAACAGAGCAGTGTCAGAAGGGACTCTTTTTGCAGCTTGAGAATTCACTGAAATCTGCCAGAGTAGGCAGAGCCACAGAGCCTCAAGAAAACTGTATTTGCTTTTGTGATATTTCCTTCATCAAGTTCTTCTAGCTTTCAATATTCTTAACAAGAAATTTGGAGGGAGGAAAAACGAGTAGGATCACAGCAAAAACAGAAAAAGCTTTGCACTGTAAACTTCCCTGCAGGCCAGCAGAAAATGTATTTTTCCCCCATTGTAAGCTCCTTTGAAGTGAAATCAAGTTTTCCAGAGGTTAGTCTGCTACAGATACTAAGTTGCACTTGCTTTTTTGTTGTTGTTTGCATGGTTTGTGTTTTCTTTCTTTCTTCTTTTTTTTTTTTAATCACATAAACAACCATTTTAAGGTTTCAAAAATGCCTTATACCCAATGTAATACTCAGGCATTATACTGAAAGTAGCTTCAATCAGTCTAGATCATAGAAGTCAGCAAAATCTATGGACGTGGTAAGAAGTCCCCAGTACATAGACTAAAATGCAAAGGAAATAACGAAAGAAGAAAGACAGACAAATCCCCGTGAGAGTTTGTTTCTTCCTTCATCATGGGAAGCACAGTAAGTGAATCTACTTCTGTAAATGACACCTGAACCAGTACTCAGCACTAAGCATCACTGCAGCAACTCAGGCAGAATAATACTGAAGAAATATTATTTGGGTTTTCTCTCATAGACTACAGTAGGAGAAAATTGGGAACAGGTATTTGCACTAAACTTGAGAACTTGGTCATCCTGCTCTGTCACATAATACCACTTGTACTTCCATGAGATAATATTACATTATCAGTTTTCAGTATCACCAAAATGCTCATTATCTGTAATGTAAAGATACATAAAATCGATTTTGCAGTCACAGTATTTGATTTCGAAAGTAAGTATACATAGACTAATTGCTTCATACAACAGTTAGAACATCAGCAAGGATTTTGTTTCTTTGTTGTGTTTAAAGAGTAACACATGACTACTTGTAGAAGTAGAGCATTTCTTTCTTAAATGTACCACTCTTCCAATGCTACCCAGTGAGGAAAAAAGATGTCACACTCAAGATAAAAGGTTTAGTTAAACCTTAGTCAGACCCACTGAGCCTGCTCTTGATTTATTTGCACATACACTACCCATGTACAGACACATACATTACCAGGTGGGTAATCAGTTTGGCAAATCACCCTGCATGAGTCAAAAATCCTCAGAATTTTGAATTTCCTTTTTAATTTGGGAAAAAAAAAAATAGTTTAGCAAGATGCTGTGGGTTAACCATGTTTTTCACAACAAGCACAACAGTGATACCTCCAAGTTTTATCAAAACAGGTGTGTTGCTTGTCTATGGCAGCACCGTGACCCATACTGCGAATACAAATACTACTTCCACTCATGCCATAATTTATTTATTTGCATTTAGCTATTTGACATTAAAGGTTACATTAGCTTCAGAGAGAAAACTGATTCTGTCATATTTCTGCTATAACACCTGGACAGCAGCCACTCAGGAGAACAGAGAATTCTTTATTACGATCTCAGATGAACTCAAAATTTTCCATCCAGGCTTGCTGGTGACAGATGCTTAGATTATTAGATGTCTGAGAGTAAACAGTGTAAAGCTCATTCTTAGAGTTATTTCATTAGGCAAGAATGCCAAATTTCTCTTAAAATCCACCGTCTTAGAGTTATGATAGTAGAGAACAAGCTTGATAATGCCATCTGTGAAAACTTTTTTAATTTTGCATTGGCAGCAGACCCTTTAATGAGGACCAGAAGAGAGACAGGAATGACTCAATCAATTCACTGCAGCTCAGGAGGGCCAACAACACTACCTGCAGCCAGGGGCTTACAGTGGGGACTCCTCACTAATGAGACTCAAAACACGTTTCAGGCAAGGCTGAGCTCACAGCAGCACCAACCCTATATGTGTCGTGACCTCCTTTCCTCACTGTAGGAGAGAGCAGCAGCATTAGAGGATTTTAACAGGCCTCCCTGGCTCTGCCCATCTCTAACAGCAACAGCCCTGACACGGGGCTTGGGAAAGCCTACTCACATCCCCACCTGTTGCTGCTCTCTTGTGCTCCCAGTGAAAGGATGGAAGTGGTTAGAAAACGGGGAGAGAGAAGCAAAGCTTTCAGAGCTCTCAGGCAATCACTACCCCATGCGATCCCAGCACCTTTCACTCAGTGTTACAGACACAGACACGTCGAGTCTTCAGCAGTTATCAAACCAGTGCCTCCTCAGTTCTCTCTAGCTACATCCATCACATGGCGTACCATACTCAGCCACTTTGCTCCCTTCTCACCAGCACAAAGTTCACTGCAAAAAGGCAAACACTCATGCCAACAGAATACATTTCACCACCAAAATGCTGATGTCACAAGGCTTGGCCAATTAATTCTTTACACTGTGCTGGCCTTGCCTACAAATGGAGAAGTCAGATGGCTGGGAATGCTACCAAGCATTTTATTTTTCTCTCAGAGACAAAGAAAGCAAGCATCTGAAATAAATATAAGTAGCATAAGTAGTTAAAACTCTGAAATATTAACACAGTACTGCTGCCTAACCTGCTGCTAACCCTTTCTCCCACTTAATTTTGGTCCTGTACCAGATGCTTGAAATCCTGAAATGAAGGTTTCTTGCTCAGAGCTATAAGAGGTACTAAGATAGTGAAATGTTATCTATACCCTCGCTCTCCAACCAAACAATAAAAGGCAGTGCAACAGGCTACTGCAGTAATGGGAGAGTACAGAATGGAAAAGTCTCCTTTTAAGGCTCTCTAAGAATTTCTTCAAGAAATGACAGTAAACAGCATGTGTGGGTTTTTTTATCTAGGCTGCCACTAGAGCAGAAATCTCTCTAATAGGACAAACACTTCTTTAAAATCAATGAGGTACTGCCATAATCTCTTTAAAATATTTCAGCATGACAGTGCTGTAAAATATGGATTCAGATAATTCATCTACTTCCTTGTTCTAAAAGACAATTTTCTTATGGCTGTTGTTAAAACAGTCCCATCTTTCTATACTCGCATAAACCCAAGACTACAGGGATGGACAAATTTGGCAATAAGTGACCTTGATAAAAGGTATAGGTAATTACCGAAAAATTTTATTCAGCAATACAGATACAGCCAACAACTATATTCTGGGCAAGGAAATGCTTCCAGTGGCTGCAAACTGGTACTGTTGCCATAATTTAAGATGATGACAAATGAGTCATGACTCTTGTGTATGCAAAGCTTAGAGAAAGATCAGAGAGATCTACAAAATACTTCAAAGTAGCCTAAGAACCATCTTCTATTAAAGTTAAATCATCCCACCCTAGAGCATGAAGCAGTCGATGGCCGCACCCCCTTTAGAAGGTCACACTGTCGAACGCCATTCCCCAATATATTATCTTGCCTTCTCTCTTTTTATTGAAAATAACACCAAATTCAAGGAAGAAGCACCCCAAATAATAAGCTTCCAAGTATGCACATCGAACACGAGCTGGGACACGTGAAGCAACATTTTGCCTGAGGGTTCCTCAGGAAGGTGTCCCTGCAGGATGGGGCTGGCCAGGGGCCACACACTGAGATGAGCACAGGGCTGCAGGAGGCATGCAGCTTGGTGGACCCAAACCGCTGCCCCACAACAACCACAGGGAGATCACGTTTCACATCACAGGAGCAGTTTTGGAAGTGTGCATAGGTGTAAACCAGAATTGTTTGCATTTCTAATGTCCTTATAGCCATTCGCTCATGCCAGACATACTCAACACCCTCCCAGAGCTGATGATACAAGCTGAAAGGTTTGCCTGTGCTGTATAGGAAAAGATTTTTCACTTTCACTAGAATAACCTCCATTCAAACTGCTGTTGAGAGAGTCTGCTTTGCCTCAAAAATAGAATCCAGGTCAAATTCAGTATTATTTTCATCATTATGAACAATAAAGATTATTGTAAATTATATTTTTATATAATTCTATGTACAGACTGATTGTGTACTTAATAGAGCCAGAATAAATAGACTTTTTCCTTAAAAATTGTTCCTTGTTCAGATAGCTAGGCTCAGATAAACTAGATACACCTGTAGCACTGGCATCAGAAGTTTTGCAGGGGTGTGAGAATTTCAGCTTCTCTGATGTTTCTTAACTGAGTAGTTGAGATCAACTGGATTTTAGTTTCAGTGAGTCACTTTTAATGAGAACAAGATTTGGTGGGTATACAAGACCATGAAAGCTGCTTGTTAAAATTCTGTTTAGATTTGAGAGTACTCCTCAAAATGAGTCTTAGAGCACTGGCTTTGCTGATGACTAAGTTCTGTCCTGGATGATTTTTGTTTGAACAGTATTTGCAACATGCCATGCCCCTGAAGAAAAGCATCTGCAACAGAGAGAGAGGTTCAGAGAGCACAGCTCATAATGGAAGTCAGCATGAAAGGCACCTGGAGCAAATGATCAGTGTTTTGGCTTCCTGACTTGTTTCCAGTTCCAAATCAGTCCTGCTCAGCTACCAGGTTTAGGCACTAGAACAGGTTTGGGAAACTGTCTCAGTTACAGCCACTACTTCAACACAAGTCAGGGCCTAATTCAGTCATGAAACATGAGTGAATAGGAGGTTATAGCTGAAAACTGGATGAACAATCACTAATGGAAAATCATGTTGTGTTGTTTTTTTTTTTTATTATTATTATTATTATTTGGTTGGTTTGGGGATTTGATTTGTTGGCATTTTGTATTTCTTTCTTAAAAACAAAACAAAAAAACAATTTAGCAAGAAAAAATTAAAGTAACTTTTAAATACAGCCAATGTTTCTTCTATAACATCTCAGACTAGCATTAGAAAGAAATCCAAATGAAACAAAAACTGAAGCTTTTTTATGAAAAAAACCTGAAACTTCTTCATGAGACTTGCAGTCAAACTTCATCAGCACCAAAAGACACATTTCAGCAGATTGTAAGCACTGGCTGTAAACACAGAGGAAGCAGGCTACAGAGATAGGGAATCTTAAGCTTCAAATCCTTTATCAGTGAAAAGACCAATTTTCAAATCGATACTCCTGTTTGATGCAGAGTCAATACACAGCAACTTAAGTTGGTGAAATACGCTTTTACTGTCTTCTTTTCATAAAAAGCCTGACAATCATACTATGCAGCCAGTAGCATTTACGTAATCTTATCAGGAAGAGCAGCCTGTAAAGAATTGGCATTATCCTACAGTAAGCTATTAAAAGCACAGCAAGCAACCTCCTATTTTCTTACTGATAACAGAAGAAATGGGTTTTATTCACAAGAACTAAAAAAAAAAAAAAAAAAAAAAAAGGAAGAAGAAGAAACAAGGACCCAAAATCAGTAGAACAAATCTAGCTTGTAATAGGTTACACTTCCCCTTTCTCTCTCTGTCATTAAATAGCCACATCAAAATAATAACAGTTCCAAACAGGAGTCAGAAGACTTACTGGTAAGAATTTCCTTTTAAAAGCATCTTAAAGACAACTACACAGACTGCCTCCCAGCTATACTTCTGGGAGCATTTCCACCATTAAATAAAAATTACCACTACAGAATTACAGAAAAACCTCATCAGAAAGCATTAAGTGTCTTATATTTGCAGGTACAGGTGGATTTCCGTGCAAACACTGCAGTTGTCCAAAACATGGTCATGGCAAGAAAATAAGAATAACCTCCTGCATCTTTTGAGAAATACCATACAATATTGACAATAAATAGAGTTAGAGATTTTGTCATATATTGTGTGTAACATCATGTCCAACAGGAGCATTACATTCAAACTAGGAAGAAAAAGCAACATGTGTCAAAGTATGTCAGTAAGCAGATTTATACACTGGAGCTTGACCCATGCCTCCCCAACCTTCCTCCCATCTCTTGTTGAATGAAAATTAAATCTCCTAAGGACAGGAATTACATGGAGCTTTACAGGCAGCTATACTTGAAAATAAACATCCTTACATTTCCTGCAACAAAATTTCTATATGTTAGTTAATAGATGACTGTATCTATTTATTTGTTAAATCACACTTACGAAACTTCACAATCATAAAGCAAGATAATTATCAACAAAAACACAAACATCTACTATCTGGCTAAAGAATTATTTCATTAATTTCCTGGAAATCTAAAACTTCTATTCCTGGCTTCACATGCCTCAAGCCATTCAGAAAAGAAAATGCATGAGGATATTTGTTATTTTAGTAGCACTGATATCAGTGACATTTTCACAAGTCACCCTAATTTCACCTTTGCATAAAGTGATCAAAAACATTAAGAAATTTAAATACACTAAATATTGTGCCTCCCCATCTAGAGGGCTGAATGCATTGCTTGACTAAAGGCAATAAAGGCATGTCTTGACTAAAGACAATAAAGCAACAGACATATAAAACCTTTAGTGAAAAAAGCTAATTACCAACAGGCTTCACATATGAAATATCTCTGTATGTATGTACTTCACAATTGCCACAAAAGTCATTTAATATAAATTTAGAAGCACTTTATTGGTAGCATGCAAGAAAATATGCCTTTAAAAGTTTTACCTATCATTACATCAATTTAAAGTTAAGCAATTACCAAGTGAGATTACATATTAAAACAATTTATTCTTGTTAAGAAAATTGAGTTACCACCTCTCCCTCAAAAAGCATGTCCATGTCTCAAACTACTTACAAGCTTTAAGGTAAATGTTAGCAGTAACTCTAGTTGGCTAGAAAGTCTCTGTAACTTTTAAAGTAAATGTTATCAGCTACTCTAACACAGCATTTGAAATCACCATTAGGTTTGAGTCTCCATCTTCTGATTTGAAGAGAAGATTTGTTTACAAAAAAATGCATGCTCTTCACAATGAATTCACATATATCATGCTGAGCAACACATTCAAATGACTTTTTTTTTTTTTTAAGGTACAATCAGTACAGCAAATGACAGGTTCAAGTTTAATGCACCCTAAATGATGAAGTATTTCCTGATAACATTTACAAGCTCAAAAGTTGCAGATCTCTTGCTATCCTGCTGCCTTTGAGATGGCAGAACACAAAAACCTTGCTGAAAAACAGAGATCCCATGTTTCTGCCACAGCACAACGCTGTGCAGCATGCAGAATTTAATTTCATGTCATGTCAAAGTATGATACACATTGGGGTGGTGATCTGAGAGGGAAAGGAAAAGATGTTTAAGCAGGCACATTGAATAACTAATGTAGCTGCACTTATTTCTAGTATGTGTTGAAGATAAAGAAAACTCCCACTTGCATTTTATTACACATTATAAATTTCTGTAAAGGAAACTAACCATCATCACCTCTGTCAGAACTACAATACATTAAGACTATAGAAAGGTAGTAGACATGAGGAGAAAAAAAAAAAAACATTTACCAGCAAGTTAACAGCATTTTTACTCTACAAAGAATCAAAACTAAAAATAAAGCAACAATAATATGGCAAATTCACTGTTTGTTAATACTAACTACAGAGTATCAAGCACTGTAAAGTCTTGAGGATACAGGGTTTGGTTTTGGGTCAGCAGAGATAAGAATCATCACCATAACAAGTCAGTCATGCTGCCAGGTGAATAAGTTCTAATAGCATATTACAGTTCCAATGGCTTTTTTTTTTCTTTTCTTTTAAGGAAAATCCTTGCAAAAGGTAATCATACCGAGTACTGACTTGTTTCTGTCACTGCCTTGAGATGATTACTGTCAAATAAGCAGACTTAATTTTTTCTTCTCATGGACAATGGTTCATTATGTTAATCCTTTCAAAACCAGCACATAAATTTTCCACTACCACATTTTGAAAAATAATGGTTAAGCTGAACAGGTATAATGTCTACAACATTGGGAAAAAAAATTAGTTTGGCAGCAAGTATTATCTTCTCTACCATATCATGTCATGTATAGTTGGCTTTTGTAAGCATACTCCTATCACACCGAGCATGCAACGTTCAAGTTTATTTTAGCACAGTAGTCACGGCAGTTTATTCTTTGACCCTTTCAAATGCCCAGTTAGCATTACTTAGTAAGTTTTCTAAAATTTCACTCATTTGAACTGTCCCATGTTCTCTGCTGTATGGAAACTTCTTCATGCACCTCAAAGTAACAACCCACCTGTACACACGACAATGGAAACAGAGACTGTTTTATGAACCTCACAGCTTACGTCCACAAATAAATCCGTAAAATTATTAGGCAGAGCAGGCAGTTCATCAACCATATTCTGCAGAAAACATATACATTACTTTAGCCTTTGTTACACAGCAAAGAAAATCAACCAGAGGTTCAGCATAACTATTTAGGCACCCATACAAAAGGGGGATGTTATTCATATAGGCACTGAAGTCAGCACTTTCAGAAACTTCACAGATTTGGAGGCCTGATGACGTCATTTGATTTTTAGGTCACTGACTTAATTTACTTTGAGTTATACTTCTATTAAAAATCTATTCTGAAAACAGAAAACAAAGTGTTTTTCTCCATCACAAAAACACAACTACACATTTCAATGTATGCTTATGACTTCTTTCAAATACTGAAAAAAGATAAATTAACAACTGAACACCAAAGAAGTCCACACCATATTGTGAATGTACTCCATACTCTACACTTTGGCCTTCATTTCTGCAACAATCTTTTCCAACAGCATTTGTTAGAGAATAAGATAGACAAGTTGTTCAGTCCAATGCTTTGGCCAAACCAGGTAGCACTAGTGAATGTTAAACCTTCCTAAAATCAGTGAAACAAACTAATTAGAGTTATACCTGTATATGGAAACGTAGTGCAAAGCTGCTGTAACGTGGTATAAAACACTTCAGGATTTTCAGTGTTTTATTATGGAAAGAAAAAAATACACCTAAATCTTCAGACAACACTCAAAGAAGCACCCTAGTTAAATTTGATACCAAAGCACTTGTTAACTACAACTTCCATTAATTCTTGAGGAAAATAACCTAAAAATTACAGCAATAGAGTACACAAAAGTTGTTGCTCACAAAAAGGATATTGCATAGAAACATTACTTTAAAAAGCTTCCTCTGGCCACTGTTGTCATGTTGATATTCCTAATATTTGTTGATTTTCCTAATATTTGTCATATATCCATTATGGACACTTGTTACACATCATTAATAGTGCAGTGGCCCATAATTAATATGGCACTTAATAGTATTCTTAAGAATCTGGCCATCATCTGGAAGTGTGCACAGAGCCTTATTAAAACCTTCAGGCAAAGCATGTCTAGGAGTGACTATAAGCACAGAACAGCGTTATGGAATCAGCTGCAGCATGAATTGTACACAACTGAGGTTCTTATGTCAGCCAAACTTACGTAATTCACTGTGAACCTGGTAAACCCTTCACTGCAGTGAGCTCTGCCACTAGACAGAAGATGAACACTTCTTGATAAATTTTAAAGCTGTTGCAAGGAAATCCCATAACCCCTCAAGCAACGACCAAGATTTGGCATACAATCCTAACAACTGTTATCATAGCAATTAGATGATACTTCTTTTTTCCACATCTTCCCAAACTATCTGGATGCTCTCACTCCTCCAGGAAGCCCATTTAACTCCATCATCTAGCTCTTTCACCTCAAATTGCCTGCTAGTGGAAAGGCAGAGGATCCAGGTACTTGTACAAGCAGTATTAGTGAATAACATGAACCCAAACCAACTGAAAAGTAGTAACCTCACCAACACACAGAAACACTGAGTACAAGCAAGAAAGTTTCCCCCTTGTGAGAACCATTCTGTGTAGGAAACACAGGGATAGAAAGCTATCTAAATAAGCCTGAGAAACCTTTTTTGGGGCAGTAAAAAGCCTGGTTCACCATTCCTAAAGCACTTCCATAAACCAAACTGAAGTATCTTCATAATTTACATATGCATATGTGAAAAATGCAGTCTTTATACCACTTGATCTACAACATCCATCAGTAGTACTGGGGAGTCTTAACATGAACAACAGTTTCCACCTGAACCTTCATCCTTAACCAACCACTGGAAGAATAAAAACAAAGTAAAGCAAAAGTTTTCTGTTGCAGGACAAAGATCTCCAAATGTTATCAACTGTGACGTCAGTACTACCAGTAAGGAACTGTGGACTGCTTCCAGGGAAGGAAACTGTTTATGTGTGTCCTTTATATACAAAAAACAGAATAACCAAAATCAATGAACATGTAGAAGCCAAATTCTGAGCAAAGAAGGCATCTCAAAAGAAAAGTCAGCAAGCTTACCAATACTTCTCTGTATGTAAGGGGTATTAATCATCTGTTGAAGTCAACAATTTCTTGAAAACTAAGTCATATATGGCACCAAAACAAGTTAAAACACTGCTTCTTTCAGGGATGCAGTTTATCCCCTCATCTCTCAGCTAATACTTAAAATACATCATATTTGGTTCCCCAACTGTTCCTTATTTTCCATACTGCAACAGGGAACAACAACAACAAAAATAAAATAAATAAACACAGAGAAACAAGAAACATGCTTGCAAAAAGCAGGTATCTGTCAGGTACATTTACTACTACATCTAGAAATAAGCTACTTGGTTTTTGGGTTGGGGAGGGATGTCTGGTATTGTCAGAGGGTTTTTTGTCTCACACAATGCATGTTCGACCTATACAGAGTAGAAGAAATTCCAACCTTAAACATATTATTAGAAAATTGCACAGATTTTCTGCATATTTTGTCCTATTCATTAATATAATATGAACCTACAGTATCTTCTTAACTGGAACAACGGGATATGTGATACTTACTGATGGCACACCCTTGTATGTTTATGAATCAAAGAATGTTCATGCCTTTCAAATGATAATAAAGAGTAAGTTACAGAGCTCATGCCTACATCTGCTATGAATAACACATGCATACTAGAAAAGCAGGCTTTATCATGGTATTTTGTTGTTTTTAAGCAGAGATAGGAATCTTATTAAAGCTACTTTTTCATTCAACCTATTATAAAGAAACTGCTACTTGACAGCTTATAAGGAGCAACACCTGTCAGCCCTAGTGGACTGCATGCATATAAATCAAAATGTTAAAACTGCCCCCCCCAACGCAGTTTGTAGCTTCCTCTGTTTTTTTCCATTATGCTCCTCTTTCCTACTATGCTGAGATGTTCTCCCAGGAGATTGCTTCAGTATGCTAAGGCACGCTGCAAGCATGTGTACCATGTAAAGCTACAGCACACTGCATCCTGCTGAGCAGCCAAAAACTGGCCACAAAAGGCAGACTCGTCCTACCGTATCAAACTGAAACCTTCCTCTTACCTCGACTTCCTTGCTCTTCTCTTTGTTTCTGCCCATTGAACTTCTCCCATTGCTGGCAGTCTCCCGCGCTGGAACTACAGAAATCTGTTGGAGGGGCATTTCTACAGTGCTGCAGGTTGCCAATACCTGATTGGATGCCTTATATCTTCACTCCCCCTGAGAAGCCCACCTGTATAATTGTTCATATCCTTGCTTTGCCAAGCTCAGCTCTAAATAAAAAGGGGAAAATATTATTTGAGAAACTGTGCAGCATACACCAGGGTCTTCCATCAAAAAAAAAAAAAAAAAAAAAAAAAAAAAAAAAAAAGTAAAGCAAAGCAAACTGAAAACACAAATGAGAAACAGGGAGCAAAGAAGTAAGGCATCATAATCCAGAGTTTCACATTCTCAGAGTGATGAGTTGCTGCAAGTCGTAACTCCTCTGCTGTGTCCCTGGAGCACCCCTTTCCCCCCTAGCCCTCGAGAGCATTGTGGGAGACAATTCAATTTCTGTGTTACCTAATAACTGTCATGGAAACCAAGGAAACCTGGGTCTCGCAGGCCCTTATTAGCGATCGCTTCCCTTTAATGGCACAGACTCCCACATTTGCAGCGGCTGCCACTTCTGCTTTTGTTTCCCATCCGATTCCAAGGGAGTCCACTAAGCACCCAGAGACACCGCATCATGCTGACTAGGTAAAGCAGCATAAGGCTGAAAAGCTTAGTGTCCTATTTTGGAGCCCAAATCTCCTCCTTTAAAAGCACGGATAGCTTGCTGTGTCCTTCATGCCTCTACAGTAATCTGCTTAGGTCAAAGGATCTGCCTGGAAGTGAAGAGCAGCGGTGAGCGAATGAGGTGTAAAAATGAAGACAAGACTGGGAGCGATTGCAAATGTGCCTTCCCGAGGCTGACAGTAAGAAGTTAACCCTTTGCTGTGCTCTCCTTCTCCTGAGACATCCCCAGTAGCAGCTCAGCAGGGGACGTCAAAGGCAGGCACACATGTCTTTACAGTAGTCACACGCCCTGCACAAGTTAGTTACGTGAGCTTTCCCTACCCAGCAGCTTCTGGTCTCTCACTTGTAAAAAGGAAAATGCACAGAAAATCTCTCACCCCCTCCCCTGCTCCCAAATGCAAGACAATAGGAGAATATTCAAGGTGCTTCATTACCAAAATAGGTACGAAGAAAAAAAACTTATGCCATTACACCTCTTAAAAATATTTACTAGTCTTCATAAATATTAAGAATGCATGCAAAACAGATTTTGATTTAGAATAAGAAATATTTAGATCAGAAATAACACTGTATAAATAATACAGGAATGAAAACGGGGAGAAAAAAAAAAAAAAAAAAAAAAAAAAAAACAGAGCAAACACCAACAATGCCTTAATATGTTGTCAATTTAAAAAGAATTTTAAAAAGTATTACCCTGGCCTTGGAATAAACCATCTTTATTTCTATTGCACTGTATGTATAATACAGTTGTATTTTGAGTTCTATCAAGAAATGATTGCATTGCCTATAGCCTGGATTTTCCTCCAAAACAACATGGGGAGGATTTATCACACTGTTGATTCACCACCCCACTATTTTAGTTACTATTTCTCAGTTCAAGTCAACAGAGCTTACAAAAGACAAAGTTGAGAGAAGTCGGGAGCTGATTTACTCTGCCATCCCAGTTCTACATCAGCAGTTTAAGTTAAGGTATGTTAACGCACTCTAGCACAAGGGTTTATCAAAGGCATTAACAAAGCACCGTAACCTGTAGGAGAGTTTACAGAGGCTGCAAGATGTGTGCTTGTACTTCTGCACATCACACATATACCTGTACTAATAAAATCAACTTACAAAGAACAAAATGAAGTCTATTGCCATTTACACTGTTCCTTTACAGATTTTTAGTTATATTTTACATGTTTGTTCCATCCTTACTCTCTGATATTCCCAAGTTAGTTTGAATGTATGTTTACACTGCTTTTAATGTACACAGGAAGATCTTTCTGAATTTTAAATATAAATGAAGGAAAAAAGGCAAGCTCCTGCTTATGAAAACAGGTGCAATATAATGACATATTTTGACAGTATTCAAAGACAAGAAATGTCATATACCAGACTGGTAAAGTTTAACTGTTAACCTTACACTGTAATGTAAAGGAAATTCTGTTAGCTTAACAGAAAGTTTTAAAGCTACAGATAAACTCTTTTCTTTCCTGTGAGGAAAGAATCCCTAAATCTGGCCCTGCTTTACCATGCTAATCACCTACCTCTTTGATAAAAGCATTGGTAAATAACTAGTTGTTTTGAATATTAAAATGACCTTTCTGGTAGTGTCTTTTCCATGTTCTTTTTTTTTTTTTTTTTTTTTTTTTTTTTTTTTAAGTCAACCTCCCTTTTGATACTGTGGCAATAATTCTGTCAGAGATTTCTAGGTTAACCAGTAATCTCTTTAATCCTATGTGTGTCTTTCTGAATTAGCCAAAATAAAAACCTTATAGGGTGTGATGTGCCTAGTTCTTTTTAAAATGACTGAATCTTGTGGCCCCTTCCCCCCTTCCTCCCCCCCCCCCCCCCATGAATTTATCAATCCCATTAACAACTACAAAACAAAAAATCTGATCGAGAGTAAGGGATAAACATTACCATTAAGCAAGTCCATGTTTGCATTCTGCTTAACCGATTTACTAGTTACATTTCTTTCCCATGCCAAGATTTCAGATTAGCATGACATTGCCCACACTGTACATACGCTGAATAATTTACTTCCCACCCAGAAGACTCCCAGCCAGAGTGCTAAACCAAGCCCAAAACAACCAAGCTGCCAAACACTGTGTGTAGAAACGTGGAGAGCACCACTGCTTCAAAATTAAGCAGGCTGTTGGAGGCTACAGGACATACCCAAAAGCATACCATAGAAGTCAGTGGCAGAGGTGGGGCTGGGATCATTTTTCTGTCCCACACTCCTGTGTTCCCTCTCTTTTTTCAGGTACGATATATAGAATTAGAAAATGTAAAGCTTTTGCATCTAATGTTAATATACCTATCATCTCCTAACAGCAGTGCTGTATCAGAATACATCATGGAGAAGAAACAAACCAATTAATTTCAACTCACAATGTATTTTTAGAGTCCCAAAGTGCTTCCTAACAGTTAGAGGATGACTTGCAGCCTTCTGTGTTACCCTCAGTCACTTCCTACCCCATCTCAGAGCATGGCCACCTAGAGCCGAGCACAGCCCTGCTACAAAAGAGTGAGCAGAGGATAAAAAGGTGCAAGCCTGAAGGCAGATGGAAAATGTAAACCGTGTGTCAGATCCCGGGTCTTGCCTCCCTTGCTCTACAGGACTGTACCGCACCTGAATTCTACTCCCTCAGATCCTTTTAAGTTATGAATTACCTATAAAGTAAGATCTTATGAAGTAATTTTATATCAATGCATTCTATAGATAGATTTTATATCTATAGATTTTAGTGGGGTTTTTTGTTTGTTTGTTTTTTAATCCTATTAAGTGATTTTATCTCTATATCTTCTATAAAGTGATATATATATTATATTGAAATGTTTTTTATATATATATATATATATATATATATATATATAACATATATATATATATGTTATATATAGAGAAGTACATATTATGTACCACTTGGAAAACATGTTAACCTGCTCCCATTCCCCCCGGTGGTCAGCGTGGGTGCTCTGTCCAAGCGGTATTACTTTCAGCAGACACTCAGCCCAGCAGGCCAGAGCCGCAGTGCTGTGCCTCACCCGAAGCACTGCATAATGGTGGCCTGGGCAAGGCCTTGAAGGGTGCCAGTAACAGAGGAGGACTGGTGATCTGGAGCAGGTGAAGGTGATGTGTCAGAGAAGACAGCTAGGTTTTGGATGAGCTGTTAGTAACTGATCTAAATTACACAAAAAGCAATCCACGCTCAAGAGCTCCCAAAGCAAGTAACCCCCCCCCCCCCCCCCCCCCAAGAAGTACCCCCCTTTTCACCTACAGTTTAAAACACTACTAATCGCAATTCGGAGAAGACCAAGGACCCCACCCAGCTTTCAGTCACCCATATTCATTCACACAAGCCCACTGCAGTGAAGTGAAACTGACCAGCTATAGTTTATGGTGCAGCCCCCTGCATAAAAAACACTATCAGCAACAGGTAATTCATATTTACTCATATTTATTCATAAAATCATCTTTAGATGTACTGTAGCCATCAATCTTCTATATGGTCTTTAAGCCAAAAGCTATGATGAATTTTGAAAAAATAAGTTATTATAGACATTAAGTGCTTAGATGTTGGTAGGGTTGACTCTGCATTTGTCAAAAAGAAACATTGGCTATGATGTACAATATAAGAAAAGGTACAGACTTACAGCCTATTGATCTGACATCTAGGAATGTGTTTCACTGTCTTCAGAAATAGTGCAGAAAAGCTATACACCCTGCATATACTGCACTCCCTCTGCTCCTTACACACGCTATTGAACTGGTAAGATCATACACCCTCATAAATATTTCCACACCTATTACCATGTTTCCTATACACTCCAAGCATCTCACCTGACCTCTACTCTATCCCTCCAGTGTCCTCAAGGGTAACTTTAATATACATTGCCTTCGCAACTATACTACCATCACTTTATTACTGAGAAACTTAAAAAGAATAAGTGTAACTCAACCACCTCACCTGATCTCATGGCAACTTTATTTAAGAAGACAACAAAATAGAGTGGTTTTATCAAAAGAGGCTGGACTAGATGATGTTCCATTACTGTACTTCGATGCACAGTGCTCCTAGATGTACTGCTGTATGAAGTACAAAGCCATCTGTAAACCAAAATTTCTGAAAAGGAACCACTCCATTTCCCTCCGATATTAACAAGTGCATCAAAGCAACTGAGTATCTCACCTCTGACCTGCAGAGATGACAAAATTACAAAAGGGTCAAGCACATAACTACAGACAATTAATAATAAAAAGGGTATCATGAGGAGGCACATTTAGGAAGAATTTATAGATAGGTCCTAAAGAAAAAAATCCTGCCTACAGTTTTAAATGAAATTTGATGTCAGCCTATAAAAAGTGTAGCAGCACACAGCTATAAATTAAGATTACATACCAAGTATGTATTCATGTACCTGTATTTATTAACACGCACATACACAAATATATATAAATATCCCCAATAACACCCTTTAAACACAATTTGTTCTTTTCTTCAGAAATTTCATAATAAAGCAATCTCCACATATACAAACAGTATAAAATTTACAATGTTATACTAGGAAAGAAGAATCAGAAAATGAGACCACTCACTCACAAATAATTGGGATGGTTTTATTTCCCTTAAAATAGGGGTTACTCTCTTATATTAAGTTTTGAGACAAACACAAAGCTCACCTACATTAGCAAATTTTATGCAGGCTACATTTTGTTCCTTTCAGCCACATTTACATCGTAGGTACAGAGAAGCAAGTGTGATCATCACAGCAGCTGTGGAAGTGGATACCTATACTAGATAATGATCAACTGGGATGAAGTTCTGTCACTAACTAACAAAAGTTTCTGTCACCTAAATTAAAAATGCAGGTAGCAGTTATCTATAGCAGACCAAACAAGATTGATGAAAACCAATCCCTTGGGCTTCACAGCATCCTCAAGTTATGTGACACCAGAACCAAATGAAATTTTTAGATAAATGAAAAATTCCCTTAGATCTTCTCCCATCCCTCACAGTTCAAAAGAAAGAAAGTAAAAGTTAAAACCTACTGCACTGCAAAGTTAATCCTAGAATTAGGACAAATAGGAAAGATATCTTTAGGCAAATACAATTGAGGAGTGTAATTATTTTAAAATGTCCAAATATTTCAAAGCAATATGCACTGGATTACAGATTTTTTTTCCTCTGAATGGGAAAACCTGTTCTCTGCTATCTGGACCAGTATATCTTAAATGTTCTGCACCATGTGCTGGCATCCAACAGAGGAACCTCAGGAGTAGAAGCACTTTAAGCAGAATTCTGGTGCAAGCAAAGTCTCTTAAAAAGCAAAATTTAAAAAGTTGTTTAAATGAGGTGAATAGAATTCATTTTCTTTGCCAGTTAGAACATCAAATGGCTGTGAGATGTCATATCAGAAGTCACTATGTAGAATTGACATATATAGATTTGAATATAGCCATCATGTTATCAGATCCTTAGGATATTTTTTTTTTTTGGTCGCCTTTCCCTTTGCCCACCTTTAGGTTCATTACTGAATGAAATGCTGAGAAGTAACATTTGACATATTATGAATAAAAGTGCATTACAAGTATTAAAGAAGTAATCAATTAAAATTTTAAATAAATAAATGGCTTGGGATATTTTTTCTATCTTGCTACTCATGGGAGATTGCACATTTCTTCACATCATTTCACTAGCAGCATCACTAAGCACAGGTCTTTTTCCTCTGTAAAGAAACTGAAAAAGAAGTCAGTGCAAACAATGGAAGCAAAATTTTAAATGCAAATTAAAAAATAAAACCTAATAGCTGAAAAGAGAGTGCATTATTAAAATGTGCCTGTTGCATCAAATAAACCTGCCAACTGTCATGGAAAAATATATCTGATGTTAGATTTCCAGCAATGAAACAAGAGCCACTGTAACAACACAGTTTTCTGTAGATTAGTTTAAGAACAGGAATACAAATGCATTCACAAAATTTGTGTAAGAAATTGGTTGAGTGTTGGTAACAAAGAGACAGCAACTGCCCCATGGCTTTCATAAAGATTTAAGCTATTGCACGATTTTGGTCCTGCAGTTTTTTGTCTTTGTCTGTTTTTGTTTTTAAGAGGTGCAAAAATTCATTATTTCTATTTTATTTTGGTAATTGAGACCAGGAATGGTTTGGATTATATTCAAGACTAGTCTACAGGAAATGTCTATATTATCATATAGACTTATTTCCTGTAGACTAGTCTTGAATGCAGTAAGCAGTAACTGCAGAGAGAGGCAGTAAACAGTGAAATTAAGGACTAAAGCTGCATTGAGAGTCACTACTGCCTTTGTCACCTACCATTGCTATGCTATAGGCAGACACCTTCAAATGACATTCACTTCAAATAACAGATCTTCAGCACATCAGCCTCCCTCAAGTCACAGACTACTACAGGTACTGCCTGCCAAATGTTCTTGCTCCTAAGCACAGCAAATACACAGTTCCAAACATGGGTGTCAAGAGGAGCAGCCTGAGACTGTCCCATCTCCTCTGCTTTGCTTATTAGTGAACGACTCATTATGGATGCTTGCCTTTAATTTCTATTAGTCGAGGCTCCCGTCTGCAAATACACACATCTTTTACATTTTTTTTCTGTAAATATGCTGAGTGTTTTGGAAAACAATGTAAAACTTCAGACAACACAGTACAGAAACACCATTCAACAAATCTCCAGGCCCCAACCCAGAAAGGTTTGCAGCTAATATCAGTATATCATGAATAAGTAATAAATGCAATATGCATATAAATGGTAAGATTTCTTGAAAGATTGTACAAAAACACAGCAGCCATAAGTTTTTTGGATGCTCCTTTTTCCAAAATGCTCTGTAAAAATACTGTAACAAAACAAAGTGTCAAAAATTTAAACACTGCTGTCCACATACTACTTCGGATCACACATGAGTCTAGGTGTCCAGCAAATGCCTACCAAGTTATTGGGTTATGCTTACAACAGAAAAAAAAAAAAAAAAAAAAAAAAAAAAAAAAAAAAAAAAAAGTACTAAAGATAGAGGATAAACATACACGTTGCCACCTACAAAATTATTTTCCATTCTTTATTAGGTCATTTATTAATGACATATGTGTAAAAAGGTGTTTTAACTCAGCTCTCTACAGAAAGTGGTTAACAATCTTTATGACAAACATCAAAACTCAGCAAGCAGTGGAATCCATCTGCTTAGTCTTGGGTTAAATGCTGCAAACCTGAATCCAGCAATCTTAAAGAGTAATGGTGTTACTCAACAAGATTGGACTTAAGTTCCTGGCCAAGATTCAAAGCTGTCTGCTGACATAGAGGCACTATACATAAGACCTTGAAAGTCTTCTAGACATGAGCATCAGGAACAAAATGAAGTTCAGTAGTGCAGGGAACAAGGTCATGGCTCACACAGAACAGCAAAAGGAAGGCTGGTAGCAGCCATTAGTACAGATGGATAAGAAGGACCTGTGTATTTCTTAGTCAAAGGATGACTACAAAATGCTAATTACCATCAGCTGCAAAAGCATACACATGGTGCCAGCATGCACCAAGCGGGCTATTTCCAATTCTTAGTTTGGAACAAGTTACACCGATAATTACCTCAAACATTAGTCTTTTCACTTCTCCCACAGCTGACCGCCAGCATAAAGGATATGCTGAATTCAGACAGCAGGAAACTTCTCTAAAAAAAACCTGCACAACAGGAAGTTATTTGCTAGCCCACCTGCTGCTGGTACTGGCTACATATAATTAAACAGTATGACCAAGGGTGGCTTTTTGGTGGTGGTGTTTTTGTCTGTTTGCTTTATGCACATTCAGGTGCACAGTATATTTGAGAATACAACATGAATCGTGCACTCTATCATCATCTGAAAAAGAATAAAGACACATGCACAATTTGTGATTGAAAATTAAACCTCACAACCAGGTCCATCTGTGTGAATATCAGAAGTTTACTTTCAGATAACATCTTTCATGTTTGCTGAGCATTAGCTGCTTTGTGAACCTCAGGTGCTGGAATGCTCAAGGGACTCGCAAAAATACAAGATGCTGATTAAAAATTCACATGAATATTCATTCAAAACACTTTTTATAATGTATTTTATCAACTTCCTACAGGTGCCTATTGCTTATTATACTGCATTTTTTCCTTTATTTCATACCTCTGCCTTGAAAACTTAAGACACCACCATCTCCCTCCTATTTGCATTTACAGTGACCTCTTCCTCCTCCCCTCCTTCAGAAATGCTTGGCTAGAGTTTTATCTCTGGTTAAATACTCACATTCCAAGAACTACCATTTCTCTGTTGTTTACGTATATAAATATACATTCTATTCCATAACCAGCTTTTACTGAAAATAGTTCAATAACAGAAACCTTCTATACTGAGGAAGTTTTTAGTCTTATGTCCAGTCTGCATGTTGTTTGGCTTTGAACTTTCTCCTACTGCTTCAAGAGGGAGGATGTTTCATTGCCGAGATGATAAAGATGCTGTTAAATTAGAACAGCAAGGAATTTGAAAAGATCTGTGGAGATTTACATTACAGAGCTGGCAAATTCCCTTTCAACTCAGTGGTTTTGACCCACAAAATTTTGTAGCCTCATAATTTTAAGACCATACGGAAGTGAGATGTATTATGCTTCCCTTAATGCTATGAAACAGATTAAATGAATTTTAATACTGAGATTCATTTTACCTTAAATTGTGATTCAGGCATAGGATTAAATCATTTTGAAAACACAGACTTCACATTATTGAAAAACTGTGTTTAATAATGAAATATTTCACAAATTTAAGACTAAAATCTGAGCCATTGTAAGTGGGTACCAATCCTAAATTATTGCCACCTACTGTGCAATTTCTACTTAGAAGGAAGTAAATTCAGTTTTATTTGCTTACCTTGTTACCCAGTATCTGTTTACTTCTTTTGCTAACAAATTGAAACTGCTGTGAATTTAAATGCTGGTGTTTCATTATGTAAGAAAATTATTGATGTTTTTCAATTAAAAAGTAAGCCCACAAGGAACTGATGCCTGACTGATACACGGGGTCAGCAGCCTTGTTTGCCTGAGTAAACAGATATGTAAGTAAAGCAAAGAGAAGAACTTTAATGTAAATGAGCCACCAGAGGGAGCTCATCCAGCCTTCTGAGTATAATAGACTATATTGACTTTGGCAAAAAGTTAATTAAACATTTTTTCTAAGGGTTGCTGACTGAGTTCAAAACAAAGCACATTCCCTGGCTGAAACTCTACATGCCTGAGAAGTCTAATGTAATCAGAAGACGTTGCTTCTTTAACAAACATGGAATACATTTCTGATTTAATAAAGATAATTAAGTTTAGAAACACATGCTACAGTGTTCTTCTACACATGCAAACATACACTAGCCTTTTCTTCCCCGTCCCTCTTTGGAATTTTCTTTATCTGGAAAAGATAAAGTATTTTAAAAGACAACTCAAAAAACATGACATTTAGTTTCACCTAACAGACGTATACCAAAATCTGAGCCACATAACCAATTAAAGGGTATTTATTTCTGATCAAATTTAATTTATTATTATGATGCTTACAAAATTCTGTAATTAGTTGTTACCCTTGGATGGACGTTACCAGATTACATTTGAGTTGTCTATCACAATAAGAGTTGTTTCGTTTCAAATTTTAGAGGACTCAGATTCAGAAAATGCATTCCTCAAGCTTCTCTTCCACGGGTCTGATGGTCACTAAGAAACCTACTAACATTATTCAAAGAGATGTACTAAAGTAAGAGGCAGTCAGTTTTTTACACTGTGCTCATTGATCAAGTAACCAAGAGTTTCACCTGTTACTATCCCATGAAATCAGGGGTATAGTAGCGGTAATTTGGGTGTGCGGAGGAAGACAGAGGACAACAAAATCACTTCCTCAAGAAAAAGCACCTTTCAACATACACAGTCGGACAAATCCCTGCAACTCTCTCTAGATATTTCTGCATATTATATACATTAACTATACATAATTATCTCCAATTAGCATAACTCTATCACAGACTTAAATCACATATTTGTTTGCATACCCATTATCAGCTTCCTAAAAGAATAATTAAATTTCTCTTGCAATGTTTATCTGATGTCTATCTGGATGCTTTGCTTTCAAAGATGAGATTAAAATTAATGTGCTATTACATTTATTTGTTCCTTCAAGATTCAATGAAAAACTGAACACTCCTCAATACCACATGAAAGTAACTTTTTATTGTGAACTCCTTTGCAATGTGAGGATACTACAAAAATCACCAATACTTAAGCACTGTGATAAAAGCCAACCTGAGAAGACCTGTTCTTTAAGTTTCAGTAGGCACTTCAGAGTGGCAAGCTTCCCTGTCCAGCTGTTTTACCTTTGGCGAGCATGATTTTTCATCGTTTGCCCATATAATCAACAACAAGCAGGACACAAGTTACAGCTGCTGTCCAATATATATTATGAAGTCATCCTTCCCAAGAATATTTTTGGACTAAACAAGCATAGCATTTTACTGAAAAACTGCATTTTTAAGACAGTCAAAAGAGATCAATACAAATATTAATTTTTTAAAAATGGTCAGATTTTTTCTCCTGCTTAAAAACAGCCACTGAAATTCATTCTAAGGATTGTACTGAAGTAAGATTTACCAGCCTGCCCCCTCTCCCTTATGCTATAAGATAGCCACTTTCTTCACATCACATTCATCTTGGTATTTTGTACTGTACTTACCATATTAGTAATTACCACATAAATTTTTACAGCAGAACAATTCTAAGACTCACTTGGAATTTAGGGTGTAAAATAAAGTTTTATAAAAGTCTGTAAAGCCTCTGGTCAGGAAATAATCAGTAAATAGAAAAAGATAGCAGAAGATGAAATTCTTACAACTGTTTTCTGTTCATGGACATTTTGTGCTCACTACAACATAAATCTGTCCCTGCTCAGAAGCCCGTGTAAGAAGACAGGTTCCCTTACAGAAGCTTGAATTTCACGGCTCCTCAAAATGCAGCAGCAGAGTGACCTCCACACACCAGCAACGACTCTTGCACTATCTATACTCTGCAAAAGAATAGCCCCCCCGACCCCTTCACCTCTCAGCTTCATGAAAATAAGATTGTTTTCCAATAGCTCACCATCATCGTACCAGGGCTAAGCAGCCACCTGGAAACCTGACAAAAATGAGGCACACTGCATCAACACACTGCAGAGAGCATTAGCTTATTTTGTTGTAGGACTGTCAAGTACCTTACTCAACTGTGCATGCTCAAAACTAGGGAAATCCAACATCACTGAAATGAATAAAGGCCATGGAAAATATCACTATTAGACTATACTGTGTCAGTTTAATAGGCATCAAATGAGAAACATGCTAATAACTGCGGTGTAAAAGATAAGGACTTGCAAACAATAAAACATATAAAAGAGTATTTCTGAATTCTGCATGTAAAAGCTCTTCCTCTTTGAGTAAAACTTATTTAGTGCATAAAAATGGGATTAGCCTTAGGGTTTCCTCAAGATTCAAAATAAGTTAAAAGCCTTGCACCCACTGTATTTTGAAGACATTTTGGCACCAGATTCCCTGGAAAACCCACTGTGATGGCATTTGAAAACTGTAGCCTTTTTACTTAGTAATGGATTGAATCAATCCTTGGAAGGTTTCCTCCTTGACTGAGTTTTCTTCAAATAGAATTAAGTTAAATGTTGGTCTTGCCATAAAAAAGGCACATTAGATATCAAACATGATTCATGATAGCAATGAACCAGTTCAGTCAAAAAAAGAAAAAAACAGAAATCTAAGGAAGTGATTTTGAAATGGAAACCAAACTTTTCTTAAGGTCATCAAAAACTCAATTTTTCAACCAAACATTGGGGGTGGGGGTACTGTTATTAAATTCCTTCAGGAAAGGCTGCATGTGTAACATTTCCATGTTTCCCAGAAGGATGAGTCTCAAAGCACCTTGAACTAATCCTGTACTTTAAAATAGTCACAAGTAATTATGCACATCCTGTTCTGATTATCACTTTTTCTAGTATCATTCATTGATAAACTTAATAGATTATTAAAATAACCTAAAGAATCATCCCCTCCACGCCCCCCCCCCCAAAAAAAAAAAAAAAAAAAAAGAGGGGAAAAGATCAATTTCTTTAATAGCTTTTAGAATTTTATCCTAGTTATCTCACCTCCTCCAATAACCCTCAGCTGTCTATCAAGGTATTTTATAGTCTAAATCTCATCCAACTGGCTTTTTCCAGCATAACCAGTAACCTTGAATCAAGTTAAATGAAAAAGCATAGCTCTCTTATCCCACAGAAATTCTCATCTCAGACAGAAAGCACAGTTAAAAAAGGTACTAAGGAAACCTGAAGTGACACAACAGACAATAAGACCTATAATAACAACACAGTTACATGCATTTACCAAAAATACTAGAAACCTGATGTCTACAAGACACAATGAAATGAATGAAGCCGCTCTGTTCTCCACTATTACCCAGCTAGGAACGAAATCCTTTTCACAGCCTGGAGACATTGCTATCCTAACTACTTAAAAAAGCAGAGCCACAAGATTGTGGAACCTCAGGCTCAGCTATTAGTGGCACCTAAAGCACAGCTATTAGTGGCACTGGGTCAAGACTTTCATTACATTCATGACGCAAAGATAAATTTTTCCCTTTCTGCTGCGGGCTGTGAAGTCCACCCCTGGATGCAACTAATTGCAGGTACAAATCTGTTTTTAGATCAAGTTCCACAGGCACCTTACAGCTGCAATTCTGGGAACCATTTGCTTCAGAGAAGTGCTGAAATCCCCCGCTGTCCCCTAAGCATGAGTTCCTGGGGGTAAATGAGCAACAAAAAGCTGAGAAGGTTTCTTCTTTGAATTACACAGCCCAGTTTACTCAACAAACTTGCTAACTGGAGATGACACACATCTAAATGTCTGGTTCCATAAGCTGCCTGTTCAATTATGGTTGTGATTTCTTCATTTAACCAACATTCACTATTTTTTTGCAGTGAACTACCGCTCCATTACAAGTTTCCTTGCAAGCTGCTTTTTAAGAAACATTCTTTCTACTGGGACACAAGGGATAAATGGAGGGAGGAAATAAGCTAGTATGTTACAAAAAAAACCAACAAACACCACAACTGTACAACCTATTTTCAACCCATGTGTGTTTTGTACATTTAGACAGGACACACTCCCCCAGGAAAAGACTATTTCTTTATATGCATGTCATACTTAGCAAATTAGAAACCTGCTCTTATTAAAATTAGACCTTTTAGGCAAAATTAACATAAACATACTTTTTTTTTTTTTTCTTTTAATGACAAAGGGAGAATAAATTCACTGACTTGAAAGGACCTTTATAGCCCCTTCCACCTCCCACTTCTTGCAATAATAACAATGCTCAACTTCTGTCTGCAAATACCAGTTATTTCTACCATTCAGAGACCACAATTAATTGTGGGTGTTGGGGTATTTTTATTGCCACAACCAAGGCAGCCCATAGCTATGAATCACATTAAAGTAAACAGACTACGAGTATTATAGATACAACCTAATAGGATCAAATCAAAGCTTTGCATAATCAACAGAAGGGAGACTATGGAGGATTAATGGGCAAAAATTATGCTAAAAACCCAAGTGAAACAGAAAGCCTGTCATGTATTTCTCTCTCCATTTTTTGAGGAAACTGTCACTGTTTTACAGAGACAGCTGTCACAAGGTCATAAATATTCACTGGGAACACTCCCAACCCATTAGGCTCACTTACACAGTCAGAATCTACAAAACTTCCAGCTGTAGAAATAGAGATGAGAAGGACAGGCCATTTAATTGGGGGAGATGAATGAAGAGCAAAGAAGGAGTCAAGTAATGAATGATACAGAGGAAAAGTAGATGAACTCTGTCAGGATGGAAACCAGGAAAGGAAGGGCCTATTAAATGAAACTTTAAGGACAAAAAATCAGAAACTGTAAAAGGATGGAATTCTCTTAAAGCACAACATCACAGCCAAGAATTCAGTGGCAGGTTGTAGGTCAGGACACCGTGACATTATGAATCAGCAGACAACTAGACGTTTTGTTGGGAGAAGCGTTTCTAGGATACGCTGGCAAAATCCAAATTTAGGTCTTAGATAAGACTAGGGAGAGCTTATAAAATAATAATTTTTAATTATTACTGGTTGTGAATACATTTCTCTGGTTGGTTTCACATTTGCCTGCTTCAAAGTTTTTACACGGCATTGTTCCAATTTATAATAATACATTACTACAGCTGTACTGAAATGTATATCTCAAGTATGACAAAACTATTACTCGTAGTGACACTATTAAAGCACATCTCTGAAAGCTGCTTTATGTGGACTATTAAAAAAATGAAAATTAGAGAAATATTCCAGAGGAAAAAAAGAAAAGAATGACTTAATTCCTTTTAATCAGTTTCTCCCATTATAATTCTGTTTCTGCGTAAGTCTTCTCTGTTTTGGATATTCAGCTCCTTATCAAGAGAGACCATTTCTAGCTGGTTTGCAGGACTAACTCTACAGATCCCCCCCGTAACCTGCTTGACCAAGACTACCTGATTTTTGCTCAAGGCATTTCTCATCTGCCCCCTCCCCTCATCCCCCAAGATGTCACTTTTTTTTTTTTTTTTCATTTTCATTCTGCAATTCTGTCTTCTGTTTTAAAAAACACAACAAACTTTAATAATATTAAGGAATTGTGACTCTAGGAAACTTCTATCCTAATTTAATCCTCTACCACAAATACCAACAGTGGTAGAACCATCATTTCTCCTCTTTATTTTATTAATCTTTTCAAAAGCTGTCATGCAGCAATGCAACCATGACTTCACATTTGGCATTGATACAAGAAATCAGGAAGGGTATAGGGATTTTTCTTCCCTTAGCTCACCAAAAATAAAGAGTATGAGTCCAGGGCTCCTCTGCCTGGGAGTTGTGGTAGGGTCTGTTTGTAGCAGATGACAACAAGTCACCAGTCTAGTCCCTAACTAACCACAAAGCCCACTGGTGCTAGAACACAGACTGGCATCTCTGGCAGCTTCCCCCTCCAAGTTCAGCTCCTTGGTTGCATTTGTACATTTGCAGGACCTGGCAAGCCCTGGGACTGCAGCACCAACAGCTGTGCTACGCTAGGAATGGGAAGTGGCGATCTTGCACAAAACCTTGTTTTAAAGGTCTTCTACACACCTCTGCATAATATGTATATATGTGTGTACATATGTATATATATATATATACACACACACACACATATTATGTACACTGCTGGGCTAGTCATAAAAAAAAAAAAAAAAAAAACAACAAGCTGTTGTAACAGTTAATGTTCATAGTGAACAGAAAGCTGCGGACAGCAGTGCAGACCAGATTACATACTTTTAGACTTCTTACAGTGATTGATCACAAAATAAAAAGGAAACATTGTTATTGACACTGTCCTCTCATCAGTTTGACGGGCATTTCAGATTTATTTTTTAGTTAGTTTGCTGCTTAAATAACCCTTCTGGTTATAGTCATGGTCGCTTTGAAACTATTACAAAGCAAGACCTGTATAAAAAAGTCTATATTAGAGTACGAGGAGCACAAAAACCAAGCAGAATCTAAAAGTTCAGGCAACCTATCAGGGATTACTGCATAGTTGAAAAGCAGTGCCCTTACAATGCGTGCACACACAGACACAAGATTAAAAAAGGCTTCCAGCCACATAGACCTGACGTGCATCAAGAACTAGTTATTTGTGAAGCAAAAGCACCTCTCAACATTACAACTCTATTTTCTATCTATTAAATTCTTATGACTCATGCAGTGTAGCTTTATTCTGAACAGACTACAACAACAAACTGCAATCAAAACAGTCACAGAATTATGAATTTGCCTCTCCCACTGATGTTTAAGCCAAAAAATCATACTTTTTTTTTTTCAGGAAACTACAGAAGTGGCAGCAAAAATGGAGACTCTTTAGACCATTCTCGCATGAATCAGCCCATAACAACTGTGGTGGCTTCGGTCCATTACATTGACAAAATGTTTGCAATTATCCTCAGAGGCTTTGTGGAAGGCACGGGAAGCCACAGGCATTACAGCTCCCCAGACTGTATCAGTAAACTCTGGCAAGAGTGAACCTGCAGAAAGCCATTTCCCACGACTGTCGCCCTTAAAACTGCCTTCAGAGGAGGAAGACGCAATGCTTCGTGCCATATCAACACAAAGAAAGAAACCCTAAGTCACTTCTCGAACCGCACGAGGTTTCTCGGGAGTGCTCTGCTGCCACTTGGCCAAAACAAGCTGCTCCCAGCTCCACAGGTGCATGTCCCAGGGCAGGGGTTCAGGAAGGGCTGCTGAGCCTCCTCTTTCTCCCCAACAGTGCAACCCTTCCACATTGCCCAAACTACTGATACAGAAGCTGAATCTTGTGTCTGTTGGGAGGCCAAAACACAAGCTTTTTGTCTAAAGCCAGCTACTATGAGACGCAGATGTACAGCAGAGCAATACCCTATCTCAGGTACTAGCAAAAGCGTTGTTTAGATAAGAGCAGAAAAATAAATAAGGAGCAACACATCGATGCTGAACAACTAACAAAAGATGGCTCACAGAGCTATTACAGATTAACACTTCTCAGGTAAACAGGAGCTCCAAGAAAAGACAGTTTAGTGGGGAAATTGGTTCAAAGATGATTTAATGTGTAAATGCTACCATTTCAGGTGGAACAAACATAAAACTGAGGATGCTAACGGGTAACCTGAGCAGTTTGGGGGAATTATACTGATTCTGTAGGTACAATACGCCTTTTTATCAGCGTAAGGACAATTTTAACCAGTTAGCAGGAATATAAGTAACGGGTAGCATATTGATCATGAATGAGTATGTGCTAACAGAACTGCACAAAACCTGACTTGTGAGGTCGAAGCACCTGCACAGCACACCATGAAGCTGGCTGACCGGCACAATCCGTACTTCAACCACTGGCTGCTGCCATGCTTGCAGAAATCAGGGAGCCTCTCAGATACAAGCCTCAGCTGGAAGCTACGGGGACTAATGTAATTTCCATCTCTGCATTTGTGGCTCAGAAACTTAGCAAAACTCCTTTCAGCTTTGTATTATTAACACCTGAGGGATGCTGCCTTCTCCTCCCCCTCACCCTCACTTCCCCATATCCAGCATCCCCAATGATGTGCCCCAGGAGCGAGTGCATGGATATACATTTGCCAGTTGCCAGATCTATTTAGCGTCAGGAACAGCAACACCCGCCTCAAGAAGCTTGACTGATGCGTGGGAATGAACACACTATGGTTTATTACTACTCTAGCACATGTCTGAGTGCAGATACAACGAAAGCTCAACTTCAGTCCCCTTCACAACTCACATGGCAGAACATCGAAGCAGGAGAAAGCCACGAGGATGGCGATCATCAATTTGCAAGGCAGCTTGCAAAATTCTCCAGCTTTCCTTATCTTCAGAAACTAAAGCAGGCCTGGCTACTGGCTCATGAATGCTGTGTCCAAATCACTGGCACTGTTTCAGTAACTACACATGCATGCTGACACAGCCTGAGATGTAGGAAGTTTACTCCTTGAGCAAAACATTGACTGCTTATTGGCCCAAGTTATAAAATATTCTGGGTTAGTTGCATTCACACTTTTTTCCTGTGTCATCCAATTTATTTTTTAAGACATTTTTTCTTGACCATTGCTTTCATTACTCCTGGTACAAATTTGGTATCAAGTATTATAAAAGACACAAAAGTTTCTCGAAGCCTGTCTCGTTATTTCACCCTCAGCAAATCATAGCCACGTCTGTCTGATTTTAACAAGGCATGAAATTATACCTCAGCAGAGTAAATTAAGAAGTAACACCATGAACAGGTGTTGTATTTCTTAGTGTCATCAGTTCAGATAGATCAATTTATATTCCTCAGTACATACTTTATTTAAAAAAAAAAAAAAACACTCTACGTAATGAAGTAAAGGATGAAAGACCTTTGCAATAATTTTATTCTTCTTATTCTGGCAAGATAGCTTTGTACAAGCTTATGATCAGGAAGATGCTTACAGTATGCAGAAATGCTAAAATTAAAACTTGTATTCCCCTGAATACATTCACAGAAGCTGACACAAAAGTGTAAGCCAGGTAGCATATGAGATTAAAGTTCAAGTCTAAGTTTAGTTCAGAAAGACAAAAGAAAGACACAGGGAGAGCAGTGGAAGACTCATCTCCAGTGACCACCGAAACCTTAATTAGAGCTGTGCAAGACACTCCTTGGAAATTAATTTGCTCTTAGGGTCTCACAATCTTCGACAATAATAAAATCAACTCTGCTCTTCACCACTGCCATATGCAGTTTAAATTCTTACTGTTGATTTTGATAGTGTACTTTTGGCTTTTCATCTGGGTTAGTTTCGTCTTCCGTAGGAAGATCTCTCGTCAGGATCTGCAAAAAAGTGACCCTATCCTGTATTCTCAGTGGAAAACAAGAAAAGGTATTTCAAACTTTTTTCCCAGGGTATAAGAAGAATAGTGGGAAAAGCCAAGAGCTCCAGAGATCCAGAATGGGATGTATTTAGAGAAAATGAGGAACTCTAGTCATCGTGCATCAGCAAAGGTGCCTTTCACAGAGAGGAACAATTTACAATGTTGTCTGTGTAAACAGAACTTTTCTGCTCTTACTTCTGACAGAATGCATGGCTTCTATAAACATACAGAAGTATACTTTGTGCTACTGTTTATTTTACCTGGAGTTTATTAAGATAGCAAAGGATTTGGTATTTTACAGGCACAGGACAGAAGTGTCAATGGTCACTAGCTAAATACAGAACAACCCAGCCGCGGGGTGAAAAAGGGTAGAAAAAGATTTCTGTTTTCTTATTTGTTCACCAGCTAACATTAATAGAAATTAAATATGCCAATTCCCTTTGGAAGAAAAATGTAATAACTACTAAACTGATAATAATGAAATAATTGCCACCATGACCTACATATCTCAGTAAGTTATTTAGTTACTTGTGTGTGAAAGGCAGTTTTACAATACTTACCAATGTATTTGTAACGCTACCAGATACATAAAATGTGTAGCAAATACTTTGGTCAATATCCAAAAGCAGTGTGGAATTATTCTAGCAGAAATACTTGAGACAAAATACTTGGAGCTCTCTCATGTTTTAAAATGTTCCATTACTCACTTTCAGCAACCTGCACTCAGAATATATAACCATACCCCTATTCTTCCCCGCATGCTGTCTGTTCTCTGTTTATACCAATATGACAGTCAAATACATGAATTATAAAATCAGCTGCAGCCTTGAATACAAAGCTACATATATGTTGCTTTGAGACATGCCTGTGAGATATTGCCCCTGGTTTCTTTAACAGGAAGAGAACAGATTTAGCACTGAATACAGAGATGTATAGGACGTGAAATTAGCCAGTACAGCCATCTGTGAAAATAGAGTGCTGCCATAGTTTCATTAATATATTGACAACCAATTAAAAAGATAATTCAAAGAAAACAGAACCAGGATTGCTTATCTACAATAAGATCTAATTGATTAAATAAGGTATGTTATTCCTTCTGGCCTGCCTATAGTACCAGTCAGAAGTTATTCCAAACAGAAAATACCCTATTACTTCTTTTGTTAGGCCCTTATTAGATCAACAATTAATCTCTAGAACCTTTTCTCCTCTTATTCTCAGTCTTTCTCTTTGAGGTGTGCTGTCACAGTGAGCAGACGAGGAAAACAGTATGTACAACACTTAAAAAAAAAATCCGTATTGACTGATGTCAATCTTACGGAACTGCTAGTATGTTTATCTAATCATCTTGCAAGCTTCTTCCTGCTCAGATTATCCAGTAAGAATTATTTGCAGAAATTCTCAACAATATCCTTAGCATTTTCAAATGCCTACGGTCAAAATTGCACAAACAGACAATTAAGAAATTAAGTTCTTGACAGCACTTCAATACAAATAGACCAGAGGAAAAGTACATCCTCCCCTCTGTAATGCCACCACATACAATCCAGACGCACAAAACAGTACTTCAGTGTCCTGGCGAAGTGGTGCCTTTGCTCATTCTTGCCAGAACACCTGACAGCACAAGCACTACAAGCGCAGATGACAGATGGATAAATGTCCACTAGTGGTAAGGACGAGTGACAATTATATTTCTGGAGCAGCAGGTTTCAGAGAAACAAGCTGTAACAGCACTTCCTCTGAAACATAGTTCTTTAGCCCATGTGAATAAGCAGCAGATGTTTTTTGGCATCCTTAGTTGCACTGCAACCCACCTCAATTCTCAAATCCCTGGTCTCCAGCGCAACCTGCTATGCCATACAAGAATGATACCACATGAAGGATTTTTACATCATGTGCACAAGCCATCTTCAGCATTCCTGCAAGTGAATTTATACCTACAGAAGAATGCTCTGTACAGTTGCAAAAATTATAACAATGAATGTTAGGACTACGGTACCTTTGTTGTAATTTATTAGTGCCCAGACTCCATTAGTATCTGGTGTGTGAGAACATTTGCTCTTAATACACACCAGAAAGGCTCGTTGGCATTTAGGGGGAGTAAATATGGGATCACTTCTTAGGCAAGGGAAGAAAATATGCCTTCATGCTTGCATATTGCCAGGTCTCTATCCAGACTTCAGAACCATCTACAACTATATTGTAATAGACAACTAGTATTTGAAATGAAAATAATAATAATAATTGTTGCAATTCTGATTACTCATCAGGCAGATTTAGTTTTGATTTCTGTGGCAGGCATCTGAAATCATAAAAGCTGGTATTCATGTCTCCTAACTTTAACCAGCTGCAATTTCAGCATGCAACTCAAGGCAGGCTACTCTAAAAGTGGGGCTGCAGGCAAGTTACCCTCAGTACAAAACCTAAAGCATGAATAAGATAGCTGATACCCACACATGCAACGCAAAACTAAGAAAAGCAGAAAGAGGAGGACTTTGCTCAGCTAATAAAACAGCATACAAATCCAACCAGTGGTTGAGACCTAGCATCTCTTTTCATGGCGCTGACTAGAAAACAGTAGAACAGACTCACGTTTAATATACTGTAATGAACAATAATGCACTACTAGAGGAAAAGGTCATTTCTACATCTAATAGCTTCCAACAGCTAGCTTGTAAAATAAAAAAAAATCCATATAATATAAAAAATCCATATAATAATACATAAATTGTTTTTTTTTAGTATCTATATAGATCATATATATGGTCTATACCTCATATTTTCGCATCCAAAACATAGAAGATTTCAATGGTATTGTATGTTTCATGTTCTATCATATGCTTTTGCAAGCATTTTATACCAGAAAAAAAAAAAAAAAAGATATATTTTCTGCTATTTTCACACAGTCAGATCTGTTTAAATTCGATGGGAATTTGGGCATTTCCAAGAGTCAAAAATATGCACTTTTTGTCTGGAAGGCTACACATGTACATTATAGTGCTCAACATGTAATACAGCTCTCAGCTTTAGCATCCTATCAATGAAATGACTACTCTCCATGTTCTCTTAAGACTTCTCCAAACCCATTTCTGTATTTTGTCCCATTGCCTAACCTTCAATGAATACATACCTAAGTGTACCTCATATATATATACACACACACACATTTGAAATACGTGCATTTCTCAGGCAGATGCAAAGGAATGAAGAGAGAAATTAAAAAGAGAAGATAGAGTTAAAATCAGTTAGCCAATTCTAACTCCATCTCACATCTGTTCAGTTTGTTTCTAATACTACTGTTAAGATGCTGGAAATCCACTTGCCCAAAGCATACTAGGTAATTAAATCTAGCAAAAAATAACAAAAATGTGACAAATTCAGATATTAAAGCAGTGTTATCAGAGCAGCAGTTTCCCTTCTCTTTTCCTTAACTAATCATAGAAGTCCTGAAATGTATGGAATACCCTCTGCAGAGTCTTTGATACAACCAAAGGAAATGCTTCAATGTTAATACACTTAGGATAACAGAGAACTAATAGAATGAAGACAATGTCCAATTTTTACTTTACAACACAAAAAGCAGAACTCAGATTCGAATTTCTAACAGATATTCTTGTATCTGCACTTAATTTGTGATTGTTTCAGCAGTTAGAATAGTGAAGAAACCCTAAGACAATGAATTACTTTTTCAAGAAAACTAGATATAAATCAAAACACTTTCTGATGCTTCATAAAGAGCTTGAATTGTGGAAGATTAGCATTTTCACATTTTAATTTAGTTGCAGGTTGCTGCAAATTCCCTACACAATGCCCAGAAGTAGGCATTGCTACTTCTTTCAGTGTTAGATACAAAAAAGGAATAGTTATTTTTGAAGTATTAACAGGTATTACCAACTTTGAAATACTGTTAATACTGTCCCTTCTAGAGTTTTCAAGAACTTGCTAATTAGATCATGCTTATTTAAATTATAATAATTATACAACGATGAAAATTAATATACTGGTTGAACTCCAGCTTGCAAACTTTTCCTGTAAACTCCCTATTTCTTTCAATATATATATTTTAGACCTATTTATATATAATGTCTATGTATGAACCATTACAATTCCCCACCACATAGTTTATTTTCAAATAATAAATCTTGACTGGGACAAACAACTTTTGAATTCTGTTCTCAGCTCTGCCAGATACATGAAGCTGCAGAAATCAATAGTCACTCTGATGCTTTTGTTTCTTTGTGCAAAATGGAGCTTCTAATATTTCCCTTGTAGTAGTGACCTGAGGGCAAGTTCATCTCTCTCTCTCACTTAAATATTTTGACGTAGACACCCAGACTCGAGATGAAAACAGAAGTTTAAATTCTTAAGTGGAGCTCGTTAAACCATGTATAGAAAATTAAATGTCTTCTCTATAGCTTAAAGAAAAGACTTTGCTATAAATAGCAAGACTGTAAATGGTACTATCATAGCATTTAATAACTGTGGGAAAAGATAACCATTCTGTAACATGTCTGAGTCACAGCAGGCATCTGCATGTGCTATCTTGGCTAAATAATTTTTGAATGGAAAAGTTTCATACTCTCATACAAATTTGGTCATTTTCTAGCTTTGTTCAGAGTTTCTGAAAAATAAGTTATTGCAGTTAAGCATGCACCAAACTGCATGTATAACCTGTAATGATACAACATAAAAAACCTTAATCATTAGATTCAAATAATTAAGAGAAAAATGTCTGCTCTTCACTGAAATACAGTAAATTAATAATGGCAGGAGTTCAACATAAGGGCCTTGGCAAGGCTTTTTTCACATTCAAGTTGCAAGTCAAAATGCTAAAATCAATCTTTTTCTCCAGTAATGTGAATATAACTTAGTATTTAACAACAGAAAATAAAAACTTACAGGCAAAGAAATCTTTTAGCAAATTTCTGCTATGACAGAGCTTCACATGGCCCTTCACATTACTTCCTGGTTTCATTTCCTGGAACAAACAGAAACAAGACACATGTGAAATTAGCTATATCATACTGAAATGTCATATACGTATACACAATAGCCTTAAATCATGCTATGAAATAAACTTTGAAAAATATTTTAATACTGGTGTCTTTCAGGTGGTACAAATCTAACATAACACTTCTGGATTTGAAAGGTAGTTTTAATTAATGTTTGCCAACTCCTATGCCCAATACTGACTTCCATCCATCTTTCTGTAGACTCTCAAATTGATTTGAGATTAATTTTTCATCTCCCTAAGCACAAGAAAACCATACATGATTTTCCATTTGCTAGCCGTACTAATGGAAAAGACCTTTTTGCAGCCTCTTACATACAGGTGCAAGCAATTTCAAAACAGTAATCGAAGTTTAATAAAACAGAAAGACCAAAATACATAATTTGTTCACTAGTAATGTTTTTACAGATGTTTGTTTGCTAAATAAAAAGTAAAGTATATAGTAAAGATCTGTCAACTCCAAAGGACCTATTGAGCTTGTCCAACACCCTGACAGCTAGCTGACCCCGAGCCAGCAATGTGCCCTTACAGCAATGCCCCACAGCAACCCGGGCTCCATGAGTGTCACCAATGTGTTGAGGGAAGTGACCATTCCTTTCTGCTCAGCACTGGTGAGGCAAAATACCAGGCCCAATCCCAGGCTCCACAGTACAAGAGAGATGTCCACACAGGAGCAAAAGGGCATGAACTGACTTGGGCATCATCTGTATGAGGAGAGGCTAATAGAAATGAGGGCCTTGACCTTTGAGAAAAGAAGGCTCAGAGTGACCTTATCAATGAGTATAAACATCTGAAAGGGTGCAGAGTAAGGAAGGCAGAACTAGACTATTCCCTATGGTATCCAGTAAAATGACAAGAGAACACAGGACCAGAGTGAAATACAGGAAGTCCTGTTTAAACATATGTTTGTTTGTTTTTCCACTGTGAGTGTGGTCAAACACTTGAAAAGGTTGTCCAGACTGGTTAGAGAATCTCCATCCTTGGAGCTATTAAAACCCAACTGGACAGAGTCCTAGACAATGTGTTCAAGATGACCCTGCTCTGAGCAGGCTGTTGGACTAACTCACTAGGTCCTTTCCAGCCTCAACAATTCTATGATTCTGTAAAGTGCTTTATTTAACTCATCCCTGGTTAAAATAAATTGAAAATAGATTATAATTAATCACCCATGAAATGTCTTTTCTGAGGTGCATGAAAAAAAACAGCCAATCTCACTGTTCTTTACCTAGTGTAAAAGGCATGCAAAGGTTATAGTGGAAAGCTAACACCACACAGTAATCCTGACATTCTGATCCATTTAATTGTAGAACAGAGGCCATAAAACCTTCCCTGGTAATTCCTGCCTCAAACTTTCCTTCTTTAACTACCTTAAACCAGAAGAAAATACACAAATATATAAATTCTGGAAGATATTCACATGTGATATTTAAAGTGGATTACCAACAAACACATCAAATGTATTTTGTTTCATAATGAAAGGATATACCTAAAAACAAACACACATTACTCTCTAAAGAATTCTTTAACAGTGCTCTAGAAATGTCAATCAACCAAATGATGTTTGGTGGTATGGTATTTCCTGGTATTTCATAGTAAATCAAAAAGACCGAGAGTTACAGGTGCAGTCATGGGTTTAGGATTGCATGAGCCAACAAGGAACTGGTTCAATATATGTGCAAAAAAACACCCATGGAGTAAGCTTTGTAACTCAACAAGATTAGAAGCACAGATACACCGCAGGTTAAAAGTCCAAAGATTTGTTTTTGTTTTTACTGACAGTGTATTACTTATGGAAAAAATCCTTTAGCAGTGTTAGTCATACATCTTCATGAGAGCAGATTTTCTTATTTTTTTCAAAAAAAATATACAAGTTTGCTTTTTGGTTTTTGAAAAAATATGACTACAAAGTATATTTCAAATTTTCTGTTTTCCTGGAGAAAAATTAAACAGCATATGCCTATTTTATTCATTGCCGGAGAGAACAAAGGCTATGCGTTAAAGAAGCATACAGTACATTTCTATACGTACCCGCTCTTACAAAGGCAGGTTGCGTGTATCCCACCACATGGGTGGGTATCTTTTGTGTTTGTGTTGCTAAGGAAACCAACACTGTGCCAAACCACTACAAACGTATTCAAGTTCTTA
This sequence comes from Aythya marila, assembly GCF_965140915.1. Classification (NCBI taxonomy): domain Eukaryota; kingdom Metazoa; phylum Chordata; class Aves; order Anseriformes; family Anatidae; genus Aythya; species Aythya marila. The sequence goes on along the minus strand of NC_139045.1, from coordinate 28,038,586 downwards.
AACAGGGTAAGTATTATTTTATTTTTTTAAACACAAAAATAAAGCTAGCATATACGGCTACAGAAGAGCTCTCAATTGCCAAGAGCATGTTAAGCCAACACAATTACAATGTCTGAAATACAAAGATTTTCCACTCTGTGGTGTTTGTGTACTTATATGTAACTTCAGAGGCTCGTCCAAAAGGCAGTAGGTTACAACAAAGTTAGGACATGACTGGTTTTGCATATGACAGAAGATGGGGCAGATAAACTCTGAAATTTTCTTTGGTTTGTTAAGAAGTCGAAAACTTTAAAAAACCTTCGCTACTGATCTATTCACAATGGACAGCTGTTTAAATTGAATTGCATAAAGTAAAATACCATGAAGATATACTATCCCATTTAATAAAAACAGAACAAGTTTGCTGTGAAGAGCTGTGTTTTGCAAGTTGTTAGCAGTGTACCCATTAGAGAAGGACGACTCAAGGAATTATGTTCCATAGACTTGAGTTCATGTTTTCCTGCTGTTTCACAGAACATTACACAAGCTCTATTCAATACCTGTATCTGTTTTATCTATCCTGGTCCATCTGCTCTGCGAATGTTCTTGCAAAGCAGTTTCCCATAGCAACATCAAATATCATATAGACCCAGTCTTCTCTTGAAGCACTTTAACTGATCCACTTCTGAATTTCAAGCAGCATCTTTTTTTCTTGCAGTACTTAAGTAAACAATCAATAAATGGAGTATTTCGTCAAATGGAAAACACACATGAATGGAAGTCATACCCATGAGTATAACCCTGGAAAAGCCCACAGTGACTGCCTACTTTGAGGCAGCTTCAGTTAGATCACCTACAAACCATTAATAGCCCAATTTTTCATTCTCTTGTTTACAATGATCAAAGAAACCAAAATAAGAGGAAAAATTCTCAATACATTTTCACACAAGGTAAAAAAAATAATAGTAACAGCAACTTCCTAAAAATACCGTACATTTCACCTGAGAATCTATCTTGAGAATCCCTGCTCCACTTTTAAGAAGTAGTAAGCATACACAAGATTGATTTTTAAGTGAAGATGTTCTGAAAAAATCTCTTAAAATAAGCACTCAAGAAGTCAGTAAATATCATAAATTAATTTTGAGCACACTAGTTCTGTGTGTTTATGGAGAATCTGTAACAAAGTTGTTGTGCAAGCTATAAATTAAGGAGTTAAGCAGACCAGTTTTCCTAATTGCTAATATCTGCATTTTAGATTTGTCTATCTAAAACCACCAGAAGCAGCTAGGAAAAGGCCCTACAGTAAGTGAAAAGGCAATCCAACTTTCTGGTCACTTCTGTACCACTGCACCATATTTTATAACTTTGAGCTACTTTAACAACATACTACCTAATTATGTAATCTCAGAACCAAAATAAACAACTAGATGCAATTCTCGATATTTTTCTACCAGCATCACCTCCTTTCGCCTATACATTTTCTTGGGTTACTCTTGGTCTTCCCCAGCCATTCTCTTTTGCCCATTGTGGAATTTGGCCCTAAAACAGACTGGCTAGATCTCTGGTCTGCACAATGAAGTTCATCTGTACAGCAGCTCTGATGGTCTTACACGGAAAGGCTTCTGTGCATGCCTTCAACATGAATAACACTAATGGCTACATAGCAAATCTGGCATTTTAAGAGAGCACAGAAGAGATCCACAACAGGAGGACCACTCAGCTCTCTGCTGCACATGCATGAAGTCCAGTTCACTTCACTGCAAGCATTGAGCATTGCTTGGCAGAAAAGCCCAACATACAAATACAAAAGCCCACTGGTTGCAGATAAGGGCACCACATGAAATCTCTCTCTCTATTTAAAGCTACAGTCTTACAGTGAGATGAAGTTACCTGCAACCTTCCTGATGATTTTGTAATACCAAATTGGCCAAAATACCCTGCCTGCAATTACCAGCAGACACAACTTCCAACAGATTCATTTTATTACTACAGTCATGAAAAACAAAACAAAACAAAACAAACAAACAAACAAAAAAACCACTTTATTCTGCATTAACAGTTCATTAAAATATGCTCAAGTTGATGAGCACTAAGTTCATGATTTCTAACACATCGTTTCTTTCTCAAACAGGAACAAGTAGTAGCACTTCTACCATCACTCACTAAGGCGAGGCTAAAACCCAGTAACTCATTCTTTAGTTGTATGAACTTAGCAGTGCATGTGTTTTATTATCCTTTATTGTATATAACTTATTTTTAGGTTTGGTTTTCTTATAAACTGATCTGCACATTTAAGACAAGAATTTCAGCCAAATCTACGGTGGAAGTTGTAAGTATATTACTACAAGTTTTCAAACCACAATTGCTCGGTGTTTACTTCTCCACAGATCTCTGCCTATTTTAATATACCATAGTATAAAACATCAGAGATAAAATTATCAATAATAGTCAGCTTCATTACATGCAACAGATGTATGTGAACTATAACTAAAGGCTAAAAGCAGATGATGTTTTGAAAAATATTTTTTCAAATATGCTACTTCAAAAGTAATGATCTAAACCAAGAATAAAATATGAAGTCTTTAAGGACTAACATCTTGCTTTTTCTGATGGTGTCTGAAAGACTATAAAGCCTTTAAATTATTAGAATATATTCTAGAAATGGCTAAGCAGCCAGTACCGTATTCATTTATCCTTTGTCCTTTTAAGCTTTCAGGGTGCTGTGTAGCCATAGTAACTATCCCTTTCCTCTGTGAAATCCATTAGCTGGTTTCAATCTGGATTTCAATACTACCATAAAATCAAAGCCAAAGATTAAAAAAAAAAAAAAAAAGATTAAAAAAGATTCCCGAGACAAGTATTTATTTTAAAAGCAGTTTCTGCATCTTTATGCTTTATACATAACAGCAAAAGAAGCCAAAAGGTTAAAAGGACATCAAAAGATAAATTCAGAATGAATTTTGAAGCTTGGTCACCATCAGGGATGACACAATACCATCTCCAACTAGACGTGACAGAAAAAGCTAGCTGTCATTCACATTAAGTCAGTCACTGCAACTGGCCGGCTGGCCATCAACCCCTTCCAACAGCAGCCTGAAGGTGCAAGTATTAGGAAACTGCAAGTATTAGGAGACAGACTCGGATTTGCACTGCAATTCGAATGACAAGAAATGGAAAATCTTGGACTCTTCTTCCACACAGGCAATTTTGAAGGAGGGCAGGTGTTGCAGAAGGATAAGCTTTATCCTAGGTCCTATTTGGATGAGTTTTGTCACGACATCCCTGAATGACTTCAACACCAGTTTAGTCCCAATACCAGTTACAGGCAAACTGGCCTAATAAGCATTACCACTATTTGCTTGAATCCTCATTACCCCCAGTGACTCCTGGGGACTAGGAAGAGCTACACTTTTCAGCAAGGAAGAGGCAAAGTGTTGGAATATATTCCACAGGCCACTAATTGAAAAATAAATGATTCCTTGAGTCTTCAAAGTATTGGGTATTAAATTCCTTCACTAAAAATTTTCACTGCCTCCTCAGCTGTTGAACTGTTAGTTCCAACTCTGTTGATTTGATTTCATACTTCCACCCACTGCTGCATAAATAGAACCAAACATGACTCAGACAAAGGTGAAGTATCTGCCAAGGTAAGAAAGCTTTATTAGCAATTTTATCTAGCATCGAATGGGTTCCACTTATGATGGGATTCTAGAATAATAAAAATGCTTCTAAATTCAGACAGTGTTACACAAAGCAGTGTTTGAAAAAAATTACTCCAATGTACAAAACACGAAGATACACTCCTGTCCAGTGACTTGGCATAAATAATGGATGTTGGCATTAAGAATATTACCAAAGAAAAACACAGGCATAAAATAGGAGCAAGTTCTTTTGTCGCATGTCACAGAAGGAAGAAAAAAAAAAAAAAAAAAAGGTGAAATGGTGAAATTTCTTCTGCTTGTTTTGAAACTAAGGCATGCTGGAACCAGGATGGGCAGAGCCCCTGTGCACTGCCACCAACAGAAGCTGAAGTGTGCCTGATCAGGCAGAGGAAAGGGAGGATTCCCTCTAACAAGAAAAAATGAAGAAATACTGGCATTTTATTTCCACTTTCTAGCTCCTTATTCTGCTGTTGCTGTTTTATAACAAGCAACAACACTCAAGAGCAAGGCCATGTTCACGTAGTGTTCACGTAGGATAAAGAAGGTTCACATGGTTATTTTTGAGAGGCACTCAAAATTGCAGAAAGGTGATCATGCTTGCATTCAACTGAAGAAAAACAAGATTTCATGAGAGTTACCTGAATCCAAAAATTCTACTTTTTTCCCTCAAATGTACAACTCCTGGCTTTATTAAAGCTAATAGCAAAACTCCCACACACTTCAGTGGGGGCAAAGCTTTCATACTATACATTTTTATGACATATGAGGGAATTAAAATTGATGTTTCCTGTCACTACGGTGGAGGACAAAGTCATGTCAGAATAGCTCATGTGCCTGACATGGCCAATTCTGTCCTCTTCAGCTTGTCCCAATTCTGAAGCAGAAGGGCAGCACATTCACAGGTCACTCTGTGAAGCCCAGGAGCAGCCCCAGCCTTTCCTGGGAGTTCAACACAACAAAAGATGCAGAAAATGCTTCTTTGCAAATATTCTTTGTGCTGTCTTTTAAACAAAACCAGAGGGAGACTGGTTTTTACTTTAGAAGGCAGTAAGCATGTTGTGGAAGGCAGGGACATTCGTAATGGTTAAAACATTTTGATACGACACAAGAGATCCACTTTCAATTTTATCCTAAGCATCAAGATATTCAAAGCCACAAACCTTACTACTTTAAAAGAAAATAAATCACCAAACTTCATCAGTAATAAGCGTGCTATTTCATCCAGTCAGGCTATAGAGAAATGTACTTTCTATGCACATTGGCAGTGCCATCTGTGGACAAAAATCTTTGGGGAGGAGAGCAGGACACACCGGTACTTCCCTTTTTCCACCCAGTATTATTGCTGCAAAAGGCTTATGAAGGAAGTGGCACTGATGGGACAACTCACAAAAAAATAAATCCAGTACTGGGAACAGAAATCACCTGAAGGTGGAAAGCTGAAATAAAAATTCAGAAAAGCTGGAGATTTGATACAATCTGAATAGGTGTACGTGTTCTCAGACAACTTGCAAGTATTGCTACAAAATCCACTGAGAGGTTCTGCAAGCAGTCCAACTTAGAACGCCTTGAAAAACAGAGGTAATTTTCTACTCCCACAGGCTTTGTACCAAAATACTGAACATCATTCTCTTTGAACCTGCTGTTTTTTGTAATTTCACTATTTACCTAAACTTTTTCCATAAAAACTTTTCAAAATTCAAAAGCTATTGTTCCATCCTTTTCTAACTGATTTTCTAGTTTATCTAATAAAACTAAAGAAACCCCCAAACTTAAAGCCACATATTTTCATAGCTTCAATTTTCACTGTATTAAATTCTAGGGGTTTAATGCCTCTAAAGCCCTTAGAATATTCCGCAAGCCTTATATGATGAGGTAGACATCTCTAAAACCTATGGCCCCGATTAAACTTGGAAGAAAACTAGTCATGGGAAGTTTAATTTTCCTTGACATTAGGAAATAACAGATGTCCTCACAAATAACACATCCATATAATATCTTTATCTGAGGAGGCTCTGAGAGGTCATATTTTTGTGTCCAAGGATATTACTTCTTTCACACAAGCCTCCCTCCTCACCCTCCAGTCCAACGCTGCAGTTGTCATAGTTACCAATTTACATGGCCATAGGCTGAGTAATGTTCTCACATTCAATAAAACCCCAAAGGCTATGAGCTTGTAGAATATTTCAAGATTTGTGCAGAAGTTTTGCCATGAAATTTCACTGAAAGACGGGCAGGTGCCAAGGCACATGCAGACAAACATCTCTTTTTGAAGAGCAGACATTTTATCTGCAGTTCCACCACAATGAAGGTGGAGGAACTAGAACCATGGCAGGACTCGCTGGTTATCTTCTGATAATTTAGACATGTAATTTTAATGATAATCCAAGTGGATTTAAACAATGAATTGGATCCAAACATAATCAGGTTTCTCTTTCCAAATTGAAAAAAAAAAAAATCCTAAATCATTCCTAACTCTCAATGCAATAATCAGAACCTGACCCTCCACATAGCTCTTACGGGTTCATGTTTCCGTCCACACAGTTTCAACACATTCCAATGAATGAGAGCTTAAATCAGGAGCACAAGATACACCAACAGCAACCATTCTCCTCAGCCACTGGGATGACAAAAACAAATCACAGTGATGACAATCTAGAAAGTCAAGTGCTATGTCCATAATAGATAAGACACTGAATTCTTACCTTCTGTCCCAGAATGAGTAAAAGTAGATATACTGGATTCCCATCTGCAATCCCACGGCTATGCTTTATAGGATATGGAATTGGATATAGGATATTGGAGTAATTCTGAATGGTCTGAAATCTTTTATAAAACAGATTACAGTCTATTAACTGATATATAAAATTCAGGTTCCCATTACATATATCGAAGGGGCAGAACTTCCTACAAGCAGAAATGAAACTGATCTTTGAATGAAGCGCTGGATCCTCAGGCCCGTGCTTTATGTTTTCAAACATGCAAATGAAAACTTTTAAGTATACACACGATTACAAAAACAGTCCTAATTTCCAAATATGTGATGGTCATGAGAAAAAAAAAAAAAAAAAACTGCATCCCATTCAGTTTTTTTCTTTTGATCATCTTTCCTATTCTCCAAATCAAAACAGAGCATGACAAGATCCCATCTGGATTACACCAATATGATGCTAACAGGCAAAGGTATCTAACAAGTTATGAGAACATCACATCCATCCACTTATTAGCACGTATACAATTTGTAGGTCAGAGTCACAGAGTATCACTAGCTCAGCTGTTAGCACTAAGGAGCACAGTGTGGAGGTTATTTTCATATTCATGTTGTGAGATTCTGTGATCTTTCATATGCAGAGCAACACCATCCTGCCCTCTCTCTCTTAAAACTGTGTTCTTAAGTGCATATACTTGAAGACTCTGTGTCACTTCTAACCCTTGAATAACAGTGGCAAAAAGCCATCTGTGAGACCCAGCACTTTGCAATATAAGCATTTATTTCCTTACTTCGACTGTTCAGGATTGCTGGATGCCCCTTCTAACCTCAACTCTTCCGTGATTCTGCAAAGAACTAACATCTCTGGTGTAAAACAGAGCCTGCTTGAGGTTTCCCTCCCACACTGAGAAGTCATGTGCCCACATGATATTTTGCTACAAGCCACTTTGTTGTTGCACAGCATCAGACTCCATGAGCAACTGGACATCATTAGCTATATGAAAGAAACAGTTCCCATATATCAGTACCACTAGTGCCCAACTAATTTTCAAACAAAATCTCAGTCCCTACTTGGCAGCCCTGAACAAGAGTGATATGAGATACAATACAGCCCTTAAAGAAAATCCAGGGAAGACAGTATATAAGTATCCTGTGATTTATTTCTCAATTGCCTTTCAAAAATGATTTCATAATCTGATCACTTGGATTTCGGTGTGTAGACTTTTTCAAAGTACCAGCTGTTTTCCCAGTCCTGGTAAATTCTGCCTTTGATATCTGTGATAATTAAATCCCAACCACCCTCATTTACTATGCAAAATAGACCTTGCATTTCACTCAAAACCTGAAAAGAAAACCTCAGCATTTGTAATCCTCTATGAAGTGAGCTGTACCTCTCCGTTCGTATTTCATGCTTATGAGAAGACTGCTTTACAATTTAAATGGTATGTTACTCATGCGTAGCCTTCTTTTATGTTAAGTTTTTATGCTTTGTGAATAGAATATTCATCTATCATTTAAATTAATATTTAATTGAAGAAAATTCAGTCCTGCATAGCTCATGAGTATGGGAACTCACAATAGCTAGTTGTCAAGGGATAACCAGCAAACTGTCGCATTGAGGTACTACATGAGAAATTACTACACATACCTACCTGCACCAAAAAAAAGTCTCCCATGACAAAACCTCATTCCTCATAGAGCTGCAGGAAGACATTTCACCTCTTCCTGAAACATTTCCTCCCAGTTCTGAATCCAGTTACATTTCTTTCCTCAGTTAAAATCATGACTGATTTCTTTTTATTCTGCTGAACTCCTTTTAACCTAGGTCTTTTCCACACTGTGGATCACCAGGACACTGCTCAAAAGTTCCTTCTAGGCACAAGGAAGAAAGTTAACACCAGGAAAAAAAAATGAGGAGGGTCCTTGGGGTATTTCTGACTTCATGAACCTATGAAGTATTCATGACTATACATCCTCAGAATCAAAACCCAAGCATAAGATAGGATACATGACCAGTGACTAGGCGCATAAACTTTGCTGAGTCACAGAGGACCTGGTGCTTATTTCTTTATGATGATTAATACATTGGATAATTTTAAACAGTAAGTTAGAGAAATATCACAGCACAGCCTTTGGCCTCTGTGCTCTGCTTTCTGCAAAGAGCAAATAAGATTTCTTAGCTGTGATGGTGCTGCTCAGAAGCAGCATTTGCACAGACAGATGACTACGGTACCCCATAGCTAAAGCGATAAAGGTTTACTTAACAACTTAAGGAAAGTACAGTTTGAATTCCCCCGCCTTAAATGCACATATAATGCATTGCTTTAAAGTTGAAGCAACAAGTTTAAATTAGTGCCTATGGTCATCAGATTTCTCAAAAAGGAGAAACATGCAAAACAGCCTCTTACCAGTGCTAGCCCCTCTCACTTAATTTTCTCAGCCTCCAATTCAGTACACTAAATTCTCAAAACTTTAATTATATAAACCCTCTATTTGCTCTGCTAGAGAACATGCACTGTTATGCCTTCACACCAATTAAACCAAACCCCCAAACTGTAATTCCTGTGGAAAACCTGTGATCCCACTGATAAGCTCCCCCCAAGCCCCCTCTTCCCCATGCTGAACCCTCAGCTGCACCTCACAGGAGAGGTGCTGCAGCCCCCTGATCACCCTGGTCGCCCTCTGCTGGGCTCTTCCCAGTATGCCCAGGTCTCTCTCATACTGGGGGCCCAGTACCAAAAAAAGTGCTCCAGGTGCAGACTCACCAACACTGAGTACAGTGGATGATATATGCATTTCTTCGATTTCTCAAGTGGATGACTAGTGTTAAGGAAAGTCTTAAAAAAAATCACCATGGGATGAAAAGCATTTTTACTTTAATTTCCCCCATCCTCAGGAAAATAACTGAATTTTAAAATAAAAATGTCCTGCTCCATTTTACTTGCACAAAAGCAAGATACATCTTCCCAGATGTAAATACCCATGGAATACCAGCATTTCCAACCACTACACTGTTGCATATAGTCTACATTTCACAAACACAAGTTACTATTTAGCACTGTAGGCATAACAGTCTTCAGTGTGCCTCTTTAAAGCTTCTCCTGGTGCTGACTTCTGCAGACCAAGAAGGCTTCAGCAGAACTGAAAGAGGGTGTTAGAAGTGCAAAAAGAAAAAAGGCAAGCTCTGCCACTTGTTTCTGTGCTTCTTGCAGAAGTGTGCCATCGCATACTATAACAGCATACCAAATTTATCAGTTTCAAGTGGATTTACCTGCACTAACACTTCAAACTGAAACGATCAAGTACATTAAAGTACATTTAAATTAACATAGCATGTTTTACATGAAAATAAGCTAGAACAACAAAATCCTGAAATAAATTTGTTTCTAAAGGGTAAGCAGTAGAAAACTACCAAGTTTTGCACACAGACATCTCTTCCCACTCCCACCTCTGCACATTAAGTCCCTTTTTCAACTGGTCCCAGACCAACCCTGAACTTCCAGCAACCCTCAGGGGTGTAACAAACTCCATGTATTTACTTTTCCATCTTACAGACAAAGACTTCCCTAACCACCTTTAAAATCTGACCCTGCAGACATACATCCCACTTGCCATTCAAAAGCCCATCTTACCTCCTGTTTTAAGCCTTCCTAGCAGCGAGTCTCCTACCTCTCCCACCCAGCACCATCAAAGCCTCTCCCCAGGTGAATCAGGTGAGCCACATGCTAGGCAGCAGCACTGCCCCTTTCATCCCTGCGATTTCTACCCAGCCCATGTTTTAGCATCTGGAGGCAAGCAGCTCTCTCCTGCGCTACTCCAGCTTCTCCCCTTCCAGCAGGGCAAAGCACAGAACACACAGTAACCTGCAAACAGCACAGTCCTTGCATGTACTGACTCTGAGTTGGTAGAGAAAATGGGCAATTTTGGCATGGCTTGAGGTTAAAATCTCATGAGAAACATTCAGTTTATGTGGATCCCTTCCGCTATCTAAAATAGCACTTGCTCTCTGCTGTTTTTCAAATAGCCTCTGCCTCTTTGAGGTATTACATGCTGGCTGCATACTGTTAAGGATCCCATAGTAGAAGCTGGCAGGCTTTTGTTATTAATTACTTCAGACATCAAGTTCTGCATCTCGAAGCTCAGCATCTAAAAGCTCAACCACCATGTAGCACTTAAATAAATATCCTCAAGACACATCATCAAGCATATTCTCCACATCACCTGTAGAGGCTGAAAATTGTTTTCCTATTGTACTTCATTTGAAATGGAACTGAATTCAGAAACAAAACAATCGTCTTATTCCAGATCCCACCTGAAAACTGGAAACTTATGTGGGGTTCAAAAAAACAACAAACCTACTGATAGTTATCACTAAGGCAAACATACCTGGAATGTTGCTAGAAAAGGCCTACAGAGGATGCAAAAACATGCAAAAATTTGCTTCTGGCCTCTAAGACAGTCCACTGAAGGGGTTGGAGAGGCACAGAGTAAGAGTAACAGCAAGCAGGTACATATGCATGCAGCTTTCATGATCATGTGGCTGCATCCTGTCCTAGCATCATACATTGATAGATCTCATGAAGTTAAGAAAAAAAATAATTCTGACAGCTGTCATCAGGTAATTTTATTTGAAAGGAACTCATTGTTCACAGTAAACTGTTTCCCAAGTCTCCTTTTATATCAGATTTCTTGTTTTCGACTCTGAAAGTCTCTCTCTGGCTATTAGTAGAATTGCCCTTGGTTTATTCAGATTCTTTCTGTATAGTCAAAAAAAGAAATGTATCACTGCTGCTCCCACTACTGCCAACAGTGCCTCTACTAAACAGCAGTGATTTATGGATGATTCTGTAAGTATGGAAAAGGAAACCAGAAAATGTAAACAAGGAAAAAGTAATAAAGACCTTTCCCTCTGAACGTCTCAGGTAGGCTTTTGACAACAATGCCTCCCCCTATACCTACAACTACTTTTTACTGATTCCAAAATAAAAATACTAAAATTGAAAACCACTCATAGGCCAGAATCATAGCCAGAGTTCTGACTATTTACAGTCAAGTCAACGATCTCTCTGAGAATGTCATTTAGTCTTCTGCTCTGTATCTGGCATAGCATCAGCTGCCAGATTTAGTCCACAACTGTAAGTAGCCATTGGTTGAGTTTAAGTATAGCTATGAGACTGCAAAAGTACTCTGGAATAAAAGAACAGGACAAACAACTCCCCTCCAAAAGCAAAGTACAACAGCCTCCCACCGGAGAAAAGCCTATCTGTGCAAAACCAGAATTTTCTAGTTGTAGAAGAGTCCCAACCTACCACAGAAATTAGCAGAACTCTCTTACAGGCATTTATGAACTCAACCTTTCATCACAAGTGCAGCGCAAAACCAAAAACTGTCTTCTGTAGCAATGACAAGGAGAAGGCCAGTGCACAAGCATCCTCCCTAAAGAAACAAAATGCAAGAATAAACCATAGACAGTGTTAGTAACTTAGCAGCCTAACATCCTCAACTACTATGGCGATATGCTTGCATAACAAACAGAACACAAAACACAGTTTAACTGCCTGCAGTTCAGAGCATAGTTTTAGTACCAAATACAGAGCTTGAATTCTTCAAGTCCTAAGTGGATGCTGAATGACCAACCTAACCTACCAAAAAACAAAGTAAACGGAAGATCTTTAGTCCAAGAAACAAGTCAGGCTCCAGAAACTGTTTAATTTTACTACTGTTGGAATCAGTCCTGTGACTTGATAAATCCCCAGAGAAAACAAAAAAAAAAAAAAAAAAGAAAATCAATGCACACAAGTCCAGCAGGTAGCTAGTATTTGATCTTAGGCACAGTCCAAAAATTTATTTCTTCTTTCTCTCATTTGTGTTGGTTACTTAAGGATCTCATTTTGATCTCATTCAGATTTTTTCCATTTGCTCCCTTCCTCCCTCTTCCCCCACTCATTCAGATCCATGTTTTAATTATCCCAAAAGCAAGAGCTCCAGTATTTCAGTTCTTGCTCCTTTGTGAGTTGAAAAGTAAAGATAGTATCTGTAATTGTTTTTCTTTTTTTTTGCTGTCTGGTTGATTAGATTCATAAACATACTGTATGGGAACCAAACCCTTAAGGGACTAGTCTAATTAAGAAGTCAAATTGCTGTGCTGATTACAGACACTCTTCACGAACTTTAAAATCAATACTTCTCCAAATAATTTCAAATCTTGTATACGGTTTCAGGAAACAATTATGTTTTTCTGTTTCATCAGAGTATTATACTTTTCACATCAGAGACAGACTTAAATAAAGGACTCCTTTACTGTATGTTTGCTTTCTAAAAGCATCTACCATCCCTTTACTTACATATTTGCAGTCACACTTATCAAGTAGAAATATATATACATATACATTATACAATACAATTATACAGTATATATATGTATGCAATATATATGTATACATTTAATTTCAATGATGTGAAGTATTCTCATAGTTTGTGATGTGGATTCAAACTTCATATTTCAGAATAAAAAAACAGAGGTTATATTTAGGGAAATACTTCTACAAATCAAGTCAAATAGGTAGGGGAGCAACCTGTTGATGAATATGAAATCTCCTTAGCCTTAACATTTAGGCTTGTAGAAAGCAAGCAGGCTAAGGAAGACCTCGGCTGTTTGCAAAGTAGTGGAAAATCCCACACAAGAGAGAGAATTACGAAAAAGAGCGACTTTTACCATTTAAAAATTCTAGCTCCTCTACAAACACTATTGCAGCAATGATCAAAATCCTTGCAGGTTATCACAATGATTCACAAGTTACCACTATTGTCACCCCACAATTGTAATTTGAGAACAATGTACTCACCAAAAAACAAGCAAGCAAACCAACCAGACACCTGTCCTCACATATGACACAACTTCATAAAGCTTTATATTTCACCATCACAGCACTAAATGTAAGCAGGGCAAGTCCAGCACAAAACAACGCTCAAGACTTTCATCAGCCTGGCTCCTCATAATCCTCAGTTAGTAACCATGGTATTTCACTGCTGGACAGATAAATGCAACACTTGCCCTTATAGTCTAGGAGCCTGAGGATTTATCTCTGTTAGCTGAGAAATTTTAAATTCCCACCATAAAAATCATATGTTCACAACTCAATTCCCTTCTCCAGTCAGGAGGTAACTAGGCCACAAACTTCCCTGCCTCTGGAGCCATCTCTTCCCCTTCTTCAGGGAAAGGGAAGAAAACATGTAAAATCCAAGACCCACGCTTTACCATGAGCTCCAGCCCAGGGATGAAAATTTACCAAACACATGCCAATCCCTTTCTGCGCCTTTTAAGTCTGTCATACCTGCTTCTGTTTGCAGCCTCTCACCACCGGCCTCGCAGGCCCAGCAGCAGCTGTTCCGCCGTGCACTGCTCTGAATTCTTTGTGACTCTCCTCGAGTCTGTATTGATTTGCATTGTTTTATTAATATGTGGACTGCACCTACACCACGCTGTGTTTCGATCTTAAGAGTACACGGTGTCAGGCAAGTCATTACTTGGAAGGAAGATGCTCTTCACAGTGATTAGTAAACAGACTTAATAAACACTACTACTGTCACAATCCTGGGAAGACTGATAGGTATTACATCTTGATATAAGATGTAGAAATGTATGAACTCAAACTTCTGTCTCCTGCAGGGTCCTTGGTTTATTCAGTGCTGATATGTTTACAAAACATACCAAGTTTTGACTAATCTCTCCATTTTGTTTACTTGATGCATTTAACTCTACACTGCAGTCCCAACTAGACATATTATTCATCTCTTTCACGTCTCAGAAGGTCTTTGTGGTACCACTTAAACATTAAAAAAAATCTGCTGTGGTCTGTTTAAGGACACATAGAAATTGAATATATGCATTTCACTCTATTCCATACATGTTCAAAAGATGAATTTTTAATTAAATGCTTGTCAAAAATAATTTATAAGTATTAGACAAAAGCTCCTACAGAGGTCCAAAATATGTTATAGAAAATGATCAAGAAGGCTTCCTATTTGACAAGTGTTGCAAAACACTGTGCATTGATGCAACAGGCTTTGACTGGAAGATAGTAACTGGATGTGGTCAGGAATGAGCCAGCCCTGCTGGAACTATCAGCAGAAAGCAGGCTGGCATGCTGCTCACTCAATCCGGTCAACCTTCACAGGAACAGCATGTCACTGCTGAGGTCCCCCAAGCAGCTCACAACTGTGTATACAACTTGTGCTACTTGTAAGGGACTACCACTTATTAATCACACTAACTATGTGTGTTGGTGGCATTTAAAATTCACTGATGTAAAGCAGCAACTCATTAAGCATAATTTGTCTGCCTGACTGGTACCTTGTTTATTAGTAGCTTTCTATTATAAAGGGAGAAATAAAACAAAGTGACTGTGCCGCATATTAATTTCATATAAATTGATATCTAGTATCAGGATGCTGAAGTGAAATCTAGCTGATCATTTATACTTGTTAGACTAATTGTCAAGTGACACAACAAGACAACGTTTACAGCAATTAAACCTGATGTGTATGTCTTCTGAATACAGAAAACTACAGCAAAATAAAATTAAAAAAAAAAAAAAAAAAAAGATCTCTCCTGCTGAAGTTGCACTCTTTTTTTCACAATATGATTCTGTTTTTGTTTTTTTTCTAGGAAATCTTAAGATTTCAGTTTTCAATTCAGAAATTTCTCTCTCTGAGATTGTAGAAGGGTCAATTGAACAGTTCTGGGTTACTGCAAAGTTTAATATCAGAAGCCGAAGGGAATAGCAATTTCCTTTTTTTTTTTTCTTTCTTTCTCATTTGACAGTGATTTTCTCCATTGGCTTTTAACCCTCTCCATTTCCCCTTCTTCAATGTCTTCCTCTCAGTCTTATTAGTGCCTTTCACAACCCCCTGGCTCAGTCATTGTTAAGATCAGCTGTTTATTCTGTCTGAAAAAGCAGAAATAAAGCAAAAAACTAAGGCACTGCTTGGAGTTGCTAAACACACATTAAGAAAAGTGACAAAGTCTTTTGATCTGCACCTCTGGAAGTTAGTTTTTTAAGTCATGCTTGAAAGTTTTGGAGCAGTGACCAAAATTTGCTCTTTTTATAGTACAGACTCCAGAAATAAGTCAGCAAAGTTGAGATCTACTAACTCAACTTGGTAGTTGATTCAGGTGACCCTACTATACTCCAGGTGAATAGAAAGCCATCTTTTCATCAGGCATCTCAAGCTGCTGACTCAGACTCTCAATGGTTTTCTGTCCAGTCACATCTTGCTCTAAAAATTGAGCTGAGGATGTCTCCCTCAGATTCAGTATTTATTCCCCTCTTTTGTCTGTCTGCAAACAAGAAAGCACAAGATACTCCTTCACATACTACTTGCATTACCAAATGCAAAATTACCAGTACTACTTGCATACTACTTCACATACTACTTGCATTACCAAATCTTAAATTCCTTAATTTCCTGTAAATATCTTCTGTTCATCCTGCATGTCTGACCCTGGTGATAAAAGCAATGCCTGACACTACCTAGCTGTCTAAAATCTAAAATGCTCTGCCTACCTGTAACAAAAAGACTTATTATTGATTCTTACATCTTGTTTCCATCTTCGATTTAGTATTATATGTTTTTAATCAAAAAACGTCTTCCTCACCTCTTCAGGATCCTGAAAAGCTGAAAAAGTTTAGGCATTATTTTCCAGCAGTAAATGTATATATAATCTGGTAGAGCAGCAAATGATTACTGAGACACATTTAAAGGGGCTGACTTTTTTGAGCATCTTCTCTCTGAAAGTCAAACACCTCCAGCTTTTTTTTAGTATCTCCTCTTCCACCAGATTATGCAAACAAGAAGAGAGGTAGGTAATCAGAATTCCTCATCATTACGAAAACAAAGACAAATAAACAAACCAAAATCCATGGTCATTATCACTTTGTGAACACACAGGACTTTTTTGTTTGTTTGTTTGTTATCTAAGAGAAGAAATAGATCTTTGAGCCACCTTCCTAACCCTCAAAGTGCTATTGTCCGTCCTTCATGTTTTTTCTACACAGACACTCTTACTACTCACTGGAAAAAAAAAAAAAAGAAAGGGGGGGGGGGACGGGACGGAGGGGGGACACAGACTCTCAGACTACTAGAATTTCTGCAAGACTATCAATCAAGTATAAAGTTCAGTTCAAAGCTCTGCATTTTCCCTTGTATAATCCGGTCATCCAAACACAGACCTAACTGTTATTATATGGCCTTCAAGGAAAAACAGTACTTTCTCTGGGCATCAAACTTTGACAAATATCCTGAAAGACATAAAAACACAGGCACCAATGGTACAAAATCCAAACATAATACATAATTAAGATATACCTTTGCTTTCAAGAGCATCATCTATAAAGTAATGAATGAAGCTAGAACTTAGTTGTTTAGTCATTGGAACAACAGAAAAGGTTCAGGAAGTAATCTGGAACAGCAATCTATCTTGGAGAATAAAAAGAAGTATGATTATAGGATAAAAGGATAATTGTCCTATATGCTCAAATGGTATCAAGAAGCATGGTCTGTTATTTAGGACATTACAACGAATAGAAATAATATTCTGAAATTAGGGAAAAATGAGATCCATGTAAAACTTCCATATATTAATATCTATTAGACTATAAAAGTGTTTAAAATATATGCAGCTGAAACAGCTGAGACATTTAAAATGTAACGAAGCAAATAAATATATGACATACATTTATGCCATACTCAGGAAAGTGGAAATTATGGTTTAATAGGTTTGTTTTCCACCTTCTGATGTTGATTATTCATTTCAGCATTTTCTGCTAAAGTAAACATTTGAAAAGGAGGAAAAAAAAACAAAAGGTAATTTCCTTATTCCACAAAACAACAAATATGTGAATACTTAGGCATAAAACAGATTTATTAATTTAAATTATACACATGCACTGAGAAAATACACTTAAATGTTTACTGTTCAGGCAGAAATTTAGTATTTGAAGCAGTATGTGATAACCTTTTGAAAAAGAAGACGGCAGTTTAAATTAATGAAAAAGTTACTGGAAGTTGTAACTTTCCTTTCAAAACCTAAAGGTTTGTGAGCTCAGTTTTTGTCGAGCCATAAGAGAAAAAAGGTGGGATGCAATTTACACCACTTTATAACATGGCATTGCACAAGCTTCAGTGCATGTTATACAAGACAGTATTAGAGCACTGGATATATCTAAGCAGGGAAATTAGCATATAAGGTAGGAGATGGCAATTCACAAAAACTACAGACCTTCAAAAATCTAATTTTTGGTTCATCAAAAAGATAAATATAGATCAATTTGCTCAATTAGAACAAAATAAAACATTTCTGGTTAACGAAAAGAATAATAAAAAAAAAAGTTTTATCAAAATATTTCTTGAATATTTTTCTTATTTCTACATTTCTGTTTGGCATGGTGTCAGCGGGGACCTGCGGTTTTTGTTTGTTTGGTTGGTTTGTTGGTTAGAAGTAAATGTAAAAACTTAATGCCATTTTTAATGGAGAAACCTAGGCACTTCCCTTGTGCATTTTCAATAGTAATGAGAGCTGAAGGAGGAATGGCAGGCACCTCAACCAACTCACTAAATCAAGACCCATCAAGAATAGTCATCTACTTAAAGGAGCTGAAGTCAGAGTACCAGAACTCAGGGGCAGAAAGTTTAAAATGCACACAGCTAAACAAACACCATAAGTTTACCCTCGACAGCATTTTGGAAGCCAGAGGACTGAATGTAAATGCATTTATGCCATTTCTTACCACCTGCACTCCCCAGGCATTAAGATGAACTCGGACACAGAGCAGACAGTCTTCCTGCAGCGTCAGAACGAGGGTAGTATGGCTCACCTTTCTCCCCTCATCCCACTTGGTTCTCTAACCAGGGTATTTACAGTCTGTGTTTGAGTCTGTGCTTTGATCATATCATTCTAACTACATAATAGATGTAATTCTTACCCAAGTTCAAGGACCATATAAAAGGTACTGTTTTTTAATTTATTATATTAACTTATTATACAGAAAATTATACTCATAGATCTTACTTGCACAGTCTTTAAAATTAGCATCAATGTTTCCCTGTCTATAAATGTTAAGGTTATTTTTTCCTGTCTAAGACAGCAAGGAAATCCTACATTTAATGCAACAATTATCAGTGCAATGAGTGGAATTAGCTGTCTAATTTCAAGGAAAATTAATTCAGCAGACCTCTTTCTGAATTATTAAATAAGTGACATTTCCATAAAAGTCATCTGCAAAGCTAGATGGGAAAAACATTTTCATGACTAAGACCTATGAATTTCACCAGTCTTAAAGAAAAAACAATTGCTGTCACAGAGTTTTAGTTCAATTTTAGTTGAGCTAATACTGCTTTTAGGGATAAAGTTCTACTTACATATAAAAGATTCATGTTTCTCAACATAAAAACTAATTTGAATGTTTTCACCATTACCACCAATATTATCACTTTAAACTGAGGCTAAAAAAATGCCACCTATCGAAGTGTAACACACCTATGCTTCAAAAAAAGTGTTCTGTTAAATCACAAAAAAAATATATAGTGAAAGTAAGCAGCCAACAGCACAATAATAGCATCCTATTCTTGGAATCAAGCAATTTTTAAAAATTTTAAATACTTACAATGCAGTACATATAATCTTCGGAGAGGCTGAAAAAAGACACCATTGATTCCCTATTCCCCCAACAATAAGTAAATTGGGCCCCAGAGCTGAATAGTGCAGATTAGCATTAAAATACCAGTCAATTATTACTAGCTGTGACATAACATTCTGCATAGACAATACTTTGAACAAATACGTGCAGAGCTACCTAGTGCATGGAAGCCAGCAGATACCTGAATAAAAAGAGCCAGGGACTCCTGTTAATCTCACTTAGTGCCATAATTCAATCTCATTTGTGCATTCTTCAAGTATCTGTACTATTCCAGTAATACAGCAACAATCTATACATATGTGTGATTACAGATGTGAAGTATCTGTTAATTACTGCCCTTTTCCTGTCAAATGCCACACCTGGTAGACCATGTGGGACATGATAAATCACTATTTCAATTGGATGACAACAGCGTATTAAGTTGAGCGAAGTTTCCTAAGCAGATAGTCACAGCTGTCAGGTTCCAGGGGAGTATTTGGCCTGACTGAATTTTGGTGAGAAGGAAGATTTCAGTACATCAGCATTCCTGGGCCCAAACGTACAGGCACAAAGTAGGTTTATGGTATCAAATGCCTTAAGGTAATGATGGCACTGACTAACTACGACATGGTAAGAGAGTTCAGAGAGGCAATGAGTGAAGGAAATACAATTGTAATGACAGATACCCATGAATAGCAGACAAGTATCACACTGGGACACAAAGCAAAGAATAAACTTTTAGCACTACGATAATCATTTCATGGAGAATTGGTATGGAAACCATTAGAAATACACTCCCTGACTTAGTATTGAAAAGCATGCAGGATCTTGTTCAAAAATTGTCTACTGAAAAGGCACTCTAATAATGTATTAGGATACAATAACCCTACAGGAGTTACAAAAGCCAGAAAATCCACCACAGTTATGCAGAACTTCCAAAAGGAAAATGACACAGGAATGAGAGAGCCTATTAAAATGAAGATAAAAAGAACTGCTAAAAGAATTAAATCCCTGTAGACATCATGGACATCACTGAAAGATACCATATCGAAAACATGGTGCCAGTACACATCGCTTATCAAGAAAGGCTTGATTAAAAGCTAAAAAGCAACTGACGTGAACAGGCCAAGAGAAGCTTTCAGGAACAAGAAAACACAAAATCCATTCATCAAAAAGCTTAGATTATGTTCAGATGACAATAAAAAGAGTCATGAACCCCAATGAACAGAAAAAAAGGAAGACAAAAGGGCCAAAAAAATAAGAATTTTGAGGAGTAACTCATAAAACAAAGTCACAAACCGCAGTGGACAGCAACATTTCAGTGACATCAGAACACATACTTGTGGGTATTCACTATGGAAAACAAAAAGGAAAGCCCTGGAAGCAGCCATACTTTCAGCAGGAGGATTACTCCCCACAGCTGATGAGCTGTAAAACCCCTGTCCAGTTCTGAGACTCTGCCACTAGTTTCAGCTGCTGCTTAGGGAAACAGAGCCAGGTTCCAGAAGATACTGAATTTGATTGCAAAATAATACTTATGTTAACCAAGTCGATATTCTGTTCTATTATTCATTTTGACTTTCTACTTAGCAGGGCTAATTACTGCTTTACGATTATCATAACCTTAATGGAAGAACAACTAAGGGCTGCCACTCCGATTCTAAAATAGAACGCAGCACCCAGAGAGCCTAAAACATATTGCTTGTGCTGTGCTGCACTACTGACATACTTGAATCGTGCAGATCAGGTGACTCAATGACAACTCAGCATAGCTTGCCAGAAAAGTAAGCCAACAGTAAGGTAAAGAGATGCAACTTCAACTACTCTGATGACTACTGCCTTCCCAAAATTGGTCCTGGTTCACTCCTTAATAGTCAATTCATTTCATACTCTACTAAAAGAAATGCATACAAAGATCTTTTAAAAATACTGTTTGCCATTAGCAAACTTGTTTTATCAAGACATACATTAGCATCTGGTGATTCTACTCTTTCTCAGCTAACATTTGTGAGCTAAAACTAAAATTAAGACAGTACCTACTTTACGGAAAGATGTGATGTGAAAACTAAGAACAGCTGGCAAAGAGCTAAGTTGTAAAACAATATGAAATATGGCCAGTTCTAAAAGATTGTTGTTGTTGTTTTGTTTTTCAGAAGTTAAAAGCAGTGAAAGACTGCATAGATGGTGGGGGATAGAATTTTTGTTTGTTTTAGTAAAAAAATCTAATGCAAAATTGCTTACAATAGTGTTTTTTTCTTCAAAGACAACTCCTTCTGACAAATGATGCTGCAGTGAGAACATTCATGTCAGCCTCCTTTGGTTGCCAGCTTTCTAGCCATTTTGTCATGTCTTTACACTCCCGTTGCAAGAAAAATGAAGAATTTAACATCTAAAGGCAAAACTTAAATCAGACGTCTACCTTGCCTTTACATGCATGTGGGTATTTGCTGTCAGATAATAATGTGTGTCTTGTCAACCTACTCCGTTATGGTTTAATTTTTATATACATGTAGTTACATTTCTCTTATTTGCATTTTTTAATAAAAATAATATTGCTAACTAAAATAATATTGCTAACTAGAAAACTAACAGTTTTCTGAATAATGGTGTAGATATGTACTGATTACAATGACAATGCTAAGCTGTCATCAACAGCTCTCCATTTTTTAATGGCTATATTTGAGTTCTGTCTTCCTTGCCGGTACTATGTGGTATGTCAGCTAGTAGAGTAGCTAAAGAAACTGACATAGCTGCAATCTCAGCTTTCGTAACATAGGTTATACAAACAAGCTGCTGATTTCTGAGTATGCAATCAAGCAAGTCTGCTGTGAACTTCTTGAGTTCACTTTAGTTGTTTCGGGTTTTCCCCTACAAGTTAGCAACAAATTCAAGAACACTGAAAGATGATGAAGAACCAAATGTAAAGCTACTACTACGTGTACCCAAAGGTACTCAGTGTCACTGTTTCTGTGTCTCGGTATGAGTAACTCAGAAGGGTGGGGGGGAAAGAAAGAGGGAAAGGGGGAAAGTCTAAAAAGCACCTTTTCAGTATGAAGAGATCAAGCACCCAAATCAGTGTAATAGAATATTAAAAAGTGTCAGAAGCAGGACCCAGCCTTCACACCAGAGTAAGGAATCACGCGGGCATTTTTCTTAATAAAAGGCTAGGATTCTTTTTTCCATCTCAAGATGCATTTCCTGAATAGCTGTTTCTTTACCAGCACTGTTCTTTACCAGTCCTTACACTCAGCTCCCACAGTAACTCCAAGCAAACACGCTGGGTTCCAGCAACCTATGGTCTCCAGGAGTAGAAAGGCTCTTCAACATCTCGCATGTTAAATTCACTGCATGATTACTGCCATGACTTCTGATCAACGAATTTAAAAACATATAAAATAGAATACAATCAGTATATGTGAAAGACCTCATTAAAAGATCTGGATCACAGCAATAAAGCAAGCAGCCTAAATGAAGAACTTGTTGTATAAGATCCAGGTCCTCGTGATCCCTTGACTTCCCATGCTCTGCACTGAACCAGAGAGATTAAAATGGACGGGGCCTGGTCACAGCTCAGAGGCAGGTTGGCACGTAGCTCCTTACCTACCTTTTAGTGTATTAGTCACCAAAGTTCAGTTACCTGTAGTGCTCACAAAAGCATATGGACAAGCGTAATCATACAGATGAGCTTAGTAAAGCTCACAAGTCAAGCACAGAGAAATTGATATATCAAGAAAACATGTAATGAATGCGCCCAGGGTTAAAAGCGTCGCTGCTTACATTGTACTTCTCTCCTGCATCCATGAACGTAGGAATGTATTGCTCAGTGTAACACGTTACCAAAGAAAAAGAAAAAAAAACACATTCCCAAAAGCTAACTTGAGAGGGGAAGTTAACAGTGAGATAAATACCTTCATACTCTCTGGGAGACAGCATGGGCGGATATGTGCTGTATGATAACAATCTTACTACTCAATTCCTTCAGAGTAAAAATAACCTTCACACCTATTTAATTTTCATGTCAGGGCTTAAGAAAAAACATGTAAAAGTCCTACACAAGGAGTTGTGTTGGTTTTTTTTTTTTGTTTGTTTGTTTGTTTGTTTTGAATGAGGCACATCAGTGCTTTAGAGAGAAACAACTTTGTAATTAGTGTAACTGAATAGCTAAAGGTTTTCATACCAAGTATTTGGGAAAGAACAAATTGGTTGGCAACAACAACCCAAGGTAGTTGATCTGTTGTACAGAATGACAACCCCATCATACTGAGAAGATGAACCCAAGTACTACCCTTCAGTGAAAGGTTTCATTATAACTGAAGATATAGTAAAACAGGTACTGTATCTCTTTACATAATTCAACATAAATTTGTAGTGCTGTCAACAGAAATCATAATAGAGCAGGATGATTAGCTGCACGTGCAATCTGAGTTTATTTTCTTTGCTTACATCGACTCTTAAAACAAAACATGTGGCACCCCAAGCCTGGAGATTTTTTCAGAAAAATACACTGCAAGCTCTACACATGAAACCCATGATGCCATGATGTACAATCCTTAATGAAATTCAGTAATGAAAACTCCTCACAGCTAATGAAAAGCTTCTCAGCAAAGAACTGAAATAAAACATAATTAAAATGCAAAAAATAAAAAATAAAAAATAATAAAAAAATCTAATTACAAGGTGTCTGTCAAAATACGTTTCATCTAATTAACTGCACACACCCAAAGCATGCATCTTTCCCTTGTCTGCTGCTGTGGTGAATTTCACAACAGTGCCACTGAATCACCACCCTACCAAAACAAATATGTTTCTATAAATAAACAAAGCTTTCAGGGGAAAAAAATAACATTGGGATTAAACCAGCAGCAAGCAGAGTATCTTTCAGCACACAAGCCCTTCATCAGGTCAGAAAAATAGCACAAGCATCAGCATATCATTGAAAAAAAAGTATAAACAAGGCTATATAAAAAAATATATACATATTATTTATGTTTCTGAGAAACTAAATAAATCTTTGGAGTAGTTTGCACTAGAATTTCAGTCTTTTGAGAACAGAAATACTCCTATGAGCACCTACAGTGAAGATATCCCCTGGTACAGAAGAACTGGTAAACACAGGCCCATAACACAGCTAGTAACTAAATACTCCATTCAAATAAAGGGAGAAAAAAATATTACTAACATAGCGTTAATGAATCAAAAAAGCTTACTGAGACATCTTTAGCAGCACAATTTCACTTAAAATTACACTGCCACCGTAAGCCAGGTTGGGAACCTGCACGCTGTGTAGTGCCACATATGAAAAACATCTATGTGTTAGTATTCATACATTTCATTAAAAACATCTCTAATGATGTAGCTAATTACAAATATGCTGGCAAGTAATTTAAAATTCAAACTGCTGTCCTTGACATGTTCGGTCACAGACATGATATCCCAAAAAAATGGAACCAGTTGCCTGCAGATCTAAGTGAGGATCATCAGCAGCGGTGTCTGACAGATGTCATTCAGTTTTTCTCCACTGTCATCAGCTGGGTAATCACTGCTCAAAACTAAGAAGATTGTAGATTGCCTTTCTAAGGAAGGCAGAACCTGTCACAGAAAACCACAACCCCCAAGCAGGGTTTTAGGAGAAACGTGGCAAACCCATATGATAGACTTAGATGGTCAAGCTGAGTCTAGTTACTCATTTTCAACCTCTAGGACAAAGGTTTATCAAGCAGTCATGGGAAAGGCTGGAGTAGTGGAATAGTGAGGTATTTTCAGCACAGGCAGAAGAAGAAATCAGTGTTTTCATGGCATAAGAAACAACACAAGAAACGTTATGTGCAGTTCTGAGCAACCATTTCCAGAAAACAAGAACCTCACTGGAACATGGAATACTATAAGGTTTATTTAAAACATTGCCAATTTTTCAACAGAGGATCCATTTTCTTGAGGGAACAACAAAAGCTATCATTTTCCATCAGGAGGTTATTTCTTCCTCTACGTACCAAGTCTCCTCGGTTTCCCTGTGTAAATGAACAAATTTAATCATGTGCCACATGCTTTGCAAACAAATGTATGAAACCACAATAAAAAAGATACCAGAATGTAAGAGCGGCAGTCAAATCGATAAACCAATTTTTTTTGCCTTTTTCTTTTAATCATTACAATCACCTTTTCTTTGTTCTTTCTTATCTAATCTAATTAATTTAATTAATCTAATTTCTTATCTGATTAATTTTTCCCTTGTTTAGATTGCAAGCTTTCCAGGCTGAGGTTTTTTGTTTTGTTTTGTCTTTGGTTGATTGGTCAGATTTTTGTTGTTGTTTTGTTTTGTTTTTGTTTTAAGGCAACTAGGGTAACTTTGTATTGTGTTTTGTTTTGGTCTTGATTTCATAGCTTAAAGCTTCTTCAGTTCTTTGGTCTTGGCCCAATACAAAAGCTTGTAAGCCTCAGAATAAACCACATTAAAAAGCCCAGAATGGAATGGTTGGGAGAAAATCACGCATCTCAGTTAAACAGGCAGAACTTAGAGACAGAAAAATACTCAGTAAATTGCCTTGGCAGTTATGCAGTTTTTAGCCCTTTCTTCTAGACCAAAAGCTGTTCTCTAATATTGAGAACTTATCAAGAAATATGCCTGAAGTTGTAAAGCAGTCACATCATACAGCTATAGAGAGACATAAAAGCTTGTCTATGCTGTAGAAGAAACTGTCATTAGATAAGCAAAGAAAAATAGCACAAAGAATTATAACTTTGCTTGTACCAATTTCCTCAGAATCTTTTTTTTTAATCCATTACACTGAAAGACACTATTAAAGCTGTAGTTACATCTCCTGATTTCCGAAGGCATGCCTATAGCAGAAAAAACTGGCAAAGTAATGAACTGATAAATAATTTGCCTTACAAAAAAGACAAAGGATGTGAATAAAACAATCTGTATAAATTTAATTAATTGGAAGGTAAGACCAAAAAAAAAAAAAAAAAAAAAAGATTGGCAAAGAAAATTTCGGCTTCTTTTTATTATTTAGAGCACAGACTCTGGGATTAGGTTAATTACTGATCAAGAAAGTGGCTAAGTGGCTCCAACATTAGCCAAATGCGTCACTACAGTACAAAAGCATGCACTGCACCTTATTATGTAGCTCACTTCTCTTACTGGAGAACTAATTCTAGCTATCTGAGGAAGGATCTTACTCCTGATGTCCATTTGCTCTCCAGCCTGTCAGGGACAGCATTTAGTACAAGAAAGCAAAAGAATGAACCTTTTTTTCAGAAAATAAACATTCTTAAAAGCATAGAAAGACCAGTACTGCTAATTGAGAGATAAGCTGGAAAATGCTGGACACATTTGTCAATTTTAAGTGGGAAGAAAATAACAATACTGAATCCCTAGCAAAAGTATTTTATGTGACTCTGTTCTGAAGTGCATGCATTAAAAAGAAAGATTCAAAAATAATCAGAAAGAGATTAAACCTGAATTCGAAGTTTATTCTTTTGAATGAAGAAAATAATAACCTGAGATACAATTTAGTCTCCCTTTTTCCCTTATCAAATGTTTCTTAATATGTCAGTGTACAAAGAAGACTTGACAACAATTCTCCTCCACTGTGTTATTCCTACCTGCAGCGTTGACATCAAGGTGCAAACCTCTCAAGCAATACCCTGCGGCCTGGTCTCCCTCCTTCACACGTGATGGCCAGGCAGGGTTACTCCCTGATCAGCACAGCTCACTTGCAAATGCCTTGCTTGCACTGTTCCACCTGATGAACACAACTTCTCCAAACAAACTAATAAGCCTTGTCACCATCGCTACAGGTTTCACTGTATGAGGAATACAGAGCACCACTTTCCATATAATTTATTTGCTCCTAAACCAACTTCAGGACACTGCAAAGAAATGCATGAGTATCAGCAACAATTTCTGAGGGTGCCAGAGGACCGTGGGCACCTGAAAATAATTAACATATCTTTTTAAGAATTAATTTCCATACATTGGATTTAAACTTTGTTCATACAGAACTCCCGGGATTCCCCCTCACTTACACATACAGCAAAAATCAAGCTGTCAATGGTTGAAATGACTCGTTTCAACCTCTCTTTCAGACATTTAAGTGATACATAACTCTATATTACCTGATTATCTTCTAGTAGTGCTTTTTAGAACAAATCACTTAAAATAACACCAAAAAACAAGTTTTTAGATTTGAAAGACACCCAGACTGCAATGCAATAAAACAAAAACAAATGAAAACCTGAGGTAACTCTGAATGCATGTGTATAGGAACTACCACACACACATGACCATATGCGCTTACTGAGTGTTTCTACTTAGAATACAGCAGTGCAAAATGGTCACTGTTTTAAGAAACATTATCTCCTGACAGTAAGATACTACAAATATATATTGTTCCTGGCCCTTAAAAAAAAAAATAAATCTAATCTACATGCAATTTTGACTATGTAAATATCTCAATGTATTCTAGTAAGAGAATAAGGCAGGAATATAGAAGAAAACCAATGATCACAAACAGCAGAGAAATCTCTGCCATCCTTTGCAAATCTCATTTCTAAAATGCTGCACATTTTGCAGAAAGGTTTTCGGTGAACCAACAGCCACCAGGCATTCACTTCTTACACTTCCAGAGTAGAGGAACTTGCTCACCCCATGTTTCAAGGGGGAACTGCAAATCTAAACCAACAGAACTCATCAGTCTTTTAGGGACTACACAAACTGGGATTGCAGCTGCTAAAAACTTAACTGGACCTCCTGGATCCAGAATACAGCCTCTCAGAGATTACATGAACTACCAGACCAGTTCATAATTTTCATTTTTTAAAGGCCATTACTGTTTTTGAAACAGTAATTATTTCAACAACTGACATTATTTTTTCTTATAAAATGTGATCCCAGTTCTGGTAACCGCTGAGTGACCACACACCAGCAGGCCCAGAAAAGTCCAGTTTGAAGTTTTTATAAGCTCAGAATTGCTATTACAGTTCTGTATTTGCAAAACTGTTAGGCACTTCCTCCTGAGAAAGGAAGTTTGTTTGGTTTTACATCTCCTGTGAATTCATAACTTTACCATTTAATCTGTTCAAACACAAGATATCTCCAAAGACCATGCTGCAAAGAACCGGATTGTGTTGAATAAAAATAGTTGGAATTCAATAACTTAATTCAAAGATCTTAATGTCATTCCTGAATAAACATCCCTTTAACTTTTTGTTCTAACACTGTACCCCTGTTTATCTGTCTTCATAGTAACAAAAACATTTTGAAAATTCCTTATGCCATCTAGGAAATTCAGGCTACTGTATCTCTCTTTAAAATTTTGGAGAAAAAAAAGAGAGAAAAAGCACAAAAGTGTAATATTATCATTTTAATGTTCCAAAGCAATTTTAAAAGAGTAAGTCAAAACATTACTCTACAATCTGTTGCATAATAATAAAAGTGATAAATTACATACATTACCATAAAACCATAATCCTATTGCAATTGTATTTTATAATGGAGTCCAATTTTCTCTAAATTGAGATGCTGTGCTGACTAAATTGAAGTTTAAATCAGATGACAGATGATTTCTGAAACACATGCACAATAAAAGAAGTATTCCACCCACAAACAATTTTCATGTTTGAAACATAACAAACAGCTTGTGAATATGAATCAGGATACATTCTTCAAAAATTTGTTGGAAATGTGATTAAAGAGAGATGAGAATGCACTGGTACTGCCAGCCAAGAATTGCCACCTTCTTAAAACTGTAGGCAGGGATAATTATATGACGCAGAAAATATTAGAAACATTAGTAGCAGTGAGACTTCTGTGAGCTCAACATTTTAGAGACTGAAATACAATTTGAACAACCTGCTGATTGCAGAACTTTTTTTTTTTTTAATGGGAAAAATTATTCCTTCTACGCTTTCTTCCTCTTTCCAAACCACATTACTCTATCACAAAACTCTGTGCAAGTCACCAACTTAGTAAGCCTTGAACAATTTGAAAGTATAACCGTTTTAATTAAAGATGATCCACAGGATGCAGTAATGACTACAAGCTGATTTCCTTGCATT
This sequence comes from Aythya marila, assembly GCF_965140915.1. NCBI lineage: Eukaryota > Metazoa > Chordata > Aves > Anseriformes > Anatidae > Aythya > Aythya marila. Next base: position 28,009,502 of record NC_139045.1, on the reverse strand, counting down.
TAGAATTACCTTTTAAATGTGATGTATTTTACAACTCGTTTGCTTCACTGATTACAGAACAGCAGTTCAGCTATCTGGGTGATACCAGCAAAGAAAGCCATTAACTCAACAGCGAAATCGCCCCCTTGCCCAAGTTTTTCCCTGAAAGGGACTGCTCTGCAGTCAAATGAAGGCAACCAAAGCACCTTTTTCCACGTGGAGAAATATGCAGTCTCAAGCCACCCCTTTTCAGCCTGTGGATGGCACACCAGCTCTCTCAGATTCCAGTGAGTAACCATACAACATCCAGTCTTTAAAAATGGTAATCCCATTTACTTGGACAATTTCCCTTTTGGCTCATGCTTTTAAGTTCTAAGGGCTTCCTTTTTTCTCCTCTTCCCCATATTCTTACCAGAAGCATGTTTTCTTCCCCGTGTTATATGCAGAGTTATCAATTCCTTCACTCCTTTAGGCTAGTACTGCAGCCTCCAGTAGTAGCTAGAGAAGGAGTTGAGAAGAGTTTCTCCCTATACATTTCACAAGGTTCCTGGTCCATTATATCAAACTGATGTTCCATTACATAACTTCTCCCAGACAAAAGCTGTTCCCTAGGTCCATCTTCGTCCTGCTGTGGCTGCTCCTGGTCTCTGTCACATTGGCAGGACCCAGAGCACACTCCCAAGCTCCCAATGCCTTGACAAGCCTCTAGCCATCCTTCTCCCTAATTCTGTTCTGCATCCTCCCCTTCACCCCCACTGGGATGCCCTTGTTCAGGGCCGGCTTTGCTATGAGACAGGTACATACCTTGGGTTGGTAAGCTCTGAAGCTGTGGAAGAGCTGTGATAAGGTTTTGCAGCAGCATCTCTACTTGGCTCAGGAGCTTTGCTTAAACTCAACTGCCCCTTTGGTCCATACCCAAACCACCTTTCACAGCGTAAGAGCCAGTGAACTTCTGGTGGAATAACTGCACAGCAGGGTAAGAACTAAAACAATTCTTTCATTTCATAGATGACAATCACGCCATATAACTTATCACCATAGAAGAACAGAACAAATATCTGAAAGAATTCATGAGTAGATGAATCAAATACATGAAGGATAAGTTAGTTATCATTACTAGATACAGTGACTTGGATGTAAGCCTCTCAATGAGGTCTGTATACTAAAAAGATGCTAAAAACTTACTGACGAACTATATGAGGAAGGGTTGCATTTCACTTGCTCCTCACATTCTCCCCGTTAAGCATCCATACTAGTCACTGGTTGAAGCTGGATAAGATGGATTGTTTGTCTAAGAGCAGTTCTTGAATTAAAATTTAATCAGAATTTCGTATTTTAAAAAGTACTGACTTGCTCAAATCCAAACGCTCTTTAGGATTCTATTTTGAGATGAGATAATACAAAAAAAAAAAAAAAAAAAAATATCAAGTGTATGGGAAAAAGATCTTTTCCTGCTTTAAAATTCACATTTATGGGTCGATCATACATGTGTGCACTCCATACCAATTCTAATCATCCAGTCATCCATCTTAATTATAATTTAAATTCCCAGACAGTCAAGTGAGAATTCCCCCTGCATTTATATCTTACTGGAAAACACCAGCTTGTCCTGCTGCTTTTAGCTGGGACAGAATTAATTTCCTTAATCATAACTGGTATGGTTCTGTGTTTTGGGCTTACAGTGAAAGTACTGATCACACCCCAATGTTTTCAGCTGTTGCAGAGCTGCACTGGCCCAGAGGCAAGGCCTTTCCAGCTCCTCACGCTGCCCTGCCAGCAAGGGGCCCCAGGGGGCTGTCCCACACCACCCCGGCGTCACACTCAGCGATAGCAGCTGGGGCAAAGGAGGAGGAAGGGGGACATTGGGAACAATGCTATTTGTCTCCCCGAGAAGCTGCCCCATGTGAGGAGCTCTGCTGGTTTGCAGCGGCTGGCACCTGCCTGCCGGGGGGAAGCAGTCAGTGGGGCCCGGTCGGGCTTTGCTTTGCACAGCTTCTGCCTTCCCCACCAAGCTGTCCTTGCCTCAGCCCCTGAGCTCTCGCACTGTTACCTCTCCCTTTCTCTCCCCATCCCACCTGGGGAGGGTGGACAAGTGACTTGGGCCTGCTGAGCTGTCTGCCAGAGCTGCACCACAGCACAGCCATTCTAAGCCAACATACCAACTGTGATAAGGCTTTAATCAGGAAATTTTTCATAGCCAAGACAGAATTTTGTTCAAAACCACAGCTTGACATACTAGACAAAATTCTACAGATCAGGCACTCGTTTGGGATATTGGAGACCCAGAAAAAAAAATGCCTGTTATGATTTCTAAATGAAACCGGAACACTTGACACCCAAAGTGAATGACCTCATTTTATAAATACTATCTAACATGAAACACCTGAAGCTTCACACACATACATTTCCACAGATCTGTTACCCAGTTCCTGATATACCAGAATGAATGCATTTATAACATAATGGAGCTGCTCTTAAGGATAGAACAATGGTTCTCTACACTATAAGCAGAGATCACAAAAAAAATTATAGCACAAAAATCCTGATGTTCTAACCTTAGAATATATCCATTCATTTATTAATAACATATAATATTAGAAAGATGTTTTGAATCAATTTGCTGGAAAATAAGTTTATATAAACTCATTTTATAACTGATTTATATAAACTTTTTTTTTTTTTTTTTTTAATATTAGTTTCCTTTGGAAAGCAAATTTCACATTTTAGCAAACCTTTATATGTAGGTTAGTCATGGCAGAATTTCCATCATTTTTAAATGTATTGCTTATTGGATACACAATGTCATATATGCATATAAATACAGTTGGAATGCTTGAATTAAAGTGAATAATTAAACTTTGTGAGGCTTTCCAGCTTTTAACACATTCCATAAATTGTTACAGTTAAGAAGGTCTTTGGAAAGACTCTGTAGCCCAAAAGCTTATCTTTCTTCTTGGCTAGAGTCCTGCTTCAGCACACAGCCTGGGAACCATTCAGACATAAGAACTGTGGAGAGCGGGTGGTCAGAACCTTTCATTCATCATCTTCCTGCGAACACTGTACTGCAGGTCTCCTGGGACTGAGTGACAAATGAAGTCAGTCACCAGCAACAGAAACGTTCTGCCATTTGCTGCCTTTTGGGATTCTTCGGGAATAGCAACTCTAAACCTATGTGTTAGAAGAGGAAGAAATCTGTTTTATGCATAGAAACATTAGAATGAAAAACTCCCATTATGTAATTAGAGTCAACAATTTTACCTTCAGCCATTTAAAATAAAAATAGCTTGCTAATCCTTACAGCACCTCTTTAAAATTACTACTCATTCCTACAACAGGATCCTGAACCTCTATCACTCATTTCTATTAAGTCAAGCAAATTGAATCAGGTTAGTATTGCAAATGTAAATCAATTCCAGATGTGCTAATTAACCTAACCTCTAATCTTCAGGGAACAGGTATTTGACAAGTTAGAAGGTACTTCTGTAATGAATAATCTTTATATTATTATACAAATTAAGCCAGCACATAGACTTCATACACAATATATTTCATTCAGAACTGCTCTACGGGATCAGTAAAATATGATTTTGTAGTAAAAGATTAAAAACAGAGGATCTATCTATCAATGATATGCAAGTGTTTGTGATGCCTCCTCCTTTCATCTCCTTGGTAAGGATTTTAAACCCATTCACACTGAACTAGTTGAGCAACAGAAGCTATGCACATATGGGGGAAGTGCCAACAATTCTACCATGGAACAACTACTTTGACAAATCATCAAACTCATTAGCGGAGGCTTAGCTGTGTCATATGCCCATAACGATTTGGGGGAATGGAGGTAAGCAGCATCTTAAAGTAGACTATTGGTGATGCTAACACAGATGATTTCTTGAACATTGTAAGTTTCTGATTCATCCTTTTTGTCTTCTTCTCAATCCCCAATCTAACAACTTGTCAAAACTTAATATTGACTCTACACTGAAGAAAATCTTTCTGACAGCTAGATGAAATACTTGACATTTAAAGTTACACTGCAAGAATTAGCCTTCTGCTACCTGCCTTCTCCCCTGTTTTCCTCCTCCAAGTCATCCCGCTTCTCAAATATGGGAAGTTATGGATTTTTACATATCTTCAACACACTTAAAGCAATTAATCAGCTACATGATGAGTCTTGAAACAAAATTTGTCATAGAATTATGTGCGTACAGAAGTCCATTCAAAATACACATACATGCATGTATTTGAAAAGAATCACCATACTCTAGTTTGACATGATGGTTTCTCATCAGAGGCCAGAATTTCTTCCCTTCTGGTATACTAGGTGGTTACACACCTGATACTCATTTCTCTAAGTACTACCTAAAATAGCTACAGCGTAGTCATCCTTCATCAATTGCCCAGAAGAATTGAGTTCAATGAGTAAGTAGAGTCATTTTCAAGCCCTTCAAGAAACTCATTCAAAGAATCCTAACTACCCTGAAATCGTACTACAGATCTTCTGTATTCTGATTAAGTGATTTTTCTTTAAAGCTTTTTTATTGTAAGAAGACAAATTGTAAGGCAGTAATCATTCCTACCCTGGGAATCACGGTCAAAAGTATGCTGCACCAATAACCTTTGATGAACTTTACTAAGGTGTGAATTGGGCCAGCAATGTTGCCAGCACACCCAGTACTGCTGAGGTACATCCCCCTGTGGTGTATCCTTATTTCTTAATATCAAAGATATTGACAACAACCTTTGAATTTAACAAATAAATGACCCTATGTACTCTATTTCTGTAAGGTTGTGTGTGAGGATACATATGATAGGCATAAATATAAAAAAATTATAAATATACAAAAAGTTCAGGTATATGTAATGCATATAAAAGGAGGCATGACAGCAAGAGAAAACACTGAGATTTTTTTCTGCTAAGCTTTCAGCATCTTGCTCAGGCTGCCTTTAATTCCAGCACAAATAAGGGCTATTTCCTCTGGATGATATTCAGCCCTTGAAAAGGGATACCAAACAGCCCTATACAATGTAGGTTATCTCCAAGATTATCATAAAGATGTCTATCTCACTCATAAATGCACATGAACAGGTTTTAAGCTACTCTAAGAAGTATTACTGTACAAAATCTGTACCATCAAAAAATTGTTTACATCCTAAGATATTTCTTTTCATATAACATGTTTGCTCCTCCAGAGGCTGCAAGTAACCAATGGTTTTAGTAGTTACTAAAATCAAAATATTTAGTCCCATATGCTAAGATATGTTCTTGTGTCCTTTCACTTATACATTACATATAACTTAAATAGAACAGTTACAAATCAGAACTTGAGCTCCATTTCCTTTGGTGGAAACAGGTCAAAGTTGCTAACTGGAAAACTAAAATTCAAAGTGATAGTGCAGCTGTAAAAATCTATACTAATGTAACATTAGCATAATGTTTCCTTCTGTGCATATGGCTTGTCATTATCATATTAATATGAATGAGACTGTCAACTAACTTCATTACCTTCAAAACACCTGGATAATCCAGCTCTAGTTTTCAGTGTAAATTTCGGGTCTTACATGTACCAAAGCTTATCGTGATTAGTTTTCATTACTGCATTCTTGAGACAACTGGTCAAACAAATAACAGAACAATCAAATTCAGTATTGAAAAAACAGCCAAACATTTATTTTGATTAATCTACAAGTACACTAGCATTTAGACTCCCATCAACTTAAGGAGAAGTACAATTTATTCCCAAAGAAGCCATAAATAGCATCCATATCAGGCCATTTATATCACTGAGATTTTAGAGATTTATGTGCGCACGTGCAGACACACACACCAGGAAGATGTAGCAGCAATTGAGTCATTACTCATTACTAACTACAGCAAATTTGAGGTGTTCCTAAGAAACCAAACAATCAACAGAGCGCATGCTCACTGAACACTTCAAAAAATGGACTTTTGCTTGGAAAAGTAGAAGTTGCTACTTTTTTGTGTGAAGCTTTACTTGGAAATTGAATGGTTTTGAATGTACTTCTTCAAATACATTTATAGCATGTAAGCAATGTTCAACTCATGCTTTAAAAGACAGATTCAGTGTTTTTTGGAATGAGCATCTCTGCGCTAGATCTGTTGCCGCAATTCTGCCAAGTGAAAATTTCCATTTAACTAATGGCTTCATATAGAGATGGAAACAAAAACTGTAACCATCTGTGGAAATGATCATCTGTTTGACCTTTACCCCAAAGGCCAACTAGATTTGTGTGCGTGACTTATTTTAGAATGGCAATTTCAGAAAAGAGATTAATGTATTATGCAGAATACATCCAACATTGTGCAGAATTCATAGCTTACGTATTCAATATCTTTATTAAAAAAAAAAAAAAAACATTTTTTTCTGTATAAAGGTTCCTCTGTATGCAATTTAGAAAAAAAAAATCAAGCATTTTCCAAGCCCACCATTGCACAGTATACACATTTAACGTTTTAGCTAAAAAAAAAAGACAACATGACAAATAATATCCTTCCAGGTTGCACTGCAATGCTTTGCCCCCAAAATCTTTAAGATCTTTATGATACGTAGAATAATATTATTTTTGCTACATGAAATAAACTTCAGCCTTCTGTTTGCATCAATATTGTATTTTATCACCACTGCTGTTGATCATCTTTCTCCACTTGAGCAATTTAAATAAAGCCAGGTAAAAAAAAACAGGTTTTCTTCTAATAGAATGTGATGTACAAGATTCACTGCAAAAAACTTTTTTTTTTTTTTTTAAAGAAGCAATTATAAAAAGTGCCACAAAGTAGAAAAAATAAGATTATAAATTGCATAATTGGAAAAGAAACAACAATCAAATTGGAGAATTACTGTTTTCAGGATGGGTTTTGCAAATGGGTTTACAGATGTGTTTTTTAAGTAAGGAGCTATGATTTTCAACGTGTATTTAAAGTTCAGTCCATGAACCAGACAGTAGGTAAATAAAGGCCTACACCTCTGATTTGTAGCTTCAGTAATTTCCTAGGCATTCTTATGTAATGCGACATTCATTAAACAATTTGAATTAGACTGATATTAAATTGATCTGAGTTACATGCATTATAGAGTTAAAAATCAGTATTATATGCGTCTACTTGCTTAATCTTTAATATAACCTCCAAATACTAATATTATGAAATTTTAAACTGATACAGTCTTTACTAGATGAGTATATCCTCACCTAATAGAAAATATATACACACCAAAAAAAAGTTATCCGGTGCCAGACATTCAAATACCACATTTTGACACAAATTGAAAATAGCAGGATCTTCAGAAAACAGCAAAATCCAGGATTGGGATGCAGGTCCTGGCCCCTATTTTTATTAATGGCATTAACTAATTAACTTGCAGTATGTATGCTCTGATTCAATTATTATTTCTAACTAGTCTATTGCCTGTCTGTTATTAATTAGTCATTTTCTCAAGGGCCTTTATCAACAGTGTTTGGGATGACAGTGTAGAAATTTTCATTAGCTTAGCACACCAAAAACAATATGTAGAATATGTGACACCTACACAAAATCGTAAAAATTTGGAAGTTACCCCTATGAAAATAAATATCATACATCATAAAGATGATGTATCACAAAGTTATTCACATCCATTTCATGTGTTCTTTTACTGCGAGCCTATCATCCTTACATTTAGAAGGATGTAGTTTTCCTTGAAAACTAGCATTTTTCCTTTTCATAACATCCATAAAACATTTTACCTGATTGAATTTTGTTGTAGCTTTATTTGCTTGCCATTTTCCTGATATGTAGACCTCTCCAGTTTCTGTATCTGTTTTTAAATAGGTGGCAGTTTAGTCTCAGAATTTTAAAAGCACTATCAACTACTTCATTTAGAAATACTCATAACACTTAGAAACACTAACTGGGTTTCATATCTGATTTTAATAAAAAGAGGGGGAACAAAACTGACTGCAAGGTGATTAATGCATTCTCTGCTTTCAAACTAAGTTTCCATTTAACTCCAGAAAGAGCAACACAGACCTGAAATATTCACGTAAGACAGCCAAGTGAAACAAGGTACAAAGAAAAGCCATTTACAAGGACTGGAAGTATTATTGTATATAGGCAACTTCATCTGGCAAGCAGACCAGAACCAGATAGCTCTGCAGCTTCACGTCACTCCACTGCTTTTTGTTCTGTACTCAAACCATACTTACCTTGGACTGCAGTCCAACATCATTATTATTTGGATATTAGCTACTGAACTAGCAATCTTTTTAGCACATGCAGTTAAATGGTAGTAAAACCAATTCCCCCACTGACTGAATGCTCTGAATAAAAGTTCAGAATAACATCTACGCTCAACTATATTCCACGGAATCAGAAGCTACAGCAACTTTTACCAGCTTGAGAATGCACAACATGAACTTTTCAGCAGTTTTCCCCACAGGTAATAATGCCGAAAATAAAAAGCAGGGATTTCTCTCAGCTGTCTAACCATGTAGTATTTGAGCTCTTAAATATCTCCATCCATACATTTTCAGTAGACAACCCCGGCATCTTCCCTGACAGCACTCCCTGGATTCTCAGGTTTTGTCTCAGCTTTTATCACCTTTCTTCCTTCCTCTGCATTTAGTCTTTCACTAAACCCTACCACTTCTTTCTTTTAAGTCTAACCTCTGCCACTCTTGCTACTAAAACACTCATCCCTTTGTCAGCTTGTCTCGAAAACTACATTTTCCTCCTGCTTTTCTTTATCTAGTTAGACCAGAACCGTGAAACCTCTTCCCTTTAGCTGCTGCAGCATCTATACGCCCAAATTTATTTGCCTTGCCTTGTATCCACTTGCCATAGCCAGCCCAAGCAGCTAACACTCACATTTTTGTGGTATAATTAATTGTACTACAAATTCTCTCTCCACAGCAGGCTGGCCTCATTTACACACCTCACAACCTGCCTCTCTAACAGCCACACTTCCCAGAATCTGCTTCTCCTGTGCTTTCACAGCAAGTACTGTCATTTGCATTAAAGCACTATCAACTTATTGGAATGTTTTGAGTGAAAAAAGTCATTCCCATTTTTAATTAATTTTAAATCGTGAGGGGATTCTCCATATTTGTAACATTCCTAATTTAATGGCAAACTGGATTATGATGTACTTTTTGTAAAGAGCCGTGCATTACTGTAACTTTCATGTGTTTCATTGGGCAATTAATCCAAATCACAAAAGTCAAAATTCCCCAACACCAAGGCTTTGTGTTTGATTAACATCAGAGCACCAAAAATGAGCATTCACAATTCCAAGGAATATCACCAAACCCTGACTGTAAGAACACAAGAACATCTGAAGCCTCTGAGAAGCCCCTGGAATTTGCCATAAAACCTCTCTTTCCCCCACTGACTACTACAGAGGATTTGTGACATTTTGTGGTGATAACAATGCCTGTGAAGAACAGAGGGGGAGACAGGGCAGGAAAGAGTTTTGGCAGCTGAATATGGAAGTAGCAACAGAATCCATCTCACCTAAGAAATGTTTCAGAGATAAATAACAGGGACGACAGAGTAGTCAAGACTACAAGCACCTATTTGACAGAACCTTTGTTGGCTGAGAATGAACAAATCCTTTGAAGAAACTTGATCAATGGAGAAGAAAGGAAATTGAAACCTAAGACAAATAAGATGCTACTGAAAAGACAGACCTCTAGTATTTGTCTTTCCATGAGATATGAAACCTTTCCATTGCTAAAAAGCAACACAAAATTGGAAGATGGAGTGATGGATGCTTTTATTTTATTTTTTAATAGTATTTTACATACAGCCATCCAGGAACTAAAACATAAAGGACTCTTAATCCTTCCGTACAGTAGTTTTTATTCTTATTTTAAAAGAAATGTTACTTACATAGAGATAGCTAATGGGTACCCAGAGAGCTGTAACTTTGAGTACAATCCCCTCCTTAATTTTTTTTTTTTAACAGGAAAGCCAAACACGAAGTAAATGAAAACAACTCGACCAATTTCTGAGAACACTTCAGCTAGTTTGTCTAGCACAGACCAGCTGATTACACTGCCCCAACAAACCAGTTTATTAAAAGAAAACATCTCACAATTAGACTATGAGAATCCCATTGAGAGCTGATTAACTCTCACACATCTGAAACTGTCTATGACAGATGCCAGGAAATCAGACAAAAATTGCAGTAAGAGATGTAGATCAACGATTCCAAGAGTTCTCCATGTACAATAAAACAAAACTTTTTGCCTCTGTTACCATTACACAGCATCTTGAAACACTTGTGATTTGCTGTCCTAGAGAATTTATTACCCTTCAGATAAACAGAAGCAGACACTAATCTCTCTCCAATGAACAGAAACACTATATAAGTCAGTTTAAAAGATCTGAACTGAATTAAGCATCACCCCGGTCTCTCCATCCCACTTAAAGCTGTTGGGCCTCTGAAGCGCTCCACAGCTGGCTGGCACGTTGCATGAAGTTTTCTCTCTCCACAGCTGTGCTTTAGGTGCTCTCTGCAAAGACGTGAAGACAACTTCTGCTCCTTCACTGCTGAACGCCGCAAGAACAGTGGCTTGCCATGTGCACAGCGCAGCTCTGTGCTCAGTAACTTTCTTTATCAGAGCATTTTCAGACCCGTTGCATAACAGAGGCTGCCTGAAAGCAAGTCCTAATCTATTTTATTTATCATGCCAAGCAGTTGGGAGTAATCAACGCACTAACCATGACTGAGCTTAATACCTGAGCGCATGTGAATCGATTAAGGCAAAATAAGGCAACTGTACGGAGACAGGAATCTTTCCAGTCAGTAGTTTAACTACTGAAAATAATTGGGAATTGGACAAGCAATGTCAGTCCGGGCTACAAATGCTGACCAGAAAGAGGAGCAGAAAACACACACAAAAAAAAAGAAAGCAACAAAGCATTACAGGTAGTTCATTGTTCACAGAAACCTCAGTGATAATGTTACTGTTCCATGTAATTGCTAGGTCTTGCTCCAGAAAACTTGTATGATAGATCACCAGAATGGAAATAAAACAACTTTAATTTGAGCAGACTTTCAAGGCTGAAAACAATGAAGCAAATCACGCCGTTGTTACTCGCAGAGCTGACTATTACCAGCCAGAGCACAGAGTCCCATGGAGAAGCTGCCCAGGGAAGGCAGCTGCCTCTGGAGGCCCCCCCCCAACTTTATGCTAGCCAGGGAATTCATCTGCAGTGCTCTGTACCGCCCCTCTCACCACCGACATACCAGGTGTTTGCAGGGCTTTGGCCTCTCTTCCCTCTGCTCAAGGGGAAGCAGATACAAGACCTGGCTCAAACCGATGCAGAACCAAGCCAGAAATAGCTTGCCCACGTAGTACAAGGGGCGAAGGACAGGCTCTCCAACAAATGCTTTAGGCTTAATTTCCTGTCCCAAATCAGTTTTTGAATTAGACTGCCCAGTAACACGAAAAGCCTTAAGAAAGACACCTCCTGAATTACATGCCTAAGGTATGTATTCAGAGATCTGAATGTTCTCCTAACCCACCAATACTTTTAAAAACAAGTACCGCTTTACCCATTATCTTGAAAAATATTAATCATACTACAATTTAACTTACAAACACTCCTAAAGGCTCTAATCTTCATTTTTTCAAATATTTTTAGAAATCAATCATTAATCTCTCTGACTTACAACAGCATTTCAGAAATACCAAGTCATGGTCACCACTGGGGGGGCACGGGGAGAATTCAAACTCTCTCAGCCACTTCCACAGTGGATAAACTCCTAGGCTACAGTTTTTGACTTCTGCTCTGTACACCTCTTCAGCAGCTTCTAGAGCTTCAAAAATTGTCTCTATATATCCACTCCTTCACATGGTAACTAGAAGTTTCTTTGCAGAAAACTATACAACTAAACAAACAAAAAAATTGGAACAGTAACAATACAATAAACATGGGTTATTGACAAATGGTAATTAGTCAGCCTTATGAAAGCCTTAAAAAGCAATGTTTTTCCCGGTCTCATACTTCACCAACCTTTGAAAGTTTCAGAGCTTGAAGTAACTAATAGTTAACAAGAAGTCAATATGCCATGAGAATATTTTTCTGTTCTCAGCTAGCACGTATTGACAACAAGCACTGCAGCTTTCTAGTAGTGAAGCACACACTGAATTAACAGAACAGGCTCTTTGTGTTCTCCATCTGTAGCATTAGGTAATCAGACATCAATTTATTCTTCCACAACTCTATGCATCGATTTTTGTATGAAATATATTGCCAGCAGAGACTTTCTTTTTAGATTATATCAAAGGGTAAGAATTCTTTATTTCATCTCCTCAGTTTGCTCTATCCACAGAACAGTCTTAAAGAGCCTGTCTAAACTCTAGGGGAATCACTGGCTATAAGAGAAAACATAAAATTACTCGTTGGCAGAAAGCATTGCCTACTTCATCTTCTTCAGCTGTAAGCCTCCTTTCAATAACAAAGTAATCAAAAAGATTAGCAGTGTTTTTTAGTTAAACATGACTAAGATTCAGGCAATGTGTCTCCAAGTACACAACCTACAGAACTATTTCCACATAAATTTGAGACTCAGTAACTTAGAAGTACAGTTTTCAAGCTGGCAGAAATAGACAAATACACCTCACGTTCAATACTTAGGAAACTTTAGAAAAGGACATATAACGTGCTGTTACTGGCGCATCCTCGTAATGAGCTGACGACTCTTCTTCCCCACTGTCCATTGCCAAACATTGCCATCTTCATCTTTGTGGACTGAAAAGTTGATAGTGAAGCTGGGAGAGGCAATGAAAAGAGGGAGGAAAAATGAAAAAGGTAACAAAACAAAAAAAGACTTGTGTTTTTTAATGAACTTAAGTCAACTTTCAGCAGCATCAAAAAGAAGATGCTTAAAGAGGTTTAGACGTTTTCCTCAGACAGTACACAAAGTATCAACCATAACTGAAATATTTTACAACAGGTTGTACTTCACAAATTCCAGAAGAGTTGATCAGATGATGCACAACTGAAGCGTTCTACAGCTGTTTGTGCAGAGACATTTTGTCCCCATAAGGTAAAGACACCATCATATTTACAAAAACACTTTACAGAAACAGGGCCTAAAGGGCTACAATCATATAGCATAGTAGAGTCAAATGTGAATTCTCCTTTTCTCCAGAATGCAGCTTTCTAACTTTTTTTCTGCTTCATGTCACTAAGTGAAGGAAGGCAGAAGACTATCATTTAACTCTCACCATAATACCACTATCACCTGATTCTGAACAGCTTAGAGTTGCATTAAAGACCACTTTCCCAATATTATTCTGAAATCACATGAGCAAGTTAAAGTTGACTGTGACTAAAAAGAAATGTTAAAAGGGAAGAACGCATTCAGTGAAGACAGGGGAAGAGACGTACACCAGATTAGTTGGCTGTTACACGCCTTACAAGTATATAGCCCAGACTGGTACCTTAAACACCTTTTAACCAAAGCCAGAAGGCAGTCTGTTACCTAATTGGAAACTACACTTAAAAACACAATTGACTCCTAGAACCCAATAAAAACATAGGCACAGAGAAAAACAATGAAATCACAGAATTGTCTGGGCTGGGAGAGCTTCAAGATCATCGAGTCCAACCATGTGCATGGATTCCAAATGAACTCACATTTTAATCTGAGGCACAGCTCAATTTTCATTCTTCCTCCCCAGAAGTAAATACACTAGTTCCAGAAATGCCAGATCAAAAATTTTCCACTTCACCCAACTTCAATTGTGCGCTAACAATAAGTGTAACTTGTTTTTTCGGTTTCAAGCGCATGTACTGAAGATCTCTCTACTTAAAGGTCAATGCACACAGGGGCAAAGCATTTCCTCTGAAGGCCTGCCTAAGCTTCCAAGGTAAACCTTCACATCCTCCCATCAGACAACTGTTATGAGTTGTAGAATCAAAAAATCCCCACTATCCTCCCAAACTAGGCTGCTGTAAATCAGCAATTCTGTGGACTTAATTGTATCCCATTACACGCAGATGAAAAAGTCTATCTGAATGCCAAAACACAACAGAAATGTTGCAGGGGAAGGAAGATTAGTCATATGTTTGACAACTCTGTATATTCAAATTGTAATATTCATAGAAAATTACAGCAGGCATTGGCACAAGTGCTTGGAGAGCTGGGAAGTGCAAAGGGAGTCACTACAATGTTGCTCAACAGACAAAGAAAAAATGAGAAAAATTCTTTGTGGAAAATTCCTCCAAATATTAATCACAGAAAAACAATCTCCACACAAGAAAAACATTTTGGTAGATCTACAGGGCAGAAGATTTGTGACTGGTAAATAAAGACACCAACTAACTCTTAAATGAAGAAGACCACTCAAAATTAATTCTGAGGAACAAACACAGGGAAAAGTAAAAATGTCTAAAACCGTTTGTGGAAATGCAGTAAATTGTCCAGGCAAGGAGTTAACACTGCAGGGAAACAGGCTTGGGCTGTGTCGCTCTACAGACTGCAAGGAAGACAGTGCAGATGCGATGGAAAAAAAAAACATCAAGTACAGTTTTCACTGCTGAAAACATGGCATAAAAGAAACAAGAAGAGTAGAAAAGGGTAGAGAAAAAACAAATTGGACCTGACAAGCTTCTTTTGGAGGTTTTGGTTCTTTGTTTTTGTTTGCGTGGGGTTTGGGGCTCCCCCCCGCCAATTCTGTGTAAAGGAAGAACAAAGGCAATTCAGAGCAGCAGCTGAAGACATACATGGCAAACTTCTAGAAATCAAGATTTTCTTCACTCTCCAAAAGATTTTGGAAAAACTGCTAGTGTTTTGAGCCAGTCACATAGAAACCTGTACATACATAAACAAATTACATTATCCTTCTTTGTTACCTGGGTTTCCAGTAAATTCTAGATTCACAGATTCAGCAGTGCCTCAGCAATCAGACGGACCAAGAAGAGATTTACTCTGCAACTGAGTAAGCATCTGCAAGAGAAGTGTGAAAGTTTCACACCACTTGGTCGCTTCCAAAACAAGGTTACATTCACTGCCCAACAAGATATCATATGATAACTTAAATGAACTGCCTACATGTATGGCATTTTAATATGATTGCTGTGGCTCAACAAGAAACATTATCTTCGTTATCTATAGTTTAGAAATAAGGTGAGGAAAAAAGGTTTTTAGACTTTCAGCAGCATCATGGTAATTGGCAGCCATAGCTGCAGTGTTTCCGAAGCCTGTGCACAAGTGGGGTGATGTCAAAGCTGGCGTATGCTCTTCCCACCCATCTGGGCCACAAGAGCCATGAAACAACTCATTAGGCCAATTATGACCATGTTCAGAGATGAAACCATTAGGAAGAAAAACAAAGTATACCAGGGGACAGACAATCTTATGTATCACAGCTGTGTAACTCAAAATTGAAATAAACATTGTGCTTCACAGTGCAAACACACAAGTTAATTGAAAATCACATTGCTGTATTTCTCAGATTCCTAATAAAGTACACATAAAAGCAAATAGTGAAACACTGAGATATTGACAGACCAAACTGTCAACAAACAACCTTTCCAATGCTTTATGATTAGTACAGCCTTTCCTGCACAAATACTTGTGAACTTTGTTAAATATTCTACCAGTTAAATATTCTGCTCATGAATTCCACTCATTATGTAGTAGCTATACTAACCAAGTCATTGCAGAATTTCAGCTTTATCTTAGGCATACAATTCAAATGTCTAAATTATTTTGCTTTAGGAAAATAAAGCCTGTCAATTTTCAGCTGGCTGCATGCTTTTAAGTGACTTTGGAACTTCAGAAAAATTCTCTCAGTGCCTTTATTTAGATGCTGCAAGCAGCTGAGAGCATAGCAAAAACACTGAAAAACTCTTTTTGAACTACTGAAAGATTTCTCTACTTTCTGAACTGTAATTACAAAAGAAATATATAAATGATGAAGTGCTGAAAGATACAAATAAAATCCTCTGCATAAAGAAATGGCACCTCTCTGCCCATTCAATCATTTGTTAAAATTGTTCTTTCAAAGACCATCAAAGTCAACAAACTCATCCAAAACTACTGCAAAGCCTTTGATAAACCACATAGTGCTTATGGAAGGGAAAGTGTTAATACACACAGGGCTTAATAAGAATGCCAAAAAAATAACAACATTGCAAAAATTTTTCTTTGTTCTAGATACAAAGATAAGCAAAAAAAAAAAAAAAAAAAAAAAAAAGCATATAAGACAAACAAAAACAACACTGCTTAAAAGGGCATAATCAAAGCTTAGCTGATTTTGCCAGCAATTAAATTTAATTTGATGCAACACTGAGGAAATTAAATTTTGCAGATGTTTTATTTTAACTGTTTTATCCTACTCTACTGTCACATTCTACTGGGAATAGGGAAAACTTCGCTACTTTCAATACACAGATCCTTTGATTCAATAAAGACTTTTGAAAAGATATCAAAGCCCTTAAAAAGTTAGGAAGTGTGGTAGGGTATCAAAACAATTGGACAAGGAAAATGAATAACTACGTAGACCTGTCAGTGTAATTGTCATAAATTAATTCACTGAAGGACTACTTCTGCTGATCTTTCTTACCCTGGAGATAAAACTACACTCTTGTACTGTAAATACAGCATAAACAGTACTTATGAAAACACACCAATACAGATGTAACCAAGCAGTCTTTAGGGCATGACCAGGTTTACTTCTTACCAAACTTTCTCATTCAGCCTTACAGCAACTCTGCAGTTACCTCACTGGGAGAAAAGTAGCCTCCTACCAGGCACATCTCTTTGAAAAGATCACATCTTAGTTACTGTGCTCACTTGAGTAACTTTTTTCAAAATTCTAAGTGTTAAATAACTTTTTTTTTTTCCTTGTGATTTTGTTAGTTTCATCCTGATCCATCTCTTGCTGGTTTTAATAAATTCAGGAATTAGTTCCCAGTATTTTTCTCTGTATTAAATGCTTACAGTAATCAGAGTAGTTACACCTCCGATTTCATATCTAACAATAGCTTTGAACCCTAAACAAACTGCCTTAGCCACAAGCTAAACTGTGCCAAGTACAGGTAGAAAACAGCACCTATTTTGATGTTCCATGTGTTTAAAAAAGTAATCTCTGACATCAGTAAGTTCATATTTGAAAGATGATCTGTGACTTATAATGTATCTTTCACAGTCGGTAGATGATTTTGAGTACCCCAATCTGAAATCCTCTAAGAGCTATCCGATTTTCAGGAAGACAATTCTGAACACAACCAGGACATAAATTACTTTAAGAATATTAAGCTTTACAACTCAGTATTTATTAAGCTCCGTCTTTCTTTAGGTTATCCAGCACATTGTAATATGAACAAGTAACTATCTAAGGCTATTAAACAAGGTGACCGTAGAGAAATTGGACATAGGAAACACAAACCTATGAAGAAACATAATTTTAACCCTCTCCTTAATTCATTCCACCTTCAGTCATTATTCAACCTTCTGTTATCTCTGGCTAACCAATCTAGCTCTAAACTGAATTTGTTCAGGTGGAGTATTTTACCTAAATTTTTATCTCTGTTGAAGTTGAGCAAAATAAGTGAAATAAAGGCATCAGAAATATTATAATCAGAGATTTGCTGCGGCTCAGGTAACAAGTGAGGAGCACATCCTCAGGCAGAACACTCGCTTGTCCCAGGGCAATGTTCCATCACTGCCAGGTTTTCTCAGGCTCCTTCCAGCTCTCAATAGTACCCATACCACAATTACATTGCCCTTTCCCCAGGCATTGAATACCTCCCAAAAGAATGAGTACTGCAGATTTATTTTAACCATTTGATTACAAATGAAACCCAAATGACATCTAAACCTTTAAGTCGCCATTTATTTTGTAACAGATTGCATCCAAGCAGCAATACAAATTACAGGCTGCAAACTTCTGTCACCTTCCCCAACCCCCCTTCAACTCGTTGTCCATCAGAGCACAGGCCAAGTAGTATCATTAAAACACTTGTATTTAATATTTTTATTAATGATGATGGGATGAATGTACCAAGCCAGTTTGCTGGTGATTGATGGGAGGGATTCACACCCTAGAGGATATGTCTCTGCTTCTGAGGGATCTCAACTGGCAGGGGAAATGAGCTGACATATCTCATGGAAATGAGCAAAAGATGCATGCAAGATACTGTAAATGGAAAAGAACAGCCTCATGCAACAGTCCAGTGTGTGGGCTGAGCACAAATCAGCTCTGCAAGAAAGAACACGCAGGGTCCGAAGGACAATTTGAACATGAGTTAAAAAACGCACCCCTGCAGAACTAAATGCAAGGGCATACCAGGCCACACCACAGCATATTACATTTTTTGTCCCCCCTTTCTTCATAGCAGGCCTCATGTTGCTGTGGCCTAAAAACCACTCAGAGCACTACTATGTTTTGGAGGTGGGCAAAGGGGGGGGGGCACAACCAGGACATCTGGGCCCTACAGACCACACCAAGTCATGCTCAGCAATGAAAGCTGAGTGGAAGGAGGAGGAAGGCGGGGGGGGCATTCAGGGTTGTGGCATTCCTCCTCCCAGGCAGCCACCTCACACCCTGAGACCCTGCTTTCCAGAAACAGTTGGACATTCATCTGCCTTTGGGAAGTAGTGTACAAGTATCTCTTTTTGCTTTGCTTGAGCACGAGGCTTTTGTTTTCCCTTTTAAGCTGTCCTGGTCTCAATCCACAAGTGTTCTCTCATTCCTTCTTTTTTCTCTTCATCCCACAGGAGAGGGGAGTGAGCAAGATGCTGGGTTCTGACTCGGCTGTTGGCTGAGGTCAGCCTGCCACAGGCGCCCTTCCACTGGAATTATTCAAGGATATTTCTTAGTGCATTTCTCACATCCTCCATAGGCTTCAAAAAGCACGTCATAATGCTGTGAGGAAGAAGGCAGCAGTTATAAAAATTTTGACTGTCCCAAACTTTCTCAAGAATTGATGTGAAAAATATGACAAATTCTGCATTGGCCACTATCCCAGGAGGGCCAGAAATCAACTGCTATCACAAGCCAAGAATCTACACGTTTATCTTATTATCCCTGCCATCAATTTTCAATGAAAAGTCAAAGAGAGGGGAACAATCTCAAGGAAGCTGGAGCAAAACTGATTAGATGACACACCATACCCTAAGTTTCTGTGTGGGCCTGTGTGAATTCTGACATATTTAAAATTTTTAAATTGTTGTGGGTGTTCACAGAAGATAGCTGAGCAACTGTTGTAATATGACAGCCAAACAAAAAAAAAGCTGCCAGATACACTGGATTTGCCCTCTTCCCAAGGAGGGGAAAAAAAATGAAGTCAAATAATTAAATACTAAGACACTAAGACAAATCAGAAGGTTTGATTATTCAGGGTTGGGAATTTGGGGTGGTGTTTTTTTGTGGTTTCGGTGTGTATTTTTTTGCTATTGTTTTTCCTTGTTCTTATTAAGAGAATACATTTTCTTATAAGTGATAACCTATTTTATCTGATGCAGGGAAGAAAACGAGGCTGGGAGTAAGGGCTTTTGCACTGGTTCTGAAAACTCTAATGAGCTGCTGCAAATGCCTCAGACAATTTTCTCAAACCTAGAATGGGATGTGTGAAGACTATGAAAAACTTTAAAAAAATCATCTTCATTTTATGAAGCCTCACAGGCATGTTGCATTTACATTTGTGAGATACAGTAGATTTGAAAGTATAGGTAAACAACGGACAGCACAGAGACACATACTTCTCTAGACATGCTTTTTGGGGATTTTGGATTATAAAACTACTTTCCAACAGACCACCTGCTTGCACATTTATGTTGCCATATCTAACTTTATAGATGAACTACAAGTACTCTCATTTTCCTGGAAATTAGTTTTGTATTACCTAAATAACCATGCAAGACCATAAGGCACAAGCCATGCAAAGAATTCATGATTTGCTAAATTTGAAATCAAAAAGAAAATCCTAAATGTTTATAAGAGAAAAGGCTAAATTAACTTATTTCTCTACCATTTTCACATAATGTAGCTATGTAAGAACAAAAATAAATCTGGAGGCAGATTTATGACCAAATTGTGAAGTAACTGATATAACAAACAGTTTTGTAAAATAACATTTACATATACTGAGTTCAAATATTCTGGAACACACCCAAATATGTCTCCAACATGAATTCACCAAAAATACACATGCATCAATGAAATACATCTTTTTTTCATTATTGTTGTTAATCCCTAGTATTATATTACTATATATGTTTCTCTTCCTGGACAAAATGTTCACCAAGACAAGCCTTGACGCAGACAGATGAACCACGAACTAAGAAACCTAAATTCCATTGCAATGATATCTACTGAGAACCAATTAACAGATGCCAAGGTTTGTTAGTAAAAGAATATGATAGATGAGTTACATTACAGTGAATTACAAACAGCATTCAGCTTTTCAAATTAAGAAGCAAACTGTGACGCCATCGGGCTATTTTTATAGCGGACAGTGGGAGTAGGTTATATTCCTGATTAAGAAATCTAAAATAAGCAAAGAAAGGGCCACCTAACAAATTAAAATTAAGAGCTATATAATGCACAAGAAAACAAGTCTACTCTAGACACTACAGTGTTGTCAACCCACGCTCTCCCTTTATCATTTTGATAATGGTAGTTTGAGATTATATGTTGGTCTAGATTAAACTGTCAAACCAATGCACCCAGTAACTCTTTATGTTGATTTTATCACAATACTCCAAAACAAAACTTAAAATAAGCTTTTTTTTTGGTCTTATTTTTGTTTTTACTCATCCAGACCAGAAAGAGTAGGAACAGAAAGGAAAAGAGGAACTGAAGTTTAGTGAGCCAGTAGATGAAAACACATACATCACTTGGCATGGTGAAAGGAGGACCCTGTGCCTTATGAAGAGACACATGATTACTACCTGATACAACTGCAAGTACTAGTCTGTTGAGAATGGTTAAGTGATCAGGGTTTGTTCTATACACTCTACAGCTTAAGTACCCTCTCAGCACTCGCACCTTTTGCGAAGTGTATTGTTTTTCAAAAATAGTTCAAACTTGTGGCCTTACTCTAAAAGGCTCCACTTGGCCCAGCAACAAGTCAGATTTTGAAAAATATCATTATAGACTTGATTTCAATATTAGTAAGTTCTAACAATGCTCACAAAGATCATAGTAAATTCTCACCTAATATGGGTGCTGAACCACTCCGAATGCTGAACTCCTTCAACAACTACAGTCCAGTTAAACAATGCTGACATATATTAGTGAATGGCAACGTAACAGAGTAGCAGACACGCTCTGCCATTTGTGCTATCCAGACCTCCTGAGTACCACCCATTAAAGCATTCATGAGACCTGTAACTCAACAAAAATGTTAGTCCTTTCTTGTCCCTAAGCCCTTCTAGCCCCTTCAAGTTCACAGAAGTGCTTTGTGACGGTACTCCTTTAATACTGAAGAGTTTTTCCTTCTTAGACTGCTCTTCCCAGTCATACAAAAGAAAAAAAAATAGTTAATGAAAATTTATAACTTCTGTATTAAAGAACCATATTTAATAACATAATCTAGAGATTCACTACCTTTCCTTTCATTACTCAGCCATCTCCCAGAATGACAAAAATGCAGAAAAGCATGATTACATACTAATCAATTTATGTATTCAGGCAGCTACATATGGTCCCTTCCCATCAAGCATTTCAAGGGCCAAAACTTATGTTCCGTTTTTAACATTAGATTAAGCACCTATTAAAAGCCACGCTCTCTTGTCTTGTCCTGTCATTCCTCTTTAAAGCTAGCAGGAAAGGTGACAGAAAGAAGAAAATGAAAACAAAATGTTTCCTACTTTCACCTTTTCTCATCTTCTTTCCTGCTTCTCTCAGGAGTAGTTCTGTAGTTACCTTAACAGTTTCTCAGAATATATCTCCTTTTTCTCGCATCAGACACTCCATCCCTTATAGCAGACTCAATGCTTGGAAAGATTCACTGGGAGACATATGACATTCCTATGCCTAATCTGAGACTTCACTCAGCTGCACAAATTAATTAGAACTCAATAAAGAATGGCACGACAAAATGGAAGAGCATCCTCTCTGCAGGTGAAAAAAAGATAAAGTTCCACCACTCAGTTTCATTTGAAAATACATCATGTAAAAACCTGACAAGTCAGAAGGATTTTATTTCAATGGATCTAAGCAAAGATGACATCTTTTCTAGCACCAAATTAAAGTTACAAGTATTTCTATGCCAGCTCCTAAAGTAAGGCTACAAACAACACACAAATACAACAATAGGGACAAAAACTGGTAAGGAGTCTTCATGGTGGGACACAGCTTCATATCATGGTATACAGCTAAAAGAGCTCTAGCAAAGGCTACTGAGAATATTTCACTTTGGATAAACAATGGAACTTGAAAAGCAGGCCAGGCAACAGGGCTCTTATGGTATCAAAACCAATCTCCTTCAGTTCTTCAAAGTTGGGTAATCACTGATAGTAAACAAAGCATGATATAGGCCCATACACAGAAAAAAATATATATATCAGATGACTCGCTGAAAAGACCTGTGCAGTATTGTTGGAGATCACTTGTTTATACATACACACCTACCTTACGTCAGGGTTTTTCACCAAATTGATGTCATGTCTTCACCTGCTAATCAGGTCTTACATGGAAAGAACCCTCTCCACCATAAATCAACTATCACAGAAAATTACTTCCTTGTCAGGTATTTATGAGCATTATTACAGGATAACTCTTAAGACTGCACTGAAGTGTCAGCATGGAGGTAACTTTTTTGTACGAAGAACTTAGTTAGATTAGTTCTTCATTAGGCCCATAATAAAAATAGTCACAACATGGTGTTTCAGAGCTCCACATTTCAGTATCCTTAATAACTTAACTATTCCATGAACACCAAAACACATAAAAATAACCTTTCAAAATGATTATTGTTGCTGAAACATGAAGAACCTTTGGAATCCATAATAAAGGAGAAAGAAAACCACTTCACATGACTAAAAATAAGAGATGCCAAATAAACACTCACTGATATTACATTGTAGATAATGCTTTCTTCATTTACTCAGATACAGCTCAACACTTACAGAACACAATTACACGTATTCTCGCACTTTGTATAAAGAATGCAATTACAACAACTGTAAGAGCACACATATAACCATTTTCTTGCATTATAACTGAAAAAAATAAACTTGCAGCATTTGAAGAGTGCTATTTTTATTCTCTGTTCCTAGCAGAAGTTCTTAGCTACCATCAACAAGATACTGTATAATGGTAAGTGCAGGACAATAGGGTATAAAATCAGGGTGAAAAAAAAACTATAGATATTCCCTGTTTCTGCTGCTACAAACAAGATTTCCTTAGACCATCTGTTCCCCTTTAGGTATAAAAGCTTCTAAAACAGATCAGGATATTAAATAGTCATCATGCAGAAAACTTTCCTGTTGCTAAGAAACAGGAAGGAAAATAATGGTTCCAAGATCACCTAGTGCTGAATTGATTCAGGATGACAACATTTTTGACCCAATTTGACCTATTTCATAAGGGATCAAACCCACCTTTTGCTTAGCTTTCATTGTTTCCATAAGCCACATTCTGCTTAGAAGAGTTATATTTATGTGGCAACAATGACTGGAAGTAAAACTGTTCAGAGACTGGTGACAGAAACGTTGCTGTGATTATGCAAATCAACAGGGAATTAGAATACGTTGAGAAATCCTTCTTGAATCGAAAAGGTTCACTGCATTCTGCATGACCTTTCAGTTCTGACAGCTTTTTCATTAGCCAGCTTTTAGTTCTAGGTTGAAGTCAAAGGTCAATGTTTCTAACAGCACTCAGCTCAACAGGCAAGTCAAAGACGACCGTTTCATTGAGGCACTGCTCTTGCCAGTGTGAAATAAGGCATTACTTTCTTGTTACGGCCAGCACACTGATTTGGTTGCACTCTTTCTCAGTAATTAAGAACTTCAGAGCATCACTATACTCTGTACAAAAGAAAATCCAAATAAAGTACTAACACAGATACATCACCGCACTGTCATCCAGACATGTAACTTCAGAAAGAGCATGCAGCAGGACAAAACATAGGTTTGCTACTTAAACAAATAGGAAGAGATGTCAGAAGAAATTCAGTGTCTGAAACCCAGAATCATTATTCAGTAAGTTTAATGAAATACTCCTTTTTAAGCTAAAACAAATTAGAAAAAGTACAAAAAAAAAAAAAAAAAAAAAAAGATCTTGCTTTTGTTGTAAAAGTGCTACAAAATTCAACCACTCATGCTCTTTTCAGGCCCAACTGTAGGGACTCAAAGAAGCAACCTATACATAGCCAGTTCTCCTTCTACTCTTACTGCAGTTCTGCACAGCTCTTTAAAGAAGCTCAGCCCCGTAATGTCCCCCCTCCACTCTGCTAACTATGTTTTGTACAAGGCCCTAGAAAACAACAGCTTCCAGGCTCAAGAACTACTATGTTATGTTCCACTAAACATTAAAGGAGCATATAAAACAAACACTACAAGAACAAACTGTTTTAACTACTATAAAAAAACTGAAATTCCTCCTAGACAGTAAATCTATTTGCCTCTTATGCATTTTCTCACTTGTTTGTTGCACACATTTGAACATGTATCAAACATAACGCATGTTCAAGTGCAGGAGTATAAATGTTTACCTTGATGCTTGTTTTCAGTCTGAACAGACCACTCACAAAACACAGGGTGTTACCACATGGCTATTCTTCTGGCTTACAAAATGCTTCCTGCTCACCAGGCTTCCTCCTGCCATTACTGTCTCAACTCCACAGAGACAATTTCTTCTTGCTGTTCACTATTTGTTCTCTGTATTTCCTGATTGCTACCTAGGCTGAAGTTAACATCAGTGATAACACACCTCTTGAGAGCAGACAGAGCCTGATAGTGATAAGGCCAAATTTTGGCACAGAAATGGGCAAGGACAAAGGCAAAACAGCCTCGAGCACTCCCAAGGTTTCTTCATCGCATCTAAGGATGCTGTTGCCTTTAGGGATCCTGTACAGCCATTTAAAAACACCTATATTAAAAACAAATAATAAAATGTAATAAACAATGCTTATATTTTATTAATCTATTAATGTCATTATCAAATTTGAAAAATATTATGTTGGTAATTTTAGAAAATAGAAGATGCCTAATTAATACAAGATACTCAGTAATTTCTGGCATTTAAACAAAATTTTCTATTCCAACATCATTCATTTCTACACTGTTAAAAAGCTCTACACAGGGTTTAGTAAAGGCTAGGTCTGGCCTCACAAATAGCAAAGACTTGTATTTCCTGCAAGTCTTGTTAAAGAAGCCAAAATCTGTTGACCACCAAAAATTAATCTCAACCCATGCAGCTCAAATCCAAAAGAACTGATGTGCTAGATGGACCCTGAAGGAGCTTGTAGCTGCATTGCTATGTTCTGCAGGTAATTAAAGAGCCTGGTTTCTAGCTCTGACTATCTGGTCCCTTCCACAAGGATTGAAATTAGTTTTTAAAATTAAGCGTGGGTTGAATCAACTGACAACAGAAATTGTCATACTTTGCATAAACTGTAAAAATGCAATATCCGATGGAAATTGGCAAGAGGACTTAAAAATTCCATAAAGCACTTTTCTTTGTACAGAAATGTGTTATCAATAAATACTATTTGAAGACACGTTTCAGAATTTCACTGTAGCAAAGCTATTGAATCAAAGCATTTTACTTTAAATGTAGAAGTAGCACAACAAAGCCTACCCAACATTTGGCTTAAAAAAAAAAGGAAAGGAACTTTACAGCCAAACTTGCTAAAAAACACTGTTTGCCAGCTGAAATGTGTGAAGAATGAGAAGAGGCCTGCTGTAGAGGCAATTTCACACGCTCGCCCCAACTTTCCATGTCCTGGTGCCTGGGCCCTTTCTGCCTCCAAGGTCCCATGCAGCCACACACACGGCTCTGTTTTGGCAGTGCTGCCTTTTATCCCTAACTTGAAAGCCTGACCTAGAGCCAACCTGGTGGACCGACAGCTGGATATCACCTAGGTTTATTTTAATTCTGCTTCCTTCGTGTTAATCTGCTAATATAGTTCTCTGTTGTTCCATTAACCTTATGTCTTAAGTCTCTCTTTACTATGATGTACCATAAAGGTATGTTTCCAAGGGATAATTAAATACCAACACACACTATCTTTATGGATAACAGTGATAACAGTTGACAGTTTTCCCCACAAAGAGCACTTTTACATCCTGCCTTTGAAACATAGTCCTCCTCCATCTTCATTTGGGCTGTGAACCATAAAGAGAGGTATGTGCCTGGGACTTTCCACAATACAAATACTCATGTTTTGGAGGTAATCCTTGCATCTGTTCATCAAGTGTTTCTCAGCTACATATAATTCCAACTTAACAAACCTCACATTTAACACTCTTCTCTGAAAACGAGTTCTCAAAAAAAAAAAAAAAAATACAGTGATAATATTGTATATAAGCTAAGAAAATTAGAAAAGATTACTTATGATGGAAGGAAGAGGATGTCTTCTGAGCCAAAATTACTAATTCTTTTTCTTACTAATCACAAAAATTCTCAAAATAGAGAATTGAGGTAACAGCAGAGGCAAGACATACTGAACACCAAATCCATTCTCAAATGCCCCACTAAATAAGCAAGTATGGATGTCCAAAGAGGTGTCTAGACCAGCAGTTCCAATTACACTTCCTGAAAAAGCTCTAAATTAACCATTAGTTATTTCTTTCTTTACAAGGTATGGTGTCAATGAAGTGATTTCCAACCCTGATACGAAACTATTCATGGCACTCTTGTTACAGAAAATTCCTTAATTGGATGCCAGTGATGCTTCCTGGCAGGAAATCGTGCAATTGTCAAATGTCTGACTAGCTGAAAAGGCCTCGATTTGTAATTCCAGAGTACTTGCAGTACCTGCCAACTCTATAATCCCTGCAACATTTGTTACAGGGAAAACACCAAGTCTAAGCTTAAAATGCTGACTGAAATCTGGAGAAAATGGTTTGACTTATAACATCTAAAATGCTATCCCAAAAATGAGCATTAATTTAGTTCAACTTGAAATCTTACTTGACATTGGAGTAACGAGAGCTGTGGCAAAATATTCACTTTTTCAGCATCAAGAAGTTCACGGCAGTGAATATTCAATTCATGTCCCACAAGGTATGTGGAGCTTATGCCTGCTTCTCCAGCCTCAAAGCTGAGTAAAACTTGGTGTGTCCGTCTAGTGAGGATGCTGCAATTGTCCATGATGAGTAGCAATTTATAATGTTGACCAAGACTTGCACGCTCCTGCAGAGTATGACAGCGTCTTTCCCCAGTGGGAATTACTACCATGTCATTACTATTGTATGTAGTACTATTGCAACAGCTACACGACAGCACATTATATAGTAGCAACTGTCAGCATATTCAAAAAGGGAAAGTCATGTTCTTTGTTGCTTCAGCCTACAAAATATTCATCTATAAGGTGTGTGACTTTATATTCAGTATCTGTGAAAAAGATCAGCATTCAAAGACCCATTTGAGAAGAACAATTCCTTTCACTTTACAGGAAAAAATGTGTTTGTTTTTTTTGCCATGTTCACAACAGAAGTGGCAAGTAGTAAAAATAAGAATTTGCAAGCTCCTGATCTTACATGTACCACTTTTGATTTACACAATTGATTTATCAAGAGTATATTTGGAAATTTAATTCTTTGGACTCTTTCCAGCTCACGTTGACTATTCAGATTTTGAAGCTCCTCTAAAGTCATTGCCTGTCTGAGCAGATTAACCTGTGAAGAAAGAGGTATGCACTGTGTCAAAGTGCCACTGGAACAGCACTAGGTGATAACTTGGGGGATCTCATCTGATTCGAAACACAGTAAGGGAGGACAGGTCATGCCACAATGCCACAAAATGAAAACACTTAAAATGCAAAAATGGAAAAGCAACAACTGTGTCTAACAAAAAACTCAAACCTCTGCAAAACACAACGTTGCATTTAATCGCCATCTGATGCTATATTTGAAAGATGTATCTATTACTTTGAGACCGAGCCAGTACCGGCAACAGATAAAGTAAAAATTATTTGGATATGCCTGTCTGCTCCTGGATTTCTACAGTCGGAAGAAAAATCCCAGCAGTTAAGCCAGTGATGTTTCTCGTCATAACAACAGCTGACGTTTATTTCACATACTCCTAATGGACTGCAAGAAGAGTCCTGCCAGCTCCAACAGCCTGGAAGTGAAGAACAGCTGCCCAGTGCATTTAGCACTGCCCTCAGCTATGAGACCTAACAGAATCTATAACCACGACCACAAATACAAGATTTCAAGGAATGCTACGCCACAAAAAATGAAGCAATCGGAATATTCTAACAGGTTTGCAAAGCAGCAGGGCTAAAACACTCCTGGAATTCATAGGCATTTTAAGGCAATGGAAGAAAAAGGAAACTTTCAGTATATACCAGTAAGAGTCAGCCATGTTTTCTTTGTCTGTGGACACAAAGTGTGAGTAAAAACATCAGAGGCAGGGTGGCTAACTATAAATCTTTTTGAAAAGAACCACTTTTCCTGAAATTTGTTTCCCTACAGAATATTGACTGCCTACTATAAGGAACAAAAACAACCTCAAAAATCATCTCCAGAATCTGCTGTGCAGATTTTTTTTTTGATTTTTTTTTTTTGCTACCACAGAGAGATGGAAAACCTGACATTACATCAGGTATAAATGAAAGCTACCCGTCACAGAAAGCATCTTGAGAAGCCCTAAAAAAAAAAAAAAAAAAAAAAAAAAAAAAAAAAAAAAACAGTTGGGACAATTAAAAACAAACAAAACAAACAAAAAAACCACTACTGACAGTGTGCCACTTAAGCTTCCCTGATTGCCTACCCCTCTTCGCCACGTTATGTCACTCTCCAGTGGAAAGGTTCCAATTATATACACAAATGTACACCTGTGCAGGAACTGACAGATGTCAATAAATTATATTTCTACAAATCTTTTAAGTTATTTCCCACAGCATGTGGGCAAGAAGCCAATCTTAGTGGAAAAAAGAGGGGCTTTTCTGCAAAAACTTTGCTGAAGGTTCTGGAGAGAATTGGAGAAAGCAGTTCTCTGTTTTAACTCTAACCACTCCTCAATAAATGCAGAGTAGCACGGGCTAAAGAGTTCCAGGATGAATTAAATACGTGTAATTTAAACCTCAGTAGCATGCCCTAACTTCTATAAACCAAGTGTATGATCCTGGTACCCAGCAATACAATACCCACAACGTCTGAACAATAGTTATGTATTTTTGATTATGGAAGGTGGAAGGCTGAGACAAAGGAGCCTCTATGTTTAAGTGTCTGCACATCCCCCTAACAGCAAGGGACCTCATCCTGGCCATCTCCACAGATGGAATTACGTGGGCTGGTGAAGCAGGACCACTACTTTTCCCTGTTTACCTCCTTCAGTTTAGCACATACCACTCCAGTGTTCAAAAGGCATTTATGGAGAGGGGTACAAGCAAGCTGCTCCAGGCCCAGCACATGCTGGGTTCTTACTAACAAGGCTTGTGAAACTGGGCCAGTAAGCTGGCCTGTCACACCAACTGGGCACCGCGCTACTTTTGAGCAACAGGCAGAGCAGAGACAGCTCTGAAAACAGGGAGAGACATCTTGTGCTAGACTGGCTGGTGATTAGAATAAGGTGGAGATGTCAGAGATTTGACCTTGAGTCGCCTATGTTAGGAGTGAACATAATGGGATGCCAAGCTGAGATGCTTCTTGTTAACACTTCCTAACGAGAGGAATTAATGGGATGAGAAAAGAGTTTTATGGGAGCTCTACACAGGAACTTTCCTTGTCCATGAATAACAACGCTGGTTTTTAAAAACAGAATTGTTCTATTTCAGTTGCTGAGCAGGTGGTCTGTTAAATCTTACAAGTTATGTCTGGTGGCTAAGTATTGGTGTAAATATTTTATTAAGCTTCCCAGCTTACAATAAGCATTGCTTAGCACTATTTTATGCAACACCGGCTACAGAAATTATTCTACCAAGGAAAAACAAAAGGATGAACGCGAAGCGGATAACCACTGTTATTTATTTGTTTATTTTAATATGAAAGGGAAAAAAAGATTGTGAATTCCAAGTTCAATGTGCTTGTATGGAGAAGCAGCATCTTCTTTAATCTTATCAGTTTACAGCCTACGCAAATAGGCATGCATTATCTTTTTGTTCTCGTTCTTTTAATCTCATCCATTTATTTATTTATTTGATTAAAGACCTACATTATAAACAGTTTAATCACTCAATCTATATTCCTATAAAGCTGAGGGACCATTCCGGTTGATAGTTGCTCTTCCAGTCAATTAAACGCTACCTAGTTTCTCTGTCAAAGTTGCAAGCCATTTTCTGTTTCATTTCTTGGCATTTTCCCCCTTTTGCAAGCAACTTAAATGGTTCTGTGGTGTAAGTAACATACAGGATATTCATTTTACTTTAAACAGCATTTTTATTACTATTTTTTCTTTTTGTTTGTAACATTGAAGAAAAGAAATCTCTCCCTCTGAGAATTTTAATTATCATGTTCTGGGATGTCTGCTATATTGTTCAGTGAAATGAAGAAACTCCTATTATTAGAACAAAAAGCAAAATTGCCTGTTGCAATTCTCACCAGTTTGTTCACATACAAGAGCACAATTTATGGGCCTTGCAGTAACAAAGTTTTTGACACTTCAGGAGGATTGTTGTAGAGACTGTGAGGCATAAAATCACAATTTAGAGATCCAAAAATAAGCTTCAATTCTTATTCAACTCAAGGTGGAATGGAAAAATAATGTATTTCGAAGAGATAAGATTACTCTGCTGCATACATCCAGTCAGGCATCTGAATTCTCCATCTGCACTGTTAAGTAACGCGGCAGGACCTGCAATGGTTGTACAAGAAATTAGATGACAACATGTTTGAAGTACCATTATTGGAACTTCATATCCAATATAGCATTAAAGTATGGAGCTGCAAAGAACCTACAAAGGCCACAGCAATACAGAGCAAAGCAGAAGGGGAACTGGACTAAGAGTCACACTTACACATTAGTTTAATGTTTTAAGTAATTAGTTTAAAGCTAGGTCTGAAGCTAAATCATCAAAAGTGAGAGCAGAATTCTTCTTCATGTTACCTTTACTGAACCAAAAGGCATCCATCATAATGTAATTTTATCTTCTGAATAATACTGAGGGTCACTTAATATATAGACATGATACCTGGCTCAGAAAGATCCCTAGAGCTGGTACTCTCTACAGCAAACAAGCACTAGAATTCCCTCACCTTCACATGCAGGCATCTGATTTTTCATCTTCTGCTGATTAGAGCCTGACTTTCACATTGGGCATCCAGAAAAGGAGAAAAATATACAGTGAAAAAACAGCTGCAAACACTCCGACCAGCATCAGACAGGACCTACATGGGTAGAAGGGGATATGAGCTGTATCTCCAGAGTAACATTCAGCCGCCCGTGAACTACATTTCTCCCCTAGTAATCCCTGCCTCATTCAGAATGCACAATAAACTAAGGCTAGAGCTCTACAGATAAAAATGTCATTCGCTCCACAACTCTGATTTATCCCCAGCACGTCCAAATTTTGTGTAACAGTTCTGGGGAGAGGGGAGAAAAAAAGCATGGTGCAGTTCTAAGACATACTCAAATGCACACAGGAGACCTGCAGAGCAACTGGAGTCTGCTGTACCACCCAAAGCAGGTAATGGTGCTGAGGCTCCACCTGGGCACACCTGCAACCTGTCCTCCTTCAGCCTCTCATAGGGTACAGGCAGTGCCAAGCTGATGCTCTGTATATCTACCTTCTTGGCCCAGACAGATCAATTCCTTTTTTCTTTTTGTGCAAAGGCCCAGGCTCACTCTTTGTCCCTACCATTTTTAACTCCTCATGTCAGGTTTGCAGACCCTTCCTCCCAAGCAGTCTCCCTTTTCAGAGCTCCTGGGCGCAAGACTGCATGTTTCAGCAGGGCTGTGTGCACCCTGATCTCCTACAGCCCAAGTGACTTGTGTTCATGATTTCAGAGGAGTCCTGCCTTGTCTCAGCCATTCAATTTTAGGGAGGTGTTAGCTATTAAATTCTAAGACTTACAGCACAAGACCAGGTGTTTTCAAGGTCTGCTATTTCCCACAAGTGGATAAATCTTCTAAATGGAAGGGGAGAAGCACATTCCTTGCACAAGAACCAATTCATTTTGTTTCAAGGCCCCGTTCTTACAGCATCAGCATGTGTAACTTTCCAACAACATTCGATGTTTATCCTTTTCCCTCAGCTCAGGTCTCTAAGTTTACTGAAACCGCTGAAAATTTCTTCTCAAATGACACATCACAACAGAAGTTTCAAGCCTAGCAAAAGGCATAGGTAACAATGACCAGTGTCCTATGTCAAGGAAACCTAACCATAAATAGATTATTAGGGTAAAAGAGTATTCACCAGTGATCATATTCAAGGCATTCCAACTATTTCAGCACTTTTACCAATACAACTTCATTCTAGCTTCTTCTTATATATATATATATGTTTGTTTTGTATTTCCCGATGTTGAATCTCCATTGCCTTTCTGTGGAAAATTCTGTTATCTCCAAATTGTTTTCACTCTGTGGTGATTGTTTGAACTGGTAACTTCTGTTTACAAAACCTCTCTCTGTACTATTTCAGCAAAAAAGGGCCACATGTGATGTCAAATATACTTAACTTTGGGTCATAGTCTTCTATTTTGATTTCTTTATATTGATATATTCACCTCATGTGAATTTTATTTTAGAAAAATAACACAGAAGCATTAGCTCCTTGCTCTGGCAGACATTTCATCATCTTTATGAAGGATTATTCACAAATTTCTTGGATGCAGTAAGGTACTTAAATGCAGTAAGATACGGTTTGATATCCACTACCTTCAACTAGAAGGCTGTTCTATTGGTTAGAAACCCAATTCTAATTTCTAGAGTAAATTTATTTACAGCCAGAACTGTTGTTTGTTCTCACATCAGTGTTGTCCTATTCTAAGTAATTCTTTCCTTGTGTTTATC
The DNA here is from genome assembly GCF_965140915.1 of Aythya marila. NCBI lineage: Eukaryota > Metazoa > Chordata > Aves > Anseriformes > Anatidae > Aythya > Aythya marila. The sequence continues at coordinate 27,976,439 of NC_139045.1, read as the reverse complement.
TCCGCACATTTATAGAGTGCTTGTACTCCCTCTCACATTTCCTTTCAATCCAAAGAAGCCAAGCTAATGACATGATGTACTCTCAACCTTTTTGACACTTATTTTGATGTTTTTTTAAATCACCATTGATCTTATTTACAGTTGAGCTATACAGCTATATAATCACAGCTGAAGCAGAAGAGACTTTGATCTGTCACACCTTAGCACAGCACAGCTTCTCTTTGGTAAATTCATAGTACCTTTTTCTAATTTCCCTCTACCATTATGTACAGATCTACCCTTTTCCCCTGAAAGCAGTTTAAGAATTTGAATAACATTGAGGTCAAACACATAATCCTGCAGTTGCCTGGATTCATTTCCCCCTTTCTTAAAAACATACACTCCTCTGTTAATTGCTAATTAACTATCCCCTCTACTTCTCAGCAGATCTGCACTCAGATTCCACCTTGACTCCATTTCCATACCTTTGGGCCTTTTCCTGTTGGAACTATAATCACCTGGTGAAAAATATGGCATGCAACTTTTAAGACAAACCTACACTTCCAATGCTTCAGTCCTAGGGCACTGAAAAATCCAGTTGTGATGAAGAACATGTTCATTATTTCATGAGTTCAAGTGTATCTTAATGACAGCTTTGCAGGGCACGTGTATGTTTAAACACTGTTTAGAAAGAAGTGATTCTAACAGTTACAGCCCTTAAAAAGTAGTCTAACGTCTTAAAGATCCATAAAGAAATGTTGATAACAATTCTGGTGGAAAAAAATTAACGTCATTCCATTAGCTCCAACTATGTCTCAGGCAATCACAAGCACCCCCCTAACTTTTTGCTTCCTCTCTATTATCATTACCTGGACTCCTAACAGATGTTTAAGCATCATAACATGCATTATAGCCTATTGCTACTCACTAGGCTTTTAGCTAAAGAATGACCCCGTTTCAAGTTTTAAAAAGTAGATCTAATTTGATTAGACTCAACACGTGACACAATGTTAATCGTATGCCACAGCATTAAGCCACAAGAGGCAGCAGACACCTGCTCTGCAACACTTGAAAATTTCACTTCTTCATATTTAACGAAGTATTCTCATCACAAGCTTGTTGTTTAAAATACCCACAGAAAATGAAGATGAAAATGGATGTATATCATTATGTGATGCTCATAAAAGCCCATCTGCAGCCTCACAAAGGACCAGAGAGAGGTGCTGGGAGGCTGGACAACCCAAATACAACCATGCCCAGCTCCTCCCTTCAGCCCACCAAAGGCCCATCACCATATGGCTGGAGAAGCATGGGGGCACGCTGAGGGGCAGGAACCCCAAGGAAGGGCTCAGAGGGGACATCCTGCCTGGTCCCTCGCAGAACAGCCCCAGCATGTGCCTGCAGCACAGCACCCAGAGCGGGTATAGGTAGGTGTGCAAGCACTACCCAAGACCAAGGCAGGTGAGCCAGCCGAGCGGGCTGCATTGTCTCTGCATTTCCCACTGGCAGGCCTCCACACCGCTCAGCAAGGGAGAGGAGCAGGAGGAAACCCCGGTGCCGTCTGTTCATGCGGGCACCCTGCGTGTCTGCCCGTGTTATCCCTGGGGCCAGCCATGCATGTACGTGTGTGTGACGTGGGTGCACTCTGTGTCCATGTGCCAGCTGGGAATCCATTTGGCTACTCGCTGAACCCAGGGCATGGAGCTGTGGCAGCCTCACCACATCAGGATCCTGGACCAGCCCCGGTATTTTCACCTGGCACCAGGGAATAAAAGGCTTTTGAAAAGTTAAACATAGCATATAGTTCAAATGAGATTTCCTTCTCCCATCCACATACAGTGATCATCATCTTTCATTCTGTACCTCGATTCGGTTCTTTTTCCACTATTTTCCACTCAGATCATTTCACCCACTTCATATCAATCTTCCCCTATCATAGATATTTCCTCCCCTCCTTTTCACTTCCACCCACCCTACCCCTAACTCAGTTTTCACCCGATTGTTTTCCTTTAGCTTACTTAGGTCTTTCTCCATTTGCTATAATCTTACATTCATCTTCATGAAATTCTTTTTATATCATTTCCTCAAAATTCTTCAACCACCCTTTCAGTAAGGATAAAGACTGCCCCTTATACAGTCTGTCATTTCTCTTCAGCTTTCTTCCTGCTTGCCAAAACTCATTCTTTGTAACCGCCTTTCGCTCTTCTTCAAAGAGAAACACATGCAATTGAGGCACTCTTCTTCCTACTGAAATAAAACATGGCTATTTTCAAACACTTACTGAGTGAACAGCGTCTGTATTCATTTTTTTCATAGGAGGACAGACTAAAATCCACAGACTATTACTACAAATGTAATTCAAAAGAACCAGAAAATTCAGAAAACCAAGTTTCTCACAAAGTACTGGAGCCTCATCGTGTAACAAACCCACCAAGGAAATACTTGAGGTTTAACTATTTCTTTTCCCCTCCTTCCCTGTGTGTGGCTGCAGAAAGGAGACCACGTTCACACACGTTTCTTCCTACCCTGTTACTCCTTACTCAGCAATACTCCATGTGATTGCAAAGCTGAATTAAGTTCTTTGCTCTAGCAAGAGCTTATCAAAGAGCCTTCGTCTTTTTGAAGCATTTTGCCTCAATCGGACAGAGAGCCCCTTTCTTTCAGCTCCATCGAGTACTGCACCCAGCTGGATGGGAAGACCAGCATTTGAGAGGTATTTGGAGTTAGTTTGGGTTTACAGATATGCTATCCTCCATCCAGTAACACATTTTATTAGGACTTTCACTAGCCTAAGATACTGATTTTACTGGTAGATTTTAAAACAGTATTACACAAACAAGGAAGACAAATACTTTCAATCCTGTAGAGTTAACAGCCTTATAGTAAAGCACCTGTTTTCATGAAAGCTCATATCCCTGACTCTTTAATGACTGTTTAGCCACACGTAGAGCTACATGGAAGGACAGAGAGGGACAATTTGATACTATGATTATGTAGAGGAATTTTCTGTACTTCATAGAAATTATTACCACTCCTCAGAGAAACAACGTAGCCACATTACCTGACCTGTGTTTGGCTGCATCTGACAGAAGGGCTTTAAAGAAAAAGAGACCACAACACTGCGAGGGTGACAGTATATATCTTTCAGAGGGTTTGGCACCCAAGAACTATGCTTTGGGTTTCTCTCCCAAATAAATGGGCAGCAAGACTCTCTGACCCTGCCAGAACAGGGTTCTGCCTGTGTTTGTAGATTACATGGCAAGGACAGACATCCAGCCATGCAGACTGACGTGAGTTCCACATGTTGAAATTGCAGAAGCATGACATGTCTTCCTTTGGGAACCACAATTATTCCTCTCCCAAGGAGGCCCAAAATCAGGAAAACACAATTAGAGCCAGTTCTGCTACACACCGCTTTCTGCTAGCACGTGGGGCTCTCACTCCACAGCCTACCTCTGAGCACAATTTTTTCTTACTCTGGTTGATAGCATCAAGGTCCTTACACAGCAGAGCTCACTGCAAGTGCCTCTGCACACAGCTGACCCCGATAACCAGAGAGCTGGAGTTCACCTCACATTCATCTGCTATGCAAAGGGTTCTAGCTGCCCATTTCCAGCAACGCACCAGGATTAATGCCACCCTCCATGACCAAGACTGTTTTCCAAGCCTCCTTTTATTGTAGTTATCGAGTCCTGCCGTGCCTTACCCTGGGCTTGCACTCTGCCCTAAACTCTGACCGTGCAACGTATGTACACCCTTATCTTGTCAGAAGACAGCCCCAAAAGCACACTTCTCTGTTGGCTAGAAATATGCCCTAGCCCTTACTTTACTGCTACTTGATCTCATGCCAGTATTTTCTCCCTTAGGTTAGGCAACTACCTAGCTCAGCTCTTACTACATCAATTTTATAGTTGATTCCATGTATTAATCATTATTTCCTCTTTGAACTTCTTTTGAACTTATTTCCTGAACTTTTACTTTCCTCTTTCCTCCTTTCATGCTCAAGAAGTCCTTCACTTCTATAACATCATCTCATACGACTGACTTCTGTAGAAAGCCAACCTATTAGCATATTATGTACGAAGAAACCCTTGTATTCAACTAATCCTTTGGCTGCACTCAGGCCATACCAATGCCACGTAGGAGATGTCACACAATGCAGCCAGCCACACCATAGTGGCCAGGATGCCCTGTGCAGCTTCACCAGCTTGCACCTGCACCTCCCCTGCCACACGCACGGACACCTGCAGAACAACCCTCCTGCCTTGCCACCACCTCCTTCTCCCCCATGGAAACACACAGCCATCAAGCCACAAGCCTATTTCCACTCAGTGACCCAAGGTGACCAGAACCCTGGTGGGTACAAAAGCTGTCCCCTACACATCCCTCCTGGGAGCCCTAGCTACATGATGACATGATGATGATGTTTCCACAAGTTCTTGAGCTGCTTCCCTGCCTCAGCTTCTCCACTCCATATCTGCCTAAAGTGCCCAGAAGTGAAAATACGGACAGCAACAACACAAGCAAGCAGTTTGTAATACTTTTACAGACATCTGAAAGGGAAAACGTTCATCTGAGGAATAGCTGTCAGTCAGAAACCCCTCTCTTATTTAAAAAGCTTAACTTTGGAGCACAGGTAAGTAGACGAAGAACAGTGTTATCCCAAATCAGAAATGCAACAAGCTTCTGGTCCTCAGACTCTCAAAGTGAGCTGCTGAACAAAGCTCTTATACTGTTTAATGATCTGAAGTAACTCATACCTTGTATTTCCTACTGTCCCACATTGTCCAGCACGTTAATACAATCAAATATTACATACCCCTTCTACAGAAATCATGTTAGACATCTGGGTGCCTACCTAAAAATCTGTTTGCAGATCGGCAATGTCTCTACTTGGATTCCAGTTGCTGGGAGGCAATCAATGAAACATTCCCAGTATATCCAACCCTCTTTCATCTGCCCAACTTAAGTTTTATATTATTTTATTCTACCAAGGTCTGAGTAATCAAACTGCATTTTTTTTTTCTGTATGAAGAACACTGACATTGCTACATAGTCAGCTTAATATCGTAAGGGTTGGCTTTGCAAAAAAGCATGCACTTCTGCTTAAAATGAAGTTCAATAATTCTTTCTGATTTTACAAAAATACTAAGCTATTCCTTGCTTTTTTAAAGGAATACACAGAATGGATTTAAGTTTTACAAACCAAAAACTGCCTAAGTTAGAGAATTTTCAAGTTGCAATTGATTGCACGCAGCTAGCCAGTAATAACATGCCACTCTTCCTCCCACTCCATGCACTGTACTTCAAGAGAAGTTTACATATTACAAAAGCATCCTTTCTGCTTTGCTTTAATTTCCAGTAACAGCTCCAACTGCAAGGGGACACCTCAGGTCCAGTTGCTTTCCTCCTTTTTTTCTTTTGTTGCATGTAGGGGGCAGACAGGTGCTCACTGACAGAATGCTTTTCCCCGTTTGCACGTTCAGAAAGAGCTGCCTCCTTCCACATGCTGCACGCAGTGAGGCAAGGCTGCACACTGTGCCCTGTGACCACACCAGGGCTGGCCTGCTCACAGGTCCCTGGGACAAGCAGACATCTGTGGATCTGCTCTGGGGCACATTCCTTTGAAGGACCCCCCAGCAGATAAGCAAAGCTCATGGGACAACATTCAGGCAGGAACAGCCCAACTCTCCCTACACACAAGATACCAGAGACAATTTCAACACCTTGAACATCCTTGTGCAAAAAAAAAAAAAAAGTTCATCTCATAAGATCGTAAAGGAGCTATAAATACAGTACCATCTTCACTGTGGAAACAGAATCCTTGTTTTTCAATAGTCACCTTGTCTGAAGTTAACTTTATGGCCTTCCAGCACCGCCAAAACCATCAGCCACATGCTGACAGCCCGGGATCTAACCCATACACCTCTCTGAGGACCAGCGTGGTATCACTGGTGCAGTACGACTGCCAAAGCACTTTTGTGCAAGTACGACTTGTCCAAGCACACCCCTGAACCCTAAGAACCGTTGGGTAGAACAACCTATATGAGGTCATGAGTAGAGGGAAGGACTCTGGGGAGGTACAAAACTACACCGAACACGCACTCCTAACCAACTCCCTCTTACTTCAAACAAAAGCACTCCAATTAATGAGATTCACCTTTTGGTGCATGCCTGGTTGCCAATGGATTTGGAAGAAAAGGCAATGAACCACTGGAATGGCCACACCAAACACGTCCAACCAATATGGCTTATCGCATGAAATGGTAAAATAAGTTTGATTGTTTGCATCATGCAGCCTACTTTTTAACAGGTGCTTATGCCTCCTTCCCAAAGAGTCTCCTAAAAGCTACTGTAACAACACACAGCTGCCTGGAAGAAAATCCACATTTCAATTACCAACCATTTGGAAAAATAATATTCAGTTCAAGAGATTTTTCTTTCTTTTTTTGGCCTCTGATCACTCTGCTCACTTCAAAGGAACACACCTCATTAACCCTGATAATTAACAAGGTTATTCTCATCACATAAAAGGCTTAAGTTTCTCTATTAAGTCATTATTTGAATTTGCACTGCTATTAGATGATGAGGTTATTCTGGATTTAATTTCACATAATAAGATGTTTCTCTTTAAAGATTTTTTTTAATAAGGCACATAATTCTCATTGACATATATGTTACATGACAGTGAACCTACTGGATAAGGAACAGATAACATACATACAGAAACCAAACAAAATTCAACTCAAATCTAGAAGGTATGAGGCAGCAATACAAAAGGCAGCACAAATGGAAAACAGGCATCTGATGGCAACATGGCTGTGGCAGCAGAAGCCAGCAACAACTGTCAAAGGAAAGAAGGACCAAGATCAGAAGGGGATATACATGGCTTGGGGAAAGAAAAACCTGTGTACCAACTCCAAGTTTGACCAACCCAATAAGACTTCGCATGCTGTAGGCAAACTTCCAGCTCCCTTGCTATTCACAGTGCAAGTGCAGTATAGCACATCTGGAGAATGTACATAAGGTTTCTCAGGACTGACCAGCTTAAGAAGTCTTCTAAAATCTAATAAGCACTTTAATTTTCAAGCACGGGTGTTCCTTGTACATGAACTTGCTCCTTTCACAATAGGAAGGACAATTGTCTAAAGCAAGACAGTTACTCTGAGGATATTAGAAGCAGGTAATTACAGCAGTCACGTACACAAACCCCACATCAAATACAGAAACCAAGATGACAGTTTGTCTCATTATCCACAGTGACATAATATTAGGTGATGTGTATTGTAGTTAACACAAGGAATAATCATAGCAGTGAAAAATTAGTCATGTTTACTTCGAAACGTAATCACACAGGTTTCATAGGCAGCATGCCTGACACCAGAGCATTTGAGTGCCTCAAATGTAAATACCTTGCTATGTCAAATTAACACACAAGGTTTTGCACAGAAGCCTTTTTTGCATGGGATTTAGTCACTAATAAATAATCCTAATAGTAATTCACTTAACTGCCGGAACAGATGAAATTCCTGTTAGAACAACAGCAAAGGGGAACCAGCTCACAGTTACGCTCAGCCCCGTCCCACATGGGCAAGCACCACCAGCCTGACCCATCTGCACACCTAAGAAGGGTATCGCTCATTTCAGTCATTTTCTATAACTCCCCACCCACCCCTTTTTTCCCCATGTTTTAAAGCATCCATCACCAAGTGCTGCCACAACAAATAGCAGCAAGAAAAAAAAAGGGGAAAAAAATTAAACTCTTCCTATAAAGAGTATCAGGAGTGCTGTAAAATATTCAGAATAAACCAACTATGCAAGTCTAATCAGCGTGCTAACTCCCTAAGGAATTATCAATTTGCAAGTCTCTCGAACACCTAAAAAGGGTAAGAAAGTTGTTAAAAATATAGGAGAGTATTTGTGAATGAGCCATGCACTGAATTTTCTTTTTAAAGTCTAGAGCAAGTAACAGTTTGTCAGCTGAACAAAGGCAGAAGCATGCAAATGAGATGAACAGGAGAGGTAATGGAGGACAACTCTAAGCAGCTTGACATTTGGGCGAGCCTTTTAGTCAGGAATCAGATGGTCACACAGTTTGTAGTATTACCAGAAGCATCGGCACCGTACCTCCACGAACACTCTGTACAAGGCTTGGACCCTGGGAAACACACCTGAAGGATCCCAGAGCATCCAGAGCTCCCTTTGTTAGCTAATCCATCCCCGTTCCCCTTCCCAAATGAGGGTTCTCCAGCAGACCCTGAGCCCTGGGAGCCGCACACCTCCGCACCCGGTTTCCTTCCCTGCCCCAGCCGGGGGCTGGCTTCGCAGCGGGCGCAGCCAGGCGCTCAGCGCGGCTCCCTGGTTTTCAGTCCCTTTTTGAACAAACACCCGGAGCAACCAGAGCGGCTCTGGCTCGGCTTTAATCAGTTTAAACCCAAAGACGGGAACTCTAATTAAAACCTGGACCTCCAGCTGTAAGCAACGGCTAATTAGCTCCCAACTTTTTAATGAGGCGCCGCGGCAGCATCCTCTCCGGCTGCTGGGGATTAAAGAGGAGACAGGCGAGCTCTGCTGGGCAGCGCAGCAGCTGCCTGCCCCAATCCCCCCCGAATTTCCCCCAAAACCGTCCCGGGCCTTCAGGCAACCCCCCTGGGGCCGCGGGTCTCCCACCCCAAAACCATCCCCAACCCCGACCCCGCAGCATCTCGAAGGGGGCGATTCCCCGCCCCTTCAGCGGGCAGCCGACACCCCCAAACCACCAGACACCGGCTTGCAACCTCCCCCCCGGAAAAAAAAAAAAAAGAAAAAAAAACAGCAATTAAAAAATTAACAATAATTAGCGCTCCGCCGGCTCCTGCCTGCGCCGCCCGCCCACTCACCAGCGGCGGCCCGAGGAGCCTCAAGGAGCCCGGCGGCGGGGCGGCCGCTGCCTCCCGGCCGCTGCCTCCCAGCCGCCGCCCGCCCCATCCCGCCCCATGCCGCCGCACGGCCCCGCCGGCCCGCTGCCGCGACACACCACGACACGCCCCCGACATGACGTCACCCCGCCCAGCCCGCCCGCCCCCCCCCGATAAAGCGGCCGCCAGGGGTGGGAGGTGGGGGGGGGAGGTGGCGCCCACCCCGCGCCGTGAGGGGAGGGCAGGGGAGGGAGGCGCCGCCATCACGGCCTCGTGGCGGGGCTGGGCCCAGCAGGTGGCCCCGCTGCCTCCCGGCACGCCCGTCCTGTGTTGACAGCGGCTCTGTTACCATCCTAAAGAGTGAAAAGGCGATAAAAGTGTTCGCATTTCTCCTCTCGCCGCCTCCCAGCACTAGTTGCAGCCCTCAGCTGTAGTCAGACTTTCAGTGATACAATGATAAATAAGATGCAAAGTCTGAGTATCTTCATTTGTGATTTCACCTAACTGGGTTTGTAACAGCGGTTCTTATATCATGACAAATAAAACTGAAAACAGCCATAATTAGTGCTTCTCTGCCTTACTATCGTAACATACAGCATCAAAATACATTATCTCCTCTCTCGGAAAGGCAGCACTGGGGTGTAGCTTCCTGTTATCCACAGGATGCTTTTTCAAATGCTGAATCGGTAATAAAATAAAATAAACCTTTGTCCCCTTGGGGATCCTGATCCTCTCCCTCCAGGCAGGGGCAGCCACGTGAAGCTTCTGTCTGCTGCATGAGGTGAGTGGACTTGGCGCTGAGGTCTAGTAGAGGCGACCGATCTCATGAATCCAGCGCTATGTCATTTCAGCGAGACACTTCAATGATTTCATTAAATGGAACACAAAATTTTAAAGGAAAAAATACCCTCTGAATCCACAAAGACAACTGCTATTAGGAGAATAACGAGGCAACTATCAGCACAAGACAAGGGAGCGGGTGACATTTGGACAGTAACGGTTAGCTGAGAAAAGATGTGTACTCGACAGAAGATGTGAGCCAGACAATTCATTGAAATAAGTTCGTATAAAAAGACAAGCTCAGTTTAACATCACAGAATGATTTCCTCATAGTGAATTTCTCAGCAGAGCAGTCTGTCAGTGGAAAAGGCTCATTGTAATCTCTACCACTGCACCAGTTAGCACTGAGGGTAATACTAGTTTAAAGAGACTGCAAACTTTTTTACATTCCTGTGAATTAGATCAAGTGAGCTGGAGCCATACCTTTGCTTCCTTACAAAAAAGGCTGAGAACTACACAACAGAGCAACTTACTATGACAAAAAAGGTATCTGAGTTTGCCACTTACCATACCTGAACTTTTTTCTTTCATCCAGATTCCATGTTCCTGCAAACTAGTACAGCTGGGCTTTTAAAGGGACATGAAACTTACACAACAGTTTGTGATGAGCAAGGTCCTGAACAGTACCTCAAGAGGTTCAGGAACATATCATTTAAACACACAGCTATAATTTCATGAGTTGATCCTTCCAACCATCAAAAATGAATATCGCATTTACAAAGCTTTCATAAATCCATGAATGACACGGCATTTGTACAGCTACATATCACAAAATCTATGTGAAAACATATGCCAAATTCTAGGTTTAAAGAAAAAACACAACACATTTAACATGGAGAACATGGCCAAGAAAAAGGGAGGGAACAAAGAATCAAGCTATATTTAAGGCAGAATAACAAAGGGAATGAAGGGAGGAAGTGTTACAACGGGTACTTTGTTTTAATGTTTGTAATGAGATTCAAATTGACTTACAAGTGCAACATCAGTTTGCAAAGCAATTACCAATTTTAAGTCAGGATCTGCAGGCTTGATCCATGAAATGAAAGACAGCAACAGCACCACTCTCCTGTTCAATTATAAGTAACTTAATGATTTG